>NC_091783.1:59172739-59489883 GCF_029378745.1 Bos indicus | reverse complement strand
ATACTCTGTTGGAAATGGGAGGCAAACCTCAGTTGGGGGCGGGGGGCAGTGGTTTATATTCTGTGGTGTCTGAATGAGAAACTTTCCTCTTAACTCTTGAGATCTCATCTGAAGTGTACTATTTGAAGCTCTCATATCCTCACAGCTTGAATCAAAGTGAGTGAAATGGGATACTCTCCAAACCTAGCATTTCTAATGCTTGAGGTGGAAAACAGGATTAAAACTGAGAGGATAAATCTTTCTTCAAAAAAAATTTTTTTTTTTTTTTTTTTGCCAAAAGAGGTGAATAAAATATTTTACTTGAACAGCCACAAATTCCAGAAAATGTTGAGTTATTTTATTACTATAAACAGAAATGCCCATTACAAGCCAAAAATTATTATATTTTGGATTATCCACATCATTGCTTCCCTCTACAGGGAAAAATAACTAAGAACTGACTATATGCCACAAATGTCAGCTTAAAACAAGTCAACAACACCATTAAATGCCAAGCACATACCCTCCCCATCTGCATACACTATTTCAGTCTCTAGTTTTCAAGTCAACAGAATCCGCATCTGGAGCATGTTGAAGCCACACCATGGGAATCTTACACTTGATTCCAGGATATGTAAGGATAACCTCGCATTCCCTTCAGGAGTTTACCTGACCCCTCCTTCTCAATCTGGGCACGTTTCCCTCCATTTTACATTCTTAGTTTCTTAGCTTCTAAATCATCTTGACTACTTGAAGTCTTCTCTCTCTTTTTTTTTTTCTTTTTCCCTCAGACACTTAAAAGAAGTGATAGTATTCATATTACCCGATGAATAGGGAAAACATGCTCTAGGTTTCTAACTAGAAATGAGTCAGTCCCACACATTCTTGATTATAGCTCTGAAGTAAAAGCAGTGAATGTTCCACAGATTAAACAGGGAATTCTGCTAGCTATGATAAACAAAAGGTCTAAGCAGATACTTTGAATGTATGAAGCTTTAGCTTATTTGCTTTGATAGAAAGTGCATTGTGTAACTTTCCTACTGAATGAGCTTACATAAGGCAATCCTGAGATTAAATGCTTAACTGTGATAAAATTCACATTTAAAAGTGAGATCTGTGACAACAGAGTCCTATGAGAAAAGAATAAACACAGTAGCCAAAGCATCTCATCTGAAAATCAAGACTTGGGTCCTGTAAACCTCCAGCAAGTGAAACACAATGGAAGAACATTTTTCCTTTTATGTTAGGGGGTGTGAGAAGCTGTATAATTAAAGGCAGGCCAAAATTTATGGGTTGAGTTAGAGAAAAATGAAATAGGCAATGAAATAATGGAAATAATGGGATGCTATACTTCCAAAATAGGCTTGACAGGTATAGATATCAGACATGAAGAGTGATCTCCAACTAAAGAAAAACTTGGTCTTCTTTTATAAATTATACATATAAAATAAAAGCATGTATTGCCATTGATTCTTAGTATCATTTCAATTATGTGTCCAAAAGAAAAGGCATATAGTGATAAAAAGAAAATCCTCCTAATGAAAGATAATATTGATTTGAAGGGAAAATCTCCTTTAGGAAATGTGTGACTGATTGCATTTACTTTCCTAACAGAATATCTTTACAAAATAGGGAAATTTTGCAGCATTTGCTACAGATCCATTCATACTTTAGCAAATGCCTCATCCCTTTAATATACGAAAGAAGCTATCAGTTCACATGTATTATCTATTGATGTTTAATGTTTATGTGTATAGAGTTTTTCATGAGTTTCAAAATATGTCCCTAGATGCTAACTTCCAGATATTTAGCAGTGACATCAATCCCAAAACTAGTTTCCCCAAATCAGAACAGTTTCGTGTTCTTGCCTATGATTTCATGATTTTTCCATTCTGAAAAATCTGAAATTGTGGTCAATCATGTCCTGTTCTTAATAAGTGATTTACAAAGACTGATTAATACATTATTTGAAGTGTAACTCATCACTCATCATTATTTGCCATCCTCATTGTCATTAGTAATTTGGCCCAGTGGTGAAGAATCTAACTGCCAATGTCTGCAACGTAGGAGGTGCGGGTTCAATCCCTGGGTTAGGAAGATCCCTGAAAGAAGGGAATGGCAACCCACTCCAGTATTCTTGCCTGGAGGATCCCAAGGACAGAGCAACCTGGTGGGCTACAGTCCATGGGGTCGCAAAGAGTCGGACGTGACTTAACAACTAAACTACAATGACAATACTCAGAATGAGGTAGATAATAGCAGTTAGAGGACTTGTGCGGGTTCAGTATCTGAAATGAGTACTGAGAACGTTCTCTAGGTCAATGGATTTCATGACCAAAACGGCGGGAAGGGTTAGGAAGAGAGCACATTGACCGGAGAAGTCATTTTGTTACAGTGAGTGAAGATAATTGCTTCAGTCTCAGAAACAGCATAAACTTCCTGGAGGAAAAATTAGTAAACAGTCAGGGTGCTTCCAACCTTAAAATCTAAAGATTCTGCGAATAATCGAAAAGTGGGGTTTGTGTTTTGTTTTGTTTTGCTCAGTCTATAGTCCTGAGTTTGCCTTTAGCTTACTTGAATTATTTCACTGATTTTGGATATAAGAAATTTTAGACTTTTGAAAGTTAAAGACAATACACAATCATGAAAATTAATGGTTGAAAAACCACAGGAGTTCCAGTCCATTTTCTTGCTCAGTTCAGGCAGAGATTTTGATAAACTTTGTTCAAATTTTGGTTATTTACCTCTGATTAATTAGTCTTTCAATTGTTTTCTTTTTATTCTTTGTTTATCAGCTGCTGAGCAGACTGAGAACAACTTAGATTCAAGATATTGCTTTCATCAGAAAGGGAAAATGACATAAGAATAATCTCAGCAAGCTGGAAAACTTTACAATCACACAGCAACAATGACTTTTTTTACTGTTTTTTTTTTTCAATTGGAAAGAATGCCACAACGTTGGCTTAGAAATTATAAATGAACTTATTTCTTTCCATGTCTGTAAAAGACTCAACTGTCAAAAAAAAAATCCTTTTTAAAAAAAATTCTCACACTTACTTAGGAAGAAGAGCAGACTTCCAACCTGAATCTACCGTCATCTGTAATATGACATCTTGGCCAATGGTCACTTCTCTGCAGTGTGGTCTTTTTCTCTTGCTCTCCCTCCTCCACCTTTTATTATTCTCCTAATTTCTTCTTTAATTAACATTATTTCCTTACTCTTTTGCCCTCTCTATATTCCTTTTTTATGTTTATGCCTAAGAACTACATCACTTTGCTGAGAAAGTTCCGAATAGTCAAAGCAATGGTTTTTCCAGTAGTCTATGGATCATAAAGAAGGTTGAGAGCCAAAGAACTGATGCTTTCGAGTTGTGACACTGGATAAGATTCCTGAGAGTCCCTTGGACTGCAAGGAGATCCAACCAGTCCATCCTAAAGGAAATCAACCCTGAATATTCATTGGGAGGACTGATGCTGAAGCTCCAATAGTTTGGCCATCTGATATGAAGAGCTGACTCTTTGGAAAAGACCCTGATGCTGGGAAAGATTGAGGGCAGGAGGAGAAAGGGATGACAGAGGATGAGATGGTTGGATGGCATCACCGACTCAATGAACATGAGTTTAAATAAACTCTGGGAGACAGTGAAGGACAAGGAGGCCTGATGTGCTGCAGTTCATGGGGTCACGAAGAGTTGGATATGACTTAGAGATTGAACAACAATAAAGAACTACCAGCAGTTTCATTTCACTGGTGGCAAAAAAGATGTTCATTTTCTGAATGGACTGATTCAAGAAGGTCCCTCAAACTTAGTTGAAGAGCACAGAGCGTATGAAGGAGTGCCCAGGAAGAAACGTCTCCAAGCTCAGCTTAGAACAAAGCTCTTACCCAAGTGGCTGTAGCTGGGAATCTGTTCCCACAGCTTCCCATGGTGGTTCTTTCTCATCATTCAGCTCTCAGCTCAAATGTCACATCCTCAGGGAGACTGTCCTATACTGGAAAGATCAGAGTTCTAAAATAAGAAGCGAGCTTGAGTGTGGAGCCTGGAAGAGGGTTCTCCACACACACCACAAGCATAAAGAAAATTGAAAGACAGGTGGGCAGGCAGCTGGGGGCTGAAGCCACGGGCCTTAGGCTCCTAGACATCCCGGCTCATCTGAGTGAGCAGACATCTCTCAGCCACGACGGAGCCTTCTTGCCCACTTCTTCCCACAAGCCAATGATGTGTGGTGATATGGATCATAAATGAAACAGAAGGTCCCCAGGAGGAAGTAGGAGTCAAAAGAATATGGTGTACTAATATAATGAAGAGGAAAAACACGGGCATCCCAACTAATACAGAAAAAGCATTTCACAAAATCCAACAACCCTTGTAAGCATTCAACAAACTAGTGACAGAACCAAAGTTCCCCAGTTGGATAAAGGGCCACTGAGCAGGGCCCAGACTAGCGTAGGTGGGGAAGTGTAGTTCACACAGGTAAACGACTCTCCTGAGAGACCTCGCTGTGTGTGCGTGCTAAGTCACTTCAGTTACGTCCGACTCTTTGCAACCCCATGGACTGCAGCCCGCCAGGCTCCTCTGTCCATGGGGTTCTCCAGGCAAGAATACTGGTGTGGGTTGCCATGCCCTCCTCCAGGGGATCTTCCCAACCCAGGGATCGAACCTGTGTCTCATGTCTCCTGCATTGATAGGCAGGTTCCTTACCACTAGCAGCCATGTCTGCAAGCAGATCTGGGGTGAAGGCAGATATGCTTGTAGATATTTTCTTTGTTTAAAGCAGGAGAGATTTTAGGGAGTATTTTCATGCTGAGTCCAGGACGTAACCCTGGTCCTGCAGAAGAAAAAGGAGAGAGTATAAGGGCAAAAAGCCTTGAGAAGATGAGGGGAGGTGAGTTTCAGAACATACATTTAAAGACTGGCCTTTGAAACAAGAGGGTTAATTCCTCAGTTGTATCAGAAGATAAAGAAGAAACATACTTGTAAATACAAATAATTTTGAAGATAAGTGGGAAAATAGAGGAGATTTCATATAATGATGAATCACCTTTTCATTAGTACATGAGTAAACCATAAGTTTGAGTACGACAGTATCCCAGTAGATGGCAATAGGAGGTTAAGGAGAGAGGAGAAAGTTTGCAATACTTGGCTTGGGATGTGAGAACACTTAGCTTATAAGGGACAGAATATTGGATTATCTGGCAGTGCTGAGAGTCCAACTAATACTTCACATCTAACACTTGAAATTAAACCAGTAAATGCCACTGAACAAGCATGGGCATAAAAAGATCATGCGACTGAGTTCATCTACGCTGGGGTGTTGCAAGGCAAATATGACCGTCAGAATTCCGGAGGAGTGAATTGTGAGTTTTCTCAAGGGAAGAAATATAGTGATGGATCAACATACTGAGTGGTACCCAAAACAGAAATACAAAACAAACAACAACTACAAAAAAAAAAAAAAAACTAAAAAGGTAAAGGGCCATAAAAACTGAGAGTGAAAAAGTCTGAAGAATCACAGAATTGTACGTCAGGTTGTAGTTTGAGTTCATGATTGCATACGTGGGCTGGAAACGTGAGAATTTGGAGTCAAAGACAAAAAGAAAGCTTGCATTTGAGATTTAAGAGGTGTAAATTTTTTATTAAAAAGAAAAAGCCAAGTGCATGACCATGAGAAAGGGTGGGTGATATAATATGCATAGAAATTCACTGGAGTTGAGGTTAACAAACCGGATGAACAAAAATGTAAGATTGGCATCATCATGGATGTTGACAGGAAATAGGTTGGAGGTGCAGACAGAACCAACAGCCAGAGTCTTCAATGAATGAATAGAGATACCCAAAGGGTCACAGGATGACCAAAGTGAGAGGGTGGGCACAGGGATGTGTGGGGAAGGCATAACCTGTGAATGTATGACCAAGGGTTTGTGAAATAGGTTTAAATAGCAATGACCTGGAGATGATGATGGATGATGGTGGGAGACAGAGAGAGAAAAAAGACCATCCACCAGTTTCTGGACCTAAAGAACATAAAATAGAAGAGAAAGAAGATCAGGACTTCCCTGGCAGTTGAGTGACTGAGATTCCATGCTTCCTTTGCAGAGGGTGCAGGTCTGATTCCGGGTCAAGAAACTAAGATCCCACATGCTGTGTGATGTGGCAAAAAAAAAGAAAAAGATCATCAACTTGATTTGCCTGAAAAGGGACCAGTGACTCTAGGGAACAATCAAATCTAATTAAAGTGACGAGGTTAAGGGATCAAGATGCAGGGAAATCTGCTGTTCAGATACCAGCTTCATCCCTTTTGTGTTCCTCCAGCTACAACGACTGGTTCTTTCCCTCGTGTTTATTTACAGCAGAAAAGGACATGGGAGGATAGAACAACCAAGGCAAAATGCAAAGAAAGCCACATTATAGAAACAAAATCCAAGCCAGAAAGGTTACTTCAGCCGACAAAGGAACTCATGACTCAAGCATCCCGGAAACCGGTCCTTCTTTGTCAGATAAATTGTCACACAAGGTGAATCACTGGTGTGAAAGTCTAATCCCAGGAAAAAATATGTGTGAGGAGCCAGGACAAATGTATTCTTGTTGTCTGTGAATTAAATGAGGCCACTCTCATTTAATGGCCCTGTTAACATTTCACAGAGAAAAACAACCACAAATCACACACCTCTCCACTGTGTAATCTCATGCCACTGCTCACAAGGTAGGCGAGGTGAGAGGAGAGATGGATCAAGGCAAACTGTGTCATTTATGATGGAGAAGCTATTTAGAGCTCATGACGTAATCAGAAATTTTTGGCAACCATTTCATATCCCAGTGACACTCCCAGCCAAGACTTTGCTATAAATTTAAACCTAGCATTTATAAAATCATGGATGCAATAGAGCTTCATCCTGCATTTAGTGCAGTAGATTTAACAATGAAAATAGCATGGGATGGGATTATTATGCAGGGTTGATCTCTCTATATCTTATCTATTGAGATCAAAACTCCTCTATCAGTGACAATGATTATTTTTCACTCCCTTCCCTGATCACCTGAGGATTTATGAACCAATACCAGAATGAAATAACTTTGTACATAGGCATACGATCAGACCAGATCAGATCAGATCAGTCGCTCAGTAGTGTCCGACTCTTTGCTACCCCATGAATTGCAGCACGCCAGGCCTCCCTGTCCATCACCAACTCCCAGAGTTCACTGAGACTCACATCCATCGAGTCAGTGATGCCATCCAGCCATCTCATCCTCTGTCGTCCCCTTCTCCTCTTGCCCCCAATCCCTCCCAGCATCAGAGTCTTTTCCAATGAGTCAACTCTTCACATGAAGTGGCCAAAGTACTGGAGTTTCAGCTTTAGCATCATTCCTTCCAAAGAAATCCCAGGGCTGATCTCCTTCAGAATGGACTGGTTGGATCTCCTTGCAGTCCAAGGGACTCTCAAGAGTCTTCTCCAACACCACAGTTCAAAAGCATCAATTCTTCAGCACTCAGCCTTCTTTACAGGCCAACTCTCACATCCATACATGACCACTGGAAAAACCATAGCCTTGACTAGACGAACCTTTGTTGGCAAACTAATGTCTCTGCTTTTTAATATGCTATCTAGGCTGGTCATAACTTTCCTTCCAAGGAGTAAACGTCTTTTAATTTCATGGCTGCAATCACCATCTGCAGTGATTTTGGAGCCCAGAAAAATAAAGTGTGACACTGTTTCCACTGTTTCCCCATCTATTTCCCATGAAGTGGTGGGACCGGATGCCATGATCTTCGTTTTCTGAATGTTGAGCTTTAAGCCAACTTTTTCACTCTCCTCTTTCACTTTCATCAAGAGGCTTTTGAGTTCCTCTTCACTTTCTGCCATAAGGGTGGTGTCATCTGCATATATGAGGTGATTGATATTTCTCCTGGCAATCTTGATTCCCGCTTGTGTTTCTTCCAGTCCAGCATTTCTCATGATGTACTCTGCATATAAGTTAAATAAACAGGGTGACAATATACAGCCTTGACGAACTTCTTTTCCTATTTGGAACCAGTCTGTTGTTCCATGTCCAGTTCTAACTGTTGCTTCCTGACCTGCATACAAATTTCTCAGGAGGCAGATCAGGTGGTCTGGTATTCCCATCTCTTTCAGAATTTTCCACAGTTTATTGTGATCCACACAGTCAAAGGCTTTGGCATAGTCAATAAAGCAGAAATACATGTTTTTCTGGAACTCTCTTTTCACATGAGCCAGCGGATGTTGGCAATTTGATCTCTGGTTCCTCTGCCTTTTCTAAAATCAGCTTGAACATCTGGAAGTTCACAGTTCACATATCGCTGAGGCCTGGCTTGGAGAATTTTGAGCATTACTTTACTAGCATGTGAGATGAGTGCAATTGTGCGGTAGTTTGAGCATTCTTTGGCATTGCCTTTCTTTGGGATTGGAATGAAAACTGACCTTTTCCAGTCCTGTGGCCACTGCTGAGTTTTCCAAATTTGCTGGCATATTGAGTGCAGCACTTTCACAGCATCATCTTTCAGGATTTGGAATAGCTCAACTGGAATTCCATCACCTCCACTAGCTTTGTTTTAGTGATGCTTTCTAAGGCCCACTTGACTTCACATTCCAGGATGTCTGGCTCTAGGTCAGTGATCACACCATTGTGATTATCTGGGTTATGAAGATATTTTTTGTACAGTTCTTCTGTGTATTCTTGCCATCTCTTCTTAATATCTTCTGCTTCTGTTAGGTCCATACCATTTCTTTCCTTTATCGAGCCCATCTTTGCATATTCCTTTGGTATCTCTGATTTTCTTGAAGAGATCTCTAGTCTTTCCCATTCTGTTGTTTTCCTCTATTTCTTTGCATTGATCACTGAAGAAGGCTTTCTTATCTCTTCTTGCTATTCTTTGGAACTCTACATTCAGATGTTTATATCTTTCCTTTTCTCCTTTGCTTTTCACTTCTCTTCTTTTCACAGCTATTTGTAAGGCCTCCCCAGACAGTCATTTTGCTTTTTTGCATTTCTTTTCCATGGGGATGGTCTTGATCCCTGTCTCCTGTACAATGTCACAAACCTCACTCCATAGTTCATCAGGCACTCTATCTATCAGATCTAGGCCCTTAAATCTATTTCTCACTTCCACTGTATAATCATAAGGGATTTGATTTAGGTCATACCTGAATGGTCTAGTGGTTTTCCCTACTTTCTTCAATTTAAGTCTGAATTTGGCAATAAAGAGTTCATGGTCTGAGCCACAGTCAGCTCCTGGTCTTGTTTTTGCTGACTGTATAGAGCTTCTCCATCTTTGGCTGCAAAGAATATAATCAATCTGATTTCAGTGTTGACCATCTGTTGATGTCCATGTGTAGAGTCTTCTCTTGTGTTGTTGGAAGAGGGTTTGTTATGACCAGTGCATTTTCTTGGCAAAACTCTATTAGTCTTTGCCCTGCTTCATTCCGTATTCCAAGGTCAAATTTGCCTGTTACTCCAGGTGTTTCTTGACTTCCTACTTTTGCATTCCAATCCCCTATAATGAAAAGGACATCTTTTTTGGGTGTTTGTTCTAAAAGGTCTTGTAGGTCTTCATAGAACCATTCAACTTCAGCTTCTTCAGTGTTACTGGTTGGGGCATAGACTTGGATTACTGTGATATTGAATGGTTTGCCTTGGAAACGAACAGAGATCATTCTGTCGTTTTTGAGATTGCATCCAAGTACTGCGTTTCGGACTCTTTTGTTGATCATGATGGCCACTCCGTTTCTTCTGAGGGATTCCTGCCCGCAGTAGTAGATATAATGGTCATCTGAATTAAATTCACCCATTCCAGTCCATTTCAGTTCGCTGATTCCTAGAATGTCGACATTCACTCTTGCCATCTCTTGTTTGACCACTTCCAATTTGCCTTGATTCATGGACCTGACATTCCAGGTTCCTATGCAATATTGCTCTTTACAGCATCGGACCTTGCTTCTATCACCAGTCACATCCACAGCTGGGTATTGTTTTTGCTTTGGCTCCATCCCTTCATTCTTTCTGGAGTTATTTCTCCACTGAACTCCAATAGCATATTGGGCACCTACTGACCTGGGGAGTTTCTCTTTCAGTATCCTATCATTTTGCCTTTTCATACTGTTCATGGGGTTCTCAAGGCAAGAATACTGAAGTGGTTTGCCATTCCCTTCTCCAGTGGACCACATTCTGTCAGATCTCTCCACCATGACCCGCCCATCTTGGGTTGCCCCACAGGCATGGCTTAGTTTCATTGAGTTAGACAAGGCTGTGATCCTAGTGTGATTAGATTGACTAGTTTTCTGTGAGTATGGTTTCAGTGTGTCTGCCCTCTAATGCCCTCTTGCAATGATAGTTAATATTAATTGAATACTTAACAGTGTGTCTATTACTATGCTAAGTGCTTTACATGAACTGTCTCAAGTCACACTTCCAGCAACATTAGGATGGATGAGCTTTCTACTATCCTTAATTTGTCATTGTTCAGTCCCTAAGTTGGGTCCGACTCTTGGCGATCCCATGAACTGCAGCACGCCAGGCCTCCCTGTCCTTCACTATCTCCCAGTTTGTCTCACTATCTCCCAAACTCATGTCCATTGAGTCGGTGATGCCATCCAAGCATCTCAGGTCACCTTGTGAAACTCAACGAAGCCACAAGCCATGGTGTGCAGGGTCACCCAAGATGGATGGGTCATGGTGGAGAGTTCTGACAAAACGTGGTCCCCTGGAGAAGGGAATGGCAAACCACCTCAGATATTCTTGCCTTGAGAATCACATGAACAGTATCCTTACTTTGCCATTACAGAAAATAGATGAATTAATAAAATCAGATTACAAGAACCTGAAAAATAAAATCTCTCAAGTATGCCTCTTTGAGTCAGGAGAAAATGCGTCGGTTTCTGGTGGCAAGATAATGCTTTTGTGCACTTACTCTAAAATGCTTTCTCAAGTTGTCTTTCACAAAGAGAACGGTTAGTAGCTTCAGCAATCCCCCCAGAGTAAATCCATCAGCGGGTTTTGTGAAGCTATTTCTTGCAGGATTCTTTAATGCATGTTCAGGAGTAAAATACAAAAGCTCAACTTTTGTGAGATGACAAAGAAACTCCCTTAATTGAAGCCACCTGGGGAAGTATACTCATCGAATCGGTGAATCCACTGACTCTATTTCCATTCTCGGGGCACCGGACCCTCGGTAACATGTCACTCTTTATCACTCCCTTTCTATTAAGTCTTAAATCCTCCACAGCTTTAGCATCTCTGTGTGGCTTCGTGGCCCTTCCACATTTGTGTTCTCCAGGGCCCGGGATTGGACTTTCCTCATCCTCCGCGCTCTCCTCGCATGTCTGTCTAGGCTGTCTCATTCGCTGCCAACCACAGGCTCACAATATCTGGTTCTGCCCCCTAAACCACCAGGTGCCCTCTCTCTCCACACATGTACACACAGCAGTCCCCTCTTCTTAGATCCCTGGGCTAACTCCATTCCTGCTTCTTCTAGAATTCACACTCTCATTGGAGCCTAGAGACTCTTCCATTCATTCTCTGAACAAGGCTGAGTGAGTGGGAACATACGTGATGCTCATGTGCGTGATTCCAGGTCCTGCCCCAGCTAGTCTTCCATTTCCAGGCAACACAGAACACCACAATGAGCATGGAGCCGTATGAAACACGGGACTTCTCTAGGAAGCCATACCCCGAGAAACTGTTCACCAACAGCAATGCCGTGTATTTCTCATAACCAATCTGGATGCTTCTTTTCTGCTTCTCCCCTAGAGATTTTGATTCTTGAGTAAGAATTAGGATACCCTTAGGTGATTTATGACCCCCTGTTTGTTCAATTTATCTTTCAGGCTATTCCTTCCAGGACAGGAAAAGCTTTCTTTTCCAGCATAGCAAAAACTTCTCTCATGTAACATCCTCATCTTATCTACTCCATAGTTTTCTCTATGCTTATTCATTTACTCTTTGAATTGACACATGAAAATCAATTAAGAGAAATCTTTTTTCCCCTCTTGTAATCTAGGCTGTCACGGTGACTGCCCTACTGTAGACCTTACAAAATTCTTTTAAACTCAGCACTGAGCAGCTATTTCCATGTCCTAGGCAGTTTGTGCTGTTCCTTTCTTGAGGCAATAAATTTGGACCTAATGGTAAAAGAGCTACAAGTGATGAAAAAAAAAAAAAAAATCCTCCATCCACGGAGAATCTTCATGGTTTATCAGGGCAATTTGTTGATATCCACAGACCTGGCTCAGTGGTAAAGAATCCATCTACAATGCAGGAGCCACAGGAGACACGACATTTATCCCTGGGTCAGAAAGATCCCCTGGATTAGGGCATGGCAACCCACTCCAGTATTCTTTCTGGGATAATCCCATGGACAGAGGAGCCTGGTGGGCTACAGTCCATAGGGTAACAAAGAGTCAGACGTGACTAAAGCAACTTAGCATGCATGCACAGACCTAGTAAATCTACTAAACCTACAGGAATAAAAGAACTGCATTTCCTTCATCCAAGTCTCCTTACATATAACTCCTTTCAACTGTTTACTTTTTTTAGAATATAATATAATTTTAATTATCCACTTCATTTGTAGCTACAACTTCTACTTCTGTTAAAAGTGGTTGAAATTGGTTAGAAGAAGGTAAAACAATGGCTGACTGGTAAACCTGAGTTAGGCCATGGTCTCCTAATAAGAGCATGGGCTTCCCAAGTGGCTCAATGGTAAAGAATCTGCCTGCTAATGCAGAAGACGCAGGAGACACAGATTCAATCCCTGGGTCAGGAAGATTCTCTAGAGGAGGAAATGGCAACCCACCCCAGTATTCTTGCCTGGATAATCCCATGGACAGAGGAGCCTGACGGGTGACAGTCCATGGGGTGGCAAAAGACTCAGACACAAGTGAGCATGCGTGCACTGCTAATGAGAGCTTGGTCCTGTTTAAAATTTTTTATTCTTTTTAAAATGCTTTTCCCATTTAGATTATTACCAAACATTGAGGACAAGTCCCTCTGTTACACAGTAGGTCCTCGTTGGTTACCTGTTTTAAACACACCAATGAGTACATGTCATCCCCAACTCCCAACCTACCCCTCCCCAACTTTCCCACCAGTTAACAATAACTTCATTTCTTTCAACTATTTTTTTATAGCTGTGCTGCAAGCAATTTAAGGTTTTTTTTTTTTTTTTTTTTAATTTAAGCAATTTTCTAGCCAGGTTCTCATGTGCATGTCTTTCATGTAAGGAATAGGTTATTTGATCAACTACATTTGTGATCAGGTGAGCATTTCCCCAAGCAAACAAGTCTGGAATACTGCCAGAATGTCTAACCAAAGCAGAAATGGGGTTCTGTGAATTTCCAAACTACACATTTGTAGGACCACTCATGGTCTACAAAGTTCCTGTAAATACATCAGCACCACATGTAACACAAGCTTCCTTCCTCAGAAAACAAGAAGGGACACCCATTCCACCATCCCCGTATTTCCATTATTAATATGATGTAACCATGACTCTATTAAGAAACAGTGGTTGAACATTTCTTATGTATAAGCCACTGAAATGACTGCTGTGTGTAAAACACTGGAATCAACCTTCCCAGTTACCCCGTTGGGATGCTGGCTGTGTCTCTGCAAACATGAAAAACCTGAAGCCTTAACAGATCAAATGTCATGCCCAGGGTCACTGAGGGTTGACCCTGTATCTGAATCCAGACCCACCTCCAGAGGTCTCACTCTGAGCAATATGGCTATAGTTTTCCTGTCTGGAGAATCTCAGGGAGAGGGGAGGCCCCCAGGCTACAGTCCACAGGGTCACAGCGAGTCGGACATGACCGAGGTGACAGCAGATCGCGAAAGATTGTGCCCAATTCCTTACTTGCAACAGTTTACACATTAATTTATTTCAGATTATAATATATTGTTTTCCACTTATACACGCCTGTAGGGATTCATTTTACCACTTGAAATGTATTTGATACTCCCAGGTTGCTGTGTTATCACCTTCCCTGACTCTGAAAACAGAGCCAAGTATTGGAGTGTGTGTGTGTGTGGGGGGGGGGTGTGTTTTGTGTGTTTGTGTACAGTACAGCTAAGTGTATTTTTTTTCTGTCATTTGCAATTAATATAGAGACAATTTGTAGAGACAATCTTACCTTCTTTGTGAGCCTACAGACTGAAGCATGCCAGGCTTCCCTGTCCATCACCAACTCCTGGAGCTTGCTCAGACTCATGTCCATTGAGTCAGTGATGCCATCCAACCATCTCATCCTCTGTCACCCCCTTCTCCTCCCGCCCTCAATCTTTCCCGTCATGAGGGTCTTTTCAAATGAGTCAGCTCTCTGCATCAGGTGGCCAAAGTATTGGAGTTTCAGCTTCAGCATCAGTCCTTCCAATGAATACTCAGGACTGATTTCCTTTGGGATGGACTGATTTGATCTCCTTGCAGTAGAAGGGACTCTCAAGAGTCTCACCTTATTTTGCAGCTATTTTTAGCTTTTGGTAAATCTTTTTTTTAAAAATCTTAGTCCTTTAACATAACTTTAATTCACTTTGATTTCATATTGACTTAATTAGATTGAATTTCCCTTTAAGAGGCTTCCCTCGTGGCTCACATGGTAAAGAATCCACCTGCAATTCAGGAAACCTAGGTTCGATCCCTGGGTTGGGACGATCCTCTAGAGGAGGGCATGGCAACCCACTCCAGTATCCTTGCCTGGAAAGTCCCATGGACAGAGGAGTCTGGCGGGCTATGGTCCGTGAGGGTCACAAAGAGTCACACAGGGCTGCGTGACTAAGACTTCCAGTTTCACCTAAAACTGAAGATTCCACTGGCAACTAAACTGCCCTAGACAACATCCACCTTCTCACTTATTTTAGAATTATCAAAAGTTATTTGCCATGTCTTAAGCATAATAGTCAGAGAAGGCGATAGCACCCCACTTCAGCAATCTTGCCTGGAAAATCCTATGGATGGAGGAGCCTGGTGGGCTGCAGTCCATGGGGTTGTGAAGAGTCGGACATGACTGAGCAACTTCACTTTCACTTTTCACTTTCATGCATTGGAGAAGGAAATGGCAACCCACTCCAGTGTTCTTGCCTGGAGAATCCCAGGGATGGGGGAGCCTGATGGGCTGCCATCTATGGGGTCACACAGAGTTGGACACAACTGAAGCGACTTAGCAGCAGCAAGCATAATAGTATTGATAAAAATTAACTCTGTTTAAAAAAATTTCACCACTTTTCTTAAATATTTGTGGGGAAGAAAATCTTATAATAATGCCTGCTTCTTAAATATACATTAATGTCTGATTCTATGGGATGAAAAGAATGTACAGGAAAGTTAGAAGTAAAAAAGAAAAACAATGAAAAGAAAAAGAAAAGAAGAAGGAAGGAAGGAAAAGGTTTATACCCTTGAGTGTAAAGAGGAACAACTGAACATTTCTATTAGCTACAAATTAATTGGTTGGCTTTTGTACTTTCCGTAAAGAGATCGATTTTTCATACTAAGAAGGATGGCACCAAGCATCAGTACAAAGGGATACTCTAGAAGAAATATAAAGTAGTAAGACAAGGATTAGAAGATGTTCATTGTCCCTGATGGAGGATGAGTATTTTTCCTAATAAAATGGTGAATTGGAGCCACTTTTCTAGAAGCAATTTGAAGGCATGCATATAGAAGCATTCTCATTGCTGAATCACTTCTGGAAGGAAAGATTGAAAAGTTCTTCAGTATTTAATAATAGAGAAAGTAGGCTACAAATAAATTTATATATACACATAAATTTATATATATATATAAATACACATAAATATTTATATATACAAATAAATTTTTATATATAGGCTATAAATTTATATATACACCATGAATATTAATAATTACTAATCTTGCCAATATTTTGATTATGCATATTTCTTCAGATATTTACAGTGGTTACCATATTTAGTCAACTCTGAGATATACGTCTTTTCATAATTTAATATAACTGAAATCCAGAAACAGTTTATAACGATGACTGGCCAGAGCCTGCCCCGTATGTATGTATGTGTATATATATGTTTACATTGTCTACCTACAATGTGGAAGACCCGGGTTCAATCCCTGGGTTGGGAAGATCTCCTGGAGAAGGAAATGGCAACCGTCTCCAGTATTCTCGAATGGAAAATCCCATGGATGGAGGAGCCTGGTAGACTACAGTCCATGGGGTCGCAAAGAGTCAGATACGACTGAGCGACTTCACTTTCAATGACACGGTTTTATTGTCTGTGCAGGCCTATCAAAAGCCAAAGTCTTGGAAATATGTTTCATCACCAATGTCCTCAACTGCACAAAGAATGCATTATATGAAAAAAATAAAGCTATTTTAAACATGGGACTAGGCATTTGAAGATGTTTTAAAACTGTTTTACCAAATTTATTTCTCTTATATTTTCCCTATTATAAAAGCACAAAAAGGTTAAATCATAGAATGATATCTACTAGTTGTGTCCAACTAATAAGCCCTTTCAATAAAGGTATAAAATAAAACATTTAAGTGATTTTAAAAGCACTGTAAAATAGTTTAATGGTAATGTTTTCTTTTTCTGTAGTACATGAAAAAGTGTGTATCTAGTATTTGATCATGTCTTGAATTCAATGGTTTAAAAGAATCTTATTTTTTCCTCTAATAATAAATTATATAGGTACCTTTAAGAAAGAATTGCAAATAAAAGGGCAAAACAAGGTGAGAAATGATCATCTCTGGACCATATGACCATTGGCAATTTTTAGTTTCCTGATTTATGTTTCTATAAAGAAGTATGTCTATTTTCATATTAAAAAAAACCCCAATGTACTTTGATAAGGTAGACACTAGTTACCTTAAATGAATTCAAGCTTTTATGAACAAACTACTCCCCAGAGTGTAAAAGAATTAGGGAAATACTCTGCAATTTGTTGCCAAAATAAGATGACCAGTGTCGATATAGATTTTGATAAAGGTTTGAAATGGCGACATACAGAAAGACTACAGAAGGATAGCAGGACAAAGGTATTACAGAACTGGCTATTAGAGCTAAAGATTGAGTCCTGGGAACTTTGTTTAAATGTTTATTTCCTTATTCGACTGTGCTGGGTCCTTGCAGCCCATGGGACCCTTGCTGTGGCATCCAGAACCCAGCTCCCTGATCAGGGGTTGAACCCGATCCCCTTCACTGGGGGCACAGAGCCCCAGCCATGGGACCACCAGCAAAATCCCAATTTCTAGGAACTTTTGAGGGCAAAGGAATACAGGGATGGAAGCATTATTTGAAGTATTATTTATAGTATTCCTTTCTATAAAAATAGTGATCTATGAATGCTAAAATGTCAACATCCATACGTAAATATTTCCATTATTTATCAATGATTGTTAAAGTTAAATAGCTCATTTAAATGTTGGATTAAAACAAGTTTAAATAAGGTTGCTGACTAGTAGCCTAGACTTTTTTTTTTTTTAAGAAAATGCATTCCATATGCCAGATAGCCCACTGATGAGCTGTTTGATAGCATCCAATTTACAGGAGAGCTGTTTTCAAAGGAAGAATAACCCTGCTCCCTGTTAACTTGCCAAGAATTTCTCTTGTGGAGCAACAAAAAGACTCTGAGGGCATCTTCTCCAACTACTTTCTGTAAATAAAGGAATAAGCAAATATGTTTAGTGCCATTCTAATTTAATTTAACATAAACAATATTGCTAGCCTCAGCTATCATGATGGATATTTCTATTAAATAAATGCATCATTAAAATACTGCTGCCAATAACTTGCTCTGGTCTTACTTTTTACAGTATTTATTTTATGCATTAAATATGAAGTGTTTCATAGTGTTTTCATTTGTCCTCCTTTTAAAATATATTCCTCCCAATATTTTACTATGTGAGGTTTCTGAGGATAACTTAGAAGGAAAGATAATAAACTGGGGAATACACGGCAAATTGGTACATTATTACACCATCTCTGACAGAGGTAGCTGGGGTTCATCCTCAATCTCAAAGGAAGAGACATAATATTTTGTTAAAGACCATGTTACATTTGTTTTACAAAAATTAATGTATTTAATGGCACAGTTTCAAAGTGCTCAGTTGATGGGTTTGAGGCTGTTAGATCTGACACATCTGCATTATGAATGTTTCTACCAGAAAAACAAATAGGTCTTGGACAAACTTACTGATTGACTAATCTGAGGTCATCAGTGATTCATGTAAAAGCGAGCAGAATAGACTGAGTCAAATTTCAGTGACTTCTGAAAGTCATCCCCAAAGAAGCAAAAGGGAAGAAACACACCGGGTCAAAGCACTAGTAAAGGCCACTTTGAGAGACTGACGCAAGCACTGGAGCTGTTCATCTCAACGCGCACACAGATAGCAACTATTTCTGTCAGAAGTGTCATTCCACAGAAGAGAGGCGGTATTTGCCAAACTAATGCCTCTCTCTGCTTTCATTTTCATGATAGAACAAGCCATTTTTTGTAACAAAAAGAGAAAAAAATCCAAATTAGAACAAAACTAATTCTGAAAGGTCAAGTTCTAAATGAAGGTTGCTATGACTTTGGCTTGAGTAAAAACTCAAAACTATACAGGTAACTGTGACGTGGCACATATATGACATCTTAAAGAAAAAATAATTGACAGCAGCTTGTTTCGTTAACACGGCACGTATGCTATGCTAAGTCACTTCAGCCGTGTTCGACTCTTTGGGACCCTACAGCCTGTCGGTCTCCTCTGTCCATGGGATTCTCCAGGCAAGAATACATGGCCCACAAGGAAGCTCAATGATTCAGAATATTTCAAGTTGAAAATACATCACATCACTTCCTTTGTCTTCATGGCAATAAAGTCATCTCTGACTAAGATCTTTATCATTAATGTGAAAGAGAGAAAGAGAGAGAAAGGAAGAAAGAAACGAAGGAAAGAGATATACAGCTTAATTGAACAATAGGACCTCCAGATAAATGTTTTAAATACTTTCAGACTTATCCCTGCAGTGAAACGAAAGTTTTAATACTCAAAAAGCTTCATTATGTTGAAAAGTTTTTATACATACTTGCTTGCTAATCTCCTCAAGAACAATGGCATCTTAGCTAAAATAGCAGTTTTTCAACAGAATTTATAAAGGAGAACGTAGGACCTTGAACTATTGCTATTGTTCTTTCCTACAAACATATGGCATTCGGCCAAATCATCACCTGAAAATGATTCTGAGCAGGCTCTATTTTTCTCTTTAAAAAATTACAAAAAAAAAGAAATCCCCTCTGACAGAAACTTGGTACTTCTTTTTCTGGGAAAGCTAGAACATTCGTACCACAAATGTAAACAAATTTCATACTTTGCTCTCATTTCTTCACAAAACTTCTCAAATATGGGGAACTCAAATCCTGTTTCTGATAAAATGCAACTTTCTTAGCAACACACAGATATTTAAGGACTGAGAACAAGGAGTATAACCGCATCCATGCCAGCGTAAGAGGAAGAGTGTCAGAGACCAGGGAGCCTTTTCCTTTACAAAGCACAAAAACCAAGAGTGTTTTCAACCTACCAAATTACCACCTGTTAAAGTACTAAATTTTTCTTTCAGGTGAAACTCTAGTTGGAAGAGACACATTTTTACCATTACAGAGTAGTCTATGCACTTGTATTAGCTATCTATCGTTATGTAACAAATTACCCAAGGAGTAGTAGCTTTAAAACAACAATCATTTATCACCTCAAAGCGTTTGCTGATGGGGAGTTTGGGAGCACTTTAGCTGAGTGGCTCAGTATCTACTGAGGTCACCGTCAGGACATAAATCAAATTAGTAATCATCTGGAGACTGGACTGGAGTTGAAGGGTCTACTTGCTATGGCTCAATCACATGGCTATAGGCAGGAGGCCTCAGCTTCTTGCTGGATGTTGACTAAAGGCTTCAGTTTCTCACCACATGAGCCTGCCTAAGGCCACCCGAGACATGGCGCCTGGCTTCTCCCAAAGCAAGTGATATGAAAGAAGGCCAGGACAAAGCCCAATGCCTTTGATGACCTAGTCTCAGAATTCACACACCATCACTTCTGCTTTGGTTTACTTGTTATAAGCAAGTCAATGGGCTTCCCTGGTGGCTCAAATGGTAAAGAATCTGCCTGCAGTGAAAGAGACCAGGGTTCGATCCCTGGGTCGGAAAGATTCCCTGGAGGAGGGCATAGCAGCCCACTCCAGTATTCTTGCCTGGAGAATTCCATGGACAGAGGAGCCCAGTGTGCTACAGTCCATGGGGTCGCAAAGAGTTGGACACGACCGGGAGACTTTTCACTTCACTACTTCACTTCAAGCAAGTCATTAATTCTAGTGATACTTAAGAGAGAGGAATTAGGTTCCATTTCTTGTGTGAGGACTATCAATACCTTTATGGATATATTTTTAAGCATCACAGGCTTTGCAGTTTCCTAAAGGACCACTAAATTATGCAGTCTTTTAAGAATAACAGTGTGTAAACAGCTTATGAAAACTAGGAATAAATTGCACTGCTGCTGCTGCTGCTAAGTCGCTTCAGTCGTGTCCGAATCTGTGTGACCCCATAGACGGCAGCCCACCAGGCTCCCCCGTCCCTGGGATTCCCCAGGCAAGAACACTGGAGTGGGCTGCCATTTCCTTCTCCAATGCATGAAAGTGAAAAGTGCAAGTGAAGTCGCTCAGTCGTGTCCGACTCCTTGCAACCCCATGGACTGCAGCCTACCAGGCTCCTCCATCCATGGGATTTTCCAGGCAAGAGTACTGGAGTGGGGTGTCATTGCCTTCTCCGATAAATTGCACTAGAAAATATCAATTATTTCATCCTGCCACTTGCTGAAGAGAAATTAGATAACTCAGTTCTTCCAAGAGGATCTTAAAATTTTTAAAGAAAATATCTAAAAGACATTTTAGAGTGGATAAAATCATTTGATACAGATGTTGCTACTTTTTTCTGTTCCACGGCCCTACATTTTTATTTGAACTCATAGTAATTTAAGAATTTCTCCTCACTGTTATGCAGAGATGTTAGATTTCCAGTCTAGTACTGACAATGCAAACTGTTACAAGAAAGAGCTTCTATGAAAGAGTGTCTGAATTGACCACTTCCAAAGCACTCAGAACCAAGAAACGGCAGTATTCAAGCCTAGAGCTGAGCCGTCTAAATTTTTTGAAGCCACGTAAATGGCCAAAGATATCTGAGGGATGAAAGCAGAAATGATTGCTTCACCTAGTATAAACCAGAAGCTTGGTCTATTATGAGCAGTTGAAGAACTGGAGAGAATCAACATCAAAGAAAACCTAAGAAACCAAAAGAATATTCCAGAGGTCTCCCAGGCTCTACAACAACTGTGGGCTACTTCTTCAGAGCCTTGTGCCTAAATTCAAAACAATTCTTCCTTTTCCTCTCTTACTAAAATTACTACCGTTCATTGTGTGCTACTGTTCGCTCTGTAATTATCTGTAGCTTAGCCAACTTCAGTTCATAGTGCTTTACTTTATTCTGACTTAAATAAGTGTACCATAAACTTACAATCAATTTCCAATACTAACATTGGAATTTAGTACTGGATTTGGACCCTAAGGAAGGCAAACACTGATATAATCACTGAAAGGAACTTCCCTGATAGTCCAGTAGCTAAGACACCATGCTCCCAGGGCAAGGGGGCCAGGTTCGATCTCTGGCCAGGGAGCCAGATGCCACACACCACACCTAAAAGCTCATGTGCCATAACTAAAGATCCCACGTGCCACAGCTGAGACCTAGAGCAGCCAAGTAAATAATTTAGAAAACAAAACAGAAGGTTTTCAAATCAGAAGTGGGTTTCTACTTCATTTTAACATGAAGAGACCATATTTGCAGATTTACTTTGCCAACTATGGAATTTGGGTTTTTAATCTGGTTTGGTTTACATATCCCAATACACAAAATTTGAATGAAGAAAAGCATGAAAAAGCACCTCTCTTGGGAAAGGATATAAATTGCTGATTTAACATTTCTGATAGCTATCCACATAGAACATAATTAATACTTTATTCAGTTCAGTTCAGTTCAGTCACTCAGTCGTGTCCGACTCTTTGTGACCCCGTGAATCGCAGCACGCCAGGCCTCCCTGTCCATCACCAACTCCCAGAGTTCACTCAAACTCATGTCCATCCAGTCAGTGATGCCATCCAGCCATCTCATCCTCTGTCGTCCCCTTCTCCTCCTGCCCCCAATCCCTCCCAGCATCAGAGTCTTTCCCAATGAGTCAACTCTTCGCATGAGGTGGCCAAAGTACTGGAGTTTCAGCTTTAGCATCATTCCTTCCAAAGAACACCCAGGGCTGATCTCCTTCAGAATGGACTGGTTGGATCTCCTTGCAGTCCAAGGGACTCTCAAGAGTCTTCTCCAACACCACAGTTCAAAAGCATCAATTCTTCGGCGCTCAGCTTTTTCACAGTCCAACTCTCACATCCATACAGACCACAGGAAAAACCATAGCCTTGACTAGACAGACCTCTGTTGGCAAAGTAATGTCTCTGCTTTTTAATATGCTATCTAGGTTGGTCATAACTTTCCTTCCAAGGAGTAAGCGTCTTTTAATTTCATGGCTGCAGTCACCATCTGCAGTGATTTTGGAGCCCCAAAAATAAAGTCTGACACTCTTTCCACTGTTTTCCCATCTATTTCCCATGAAGTGATGGGACCAGATGCTATATTCATTTTATAAACCTTTAGTTCTGAGTAAGTGGGTATGCTTGGAATAGTCTGGCCTTAAATGCTCTGGTTGTGTGTATATGGTGGGAGAAATGTATCATAAGAAATATGGTAAGGAAAGACACATACACACAGCCCCAAGCATTTCAGTGTATTTGGAATTTAAATGGTGCTTTGCATCTAAGAATGTCGTGGGAGAGGCAGTGGCTAAGAGACACCAAGACGTCAGTTCCACTTCTCCTAGTGTAGCTTTTTAGGAAAGCAGCCGTGGATAAATATTTTACTCAAACTCGTGTTCCTTTAGGAACAAAAGTAAAGAGTTGTGATTATACCAGCTTTATAGGATTCAAAGGGTTTCCTTCATAGCTCAGTTGGTAAAGAGTCTGCCTGCAATGCAGGAGACCTAGGTTCGATTCCTGGGTTGGGAAGATCCCCTGGAGAAGAAATGGCAACCCATTCCAGTATTCTTTCCTGGAGAATCCCATGGACGGAAGGGCCTGGCGGGCTACAGTTCATGGGGTTGCAAGAGTCGGACATGACTTACTGACTAAACTACCACCACATAGATATCCATACAAGAATAACTGCTGCTGCTGCTGCTAAGTCACTTCAGTCGTGTCCAACTCTGTGCGACCCCACAGACGGCAGCCAACCAGGCTCTGCCATCCTTGGGATTCTCCAAGCAAGAACACTGGAGTGGGTTGCCATTTCCTTCTCCAATGCATGAAAGTGAAAAGTGAAAGTGAAGTCACTCAGTCGTGTCCAACTCTTAGCGACCCCATGGACTGCAGCCCACCAGGCTCCTCTGTCCACGGGATTTTCCAGGCAAGAGTACTGGAGTGGGGTGCCAAAGAATAACTGAGGTACTATATAAATCAAACTCTATTATTAATATTTTTATCTGTGAATGACAGAAAAAAGTTTGCTCAACTTCAAAATATTAGCTTTGTAAGCAGGCTTTTTGTTTAAGGGCAAATACATACCAGTTCAGACTTAGATGGCTTCCCAGGAGGCTCAGTGGTAAAGAATCTGCCTGCCAATGCAGGAGACACAGGCTCGAACCCTGGCCTGGGAAGATCCCCTAGAGCAGGGAATGGCAATCCACTCCAGTACTCTTGCCTGGGAAATTCCAAGGACAGAGGAACCTGGCGGACTGTGGTCCATGGGGTTGCAAAGAGTCAGACTCGACTTAATAACAGCAGACTTAGAAAACTGCCCTGAAAAGTTACCAAAATATATTTTTTAATCCTGAATTTAACACTGCATATATTTGCTTCTAAACAAAGTGGCTTCCTAGGCATAATGAAATTTATTTCACTGCAGTAGGAAAGATAAGAGGTGTGGCTGATAACCAAAAAGTCTACCTGGGAATGTGTGCTTCAGATCTGAGTACTAGGCAGTGCTATTGGTAAAGTCTTCATAGAAAAGAAGTAAAAGAAATTCTGAAATAATAGCACATGGAAAAGCCATCAATCACACTCAGTTATCAGAAGGTACTGAACTGCCCACGGCTTTACTTTGAGTGGACCAAAAAGTTCTTTAATTCAAGTCAAACTCTCTACACGGTGTCATGCTTCAGCATGAGGCATGAATAAAAATATTGCAGGGTCCTCAAACCTTATTGAACAACTGTCTGTAGTACAGAGCTCTTAACCACTATAGCAATATGCAAGTAAAAGGAATACAGTCTCTCTTGAGAAAACCAACACTCCACTCAGTGGTTAGTAAATGTCAGTAGAGTAATTGTTTAAAATGAAATCAGTGCCAGTAAAACTGCTCATTGCTATCTGAAAAGCAAACCTTCCTTTCCTCATTTTTTCCCACACCCTTCATCAAGTCGACAAGGTTGAATGTCAACTCAGCAGGATTGAAGAGTCAACTCAGTAGAACTGTCACTGACTACTATTCCTCCATGCTGCCTTTGCTGAGGCCCGACCCACAGTCACTCCTCCCTGAGAACTGCCACCAGCAGCAGTCATCCAAAGTGAGGTACCTGCGGGAACCTGCCAGGAACTCAAGCGAGGAAAGTCCGTTAGATGGATACACAATCATGAATGGTGGGCATGCGTGCTTGCTCAGTCATGTCTGACTCCTTGCAAACTCACGGGTGAGCACCATAAACCCCGCCAGGCTCTTCTGTCCATGGGGTTTCCCAAGCAAGAATACTGGAGTGGGTTCCCATTTCCTTCTCCAGGGGATCTTCCAACCCAGGGATCGAACCCTGGGTTCAATCTGGGTCTTCTGCTTGGCAGGCGGATTCTTTACCACTGAGCCACCTGGGATGCCATTGGAGAGGTGGCACTCAAAATATCCTGAGTAGGCACAGGAACATGAGATCCAGATAAAACGTGAAGGGATTGATTCTTGGAGTAGAACAAAATGCCTCTGGTTTGCACTTGGGGCTTAACTAATAACGGTGACCCAGGGATGACTCTGAGAGGTCAACACTATTGAAATGAAAGATTAATGTTGCAATTCCCCTAGGACCAGAGGCACAACTTACCACGCCAGGCCACAGGAAGAACATCAGGTTTTGGTCAGGAGGCAAAAGACAGGAGCGTGGGTAGCACTTTGGTCAGGACCTTTACTGGGGTTTCTGGAAAAAAGGCAAGGGAGAGAGGAGTAAATGGTTTAGGACTGGCTGAATGGAATAATTTCAGTGGGCTTTGGGCCATGGGGGTGGTGTCAAGTTGCTTGGTACCTGACCCTGGGCTGAGTAAGGCGGAATATCTGTCTCTGGGGTGTACCAGCCAGGCAGAGGACACGCGGCCCTGCCCTGGTTCACTTGCGGATCAAAAGCATGCTCACAGCAGAGTCCTTTGCCTGGTCCAAGAATTGGCTAGCTCTACCAGGGGCAGGCTGCCCCAGCCAGAAAAGCTTTTTGAGGATGTTAAAACACCATTTTTAAATTAAAAAAAAAATTTTTTTTAATTTCTTTATTTTTGGGGAGCTCCAAAATCACTGCAGATGGTGACTGCAGCCATGAAATTAAAAGACGCTTGCTCCTTGGAAGAAAAGCTATGACCAACCTAGACAGCATATTAAAAAGCAGAGACATTACTTTGCTAACAAAGGTCCATCTAGTCAAGCTATGGTTTTTCCAGTAGTCCTGTATGGATGTGAGAGTTGGACCATAAAGAAAGCTGAGCGCCGAAGAATTGATTCTTTTGAACTCTGGTGTTGGAGAAGACTCTTGAGAGTCCCTTGGACTTCGAGGAGATCCAACCAGTCCGTCCAAAAGGAAATCAGTCCTGAATATTCACTGGAAGGACTGATGCTAAAGCTGAAACTCCAATACTTTGGCCACCTGATGTGAAGAGCTGACTCATTTGAAAAGACCCTGATGCTGGGAAAGATTGAAGAAGGCAGGAGGAGAAGGAGATGGCAGAGGATGAGATGGTTGGATGGCATCACTGACTCAATGGACATGAGTTTGATTAAGCTCCAGGAGTTGGTGAAGGACAGGGAGGCCTGGCGTGCTGCAGTCCATGGGGTCACAAAGAGTCGGACACAACTGAGAGACTGAACTGAACTGAAAATACCATAATATACAGAAAATTTAAAAAACAATTACTACACTTTTAAATTATAACATGGGAAAGAGGAAAAGAGAAAGTGGGAAGAATCAAGTTCTACTGTCTAGAAGGAAATCTGAGTAGCTCAATGTTTGGGGCTCTATAATCTCTATAAAGTTGGAAAGCAAGTCAGCCGCTGAGAGACAGCTTGACTGCCCCTCAAGGAGATTTGGCAGTAGCGAAGATTGTTTTGAAAAGGAGCTCTGGAGATTAGGGGAAAGAGCTGTTGGTAGGAGAAATGCAGTAGGGTTGCTGGGCGATCGGTGACAAACTTTCTGCTCCCTGGTTATTTACTTTCTCCGCATCTCATAAAGAGCAGGGAGTTTTGTAGGTCACAGCAAGTGTTTTCAGCTTGTTTGTGTGGGCATGTGTTCCCCACCCTCACCCTATGATTATTTTAATAAATGAACATGAAACAACACTCCAAGGCAAATCTGTTCATGAAATCTGAAAGGAAATTTAAGTTTAAGAAATGGGTTTATAATGTTGCTAGAGTTCACAGAATTACAGTTGCAGCAAGGGACAGTGGAGCTTGGCCAATTCAATTGTCCTTCCATTGCCATCTCAAAGAGATGGTCATCAATATAAGGTGCCTCATAAAGTGCATCCAAGAGGCTGAATTTCTGAAAGACCAAAATGTCTCACCAAAGGAGAGCTCAATATAAATGTCCCATGGCAAAAAAAAAAAAAAAAAAAAATCTCATGAGAGTTTCTTCATAAAGCTAAGAGTTTTTACTTGGTAAATCAACACCAATTCTAGTAGACAGTATAATTTCAAACTTCTCAACTATGTCTTTCACCAAAATGATGCTATGTACAAGTGGAATTATAAATAAGTGAATCAAGGAATATAAATATCTATGTCTCATGAAAAACTATTATCGAAAAAAATCTGAATTTGTAAAACAAATGACTTAGAAGATCATTATTTATCCCCTGAAATGAAAGCTTGCCTTTTTACAGATCTCCCACAGGAGCATATTCTTTTAGTAAAAATGTGAACAGCTTGGATCTAATAGAATCTCTTAAGGGAAATTTTAGCCTCAAGCGGCCTTTCTCTTGCATCTTTCACTCCTCTTGCTCTTGCCCTCATCTGGCTGTGTTCCTTTCTATAAAAAACTCACACACACAGATAGTTCAATTATGACCCTTATTAAAGTAAAACCAACAAACAAAAATTTTTGACTTCTAAAAATTTGACTTCTACGTAGATGGATAGAGAGGTAGGTAGGTAGGTAGAGGGGGCTTTCCAGGTGGCACAGTGATAAATAACCCACCTGTCAATGCAGGAGATTTAGGAGACACGGGTTTGAGCCCTGGGTTGGGAAGATCCCGTGGAATAGGAAATGGCAACCCACTCCAGTATTTTCTCCTGGAAAATCCCATAAACAGAGGAGCCTGGGGAACTATAGTCCATGGAGTCGCAAAGAATCATACACATCTGAGCAACTGAGCATGGGTAGGTAGAGAGATGAAAGGATAAGCAGAATGAGGGATAGATAGACAGACAAACAGATTTTCATACTGCCTTTCATTTACTCACAAGCTACTTAAAAAAATTTTTTTCTGCCAATTTCCTATTGCCCACCAAATTTCCTCTCTAGATTGTTACTGGCCTCCAGGTTGTCAAATCTAATACTTTCCCATCTTTATCCCCAACTGACAAAGTTTATTATCATTTCAACAGCCTTTCTTCCCACTTTAAAGACTTTTTTCAGAGATCAGGGGACCAGATGCTTCTTGATGGCCTCACCCTGTTTAGAAAATCCCATTTCCCCCGACAGTGAGTACTCTAGACGTGGGTATCTGATGTACTTCTGGCAAATGAGATGTGTGTTAATTTGCTATGGTTACTTGAACACATTATCACAAACTTGGTGGCTTAACACAGCACAAACATTATCTTGAAGTCTGGAAAGTCACAAGTTCAAAATGGGTCTCCCTGGGCTAAAACAAAGATATCAACAGGGCTCTGTTCTTCCCAGAGGCTGCAGAGGAGAGCCTGCGTCCTGGCCTCTCCAGCACGAGGCGCACCTGCATTTTTTGGCTCAGGCCCCAATCCTCCATCTTCAAAGCCAGCAGCGCTGGTCCAGGCGTCTCACATGCCCATCTCTCTGCTTCTCCCACGTCTTTCTCCCACGTCCATGAGTAAGGTCCTCTGTGAGTCAGCTGGGTCCACCTGGGTAATGTAGGATAATATTTCCATCTCAAGATCAGCTGACTAGTCACCTTAACTCTATCCACAACTTTAGTTCCCCTTTGTTCAAAACCAACTCATTCACATGGTCTGGGGAGTAAGACGTGGACATCTCAGGGGGCCATCATTCTTCCTACAACAAGACGTGGAAGCCGTTGGATGCTTTCTATAAAGATTTCTTTTCCTGATGTAAGAAATATAGGGGAAGAAACACTCCTTCTTCTACCACTGAAAGTTGATGTTTGCATGGGCTATCTAGAATTGTGGACATCATTTTAGGAATATAAGATGACCTGGTCTATATGATAAACATTTACCATGACAATAGCATATGACACATAGGTAGATTCAGTGGTCCGTTCATTTCATGAACACATGAATATTTATGAAATGGATGAACACAGTAAATCAACCCAAGGGCAATTCTAACTCTATTTCTTGTTCAGTTCAGTTCAGCAGCTCAGTCATGTCCAACTCTTTGTGACTCCATGCACCACAGCACACCAGGCCTCCCTGTCCATCACCAACTCCCAGAGCTTACTCAGACTCATGTCCATTGAGTCAGTGATGCCATCCAACCATCTCATCCTCTGTCATCCCCTTCTCCTCCTGCCTTCAGTCTTTCCCAGCATCAGGGTCTTTTCCAGTGAGTCAGTTCTTCGCATCAGGTGGCCAAAGTATTGGAGTTTCAGCTTCAGCATTAGTCCTTCCAATGAATATTCAGGACTGATTTCCTGTAAGATGGACTGGTTGGATCTCCTTGCAGTCCAAGGGATTCTCAAGAGTCTTCTCCATGAAATTTGATTTTGCAAACTTATTTTGACTTGTGTTTTCTGTTTCTTGTACCCCAAACATCCTAAGTAGCTGATATTTTACCTTACTACACTCTGCTGAGTATCTGACAGGCCTCCTTTGTCCATTTGGAATTGGTCACCACACTTCTGTGGGATTGCTGGCTTCTGGCTTCCTCCTGCACCTACAGCCTTTTCTTCTCTGTTTCATTCAAAGAATCTTCTTTGCTTACACTTTTGAAAGTTGGTTTCACACATGGCTCCATCTCCAGCTCTTCTCATCACTCTAAACTCCCTAAGGGAACACATTCTCTTCCATGCTTTAACTATCCTTTCCACCTGTATTCATATTTCTTATATATATTCTAGAAACTTCTGCTGACTCCAGAGTTGTGTTTCCAACTATCTGTGGCACGTATCTGCATGAATATCCCACGGCCTCCCCTCAACTCACAGCGTGTCTCTATCTTTCGTTCCCCCTTGAACTTTCTGATGTGAAGTGAAAAGTGCTCAGCCCGTGACCCCATGGACGGTATCCCGCCAGGCTCCTCTGCCCATGGAATCTTCCAGGCAAGAGTACTGGAGTGGGTTGCCATTTCCTTCTCCAAGAGATCTTCCTGACCCAGGGATTGAACCTGCATCTCTGGTGTCTCCTGCACTGACAGTCAGATTCTTTATCACTAGCACCACATTCTGGTGGACCCCCACACTAATGAATGATTTTAAACTTAATTCGGTCAACAAAGTCAAACGCACAGAAGATCGTTTCCACTCCTCTTTCTCACCCAGGCACTCTCCACATTACATTAATTATTAAAACTGTTCTTAAAATCCCTTGATCCTTCCCTTCCTTTCCATATCTAGAGTCAAGAGTCTGATCCAGTATTTCTTATCCTCCAAAAATCATCTCACCAGCTCTCCCTGTATGCAAACTCTGCAACCCCTTCCCCAAAGCCCCGTATCTGTACTGGTCATCCAGTGACTCTTCCACGGTTGAGGTAGAGTCACAGCCCCCTCAGTTTAAAAGCCTTCCATGGAGTCATATCATTTTTTTGTTTTGTTGTTGTTGTTCAGTCGCTAAGTTGTGTCCAAACGTTTTGGCTGATACAGACATGCAACAAATGACAGCAACAGTCATGTAATGTTGACTGATCATATCACTTATCTCATTTGCCTTTCCAACCCCCCTGTGACTGAAATAGTATTATTATCCTTATTTAACTACAATTTAGAGAGTGTGTTATGACTTCCAAAGGTCTTGCTGGGATGTGTGAGAGCTGGATTTCATTCTAATCATTCTAATTCCAAAACCTGTGTTTACATGCTGCTTCTATCAAGATTTGTTTTTCCTTTTCCTTTTCTTAATTGATACAGAAGTCTTCTACACTCAAGTATTTTCTCTTCCTCGAAGGTTTCCATGGTCTCCCTCTAATTTACAAGTTTCCCTCTTCAGTGTGGTGTCCTGTACACACCACTGAAAATAATAATGACTATCATTTCTGACCAATCTTGCTATGTACAAATATAGCAAAATGCTTTAGATTCATAAATCTACTCAATTCTCATGGAAAGCTATTAAGATATTTGCAGCTTACAGATGGAAGAAAAAAAAATGCCCGAGGTTAGATAATGCCGTAGACACTCTGTGCTGTAGTCTGTTTGCTGTGAACTGAGTGTTTGTGTCTCCCAGAGTTCATATGTTGACATCCCAGTGTGATGGTACTTAAAGGAGGTGTCCTTGGGAGGTGACTAGGTCATGAAGGCATAGTCCTAATGAATGGGATGAATGTCTTTTAAAAAGTCCCCATTCAGCACCCTCTCCCTTTCTCCTATGTGAGGACACAAAGAAGAGACATGTATCCATCAGCAGGGAAGCAGGTTTCCAAGAGACACCTAACCTGTCAGTGTCTTTACCTTGGACTTCCAACCTCAAGAACTATGAGAAATCAATTTCTGTTATTTATAAATTATTCAGTCTATGATATTTTTCATAGCCCAAATAGACTAGGGCAATATTCTACTTTCTTTTCTCCTTTGGAATATTTCAAGCAAAGGAATCCTGCCTTATATGATTTTGAATACCAGGACCTAGACAAAAGCAAGCTTATTTCCTCAATGTTTGATAACTGAGTGGACCACCTATTAAGTGATCTGTGACAGTACAGATGTATATGAATATAACAATATGATTTTGATATTTTACGCTCTGTTTTGGAAGACAGCATGAAAATCTGATACGATGATTAGTCATTCCCACTCTCCGTTTTTCTGTGAACTCCCTAGTGCCGTGAACCTTGCCATAGGCACCCTGGATTCCATGCATCTAGCAAAGTATTCAACAAACTCAAAAGTTAAGTGACTCAGCAGAAATCACAGTTGACTTTCCTTCTCCAGTTCAGTTCAGGTCAGTTCAGTTGCTCAGTCGTGTCTGACTCTTTCTGACCCCATGGATCGCAGCACACCAGGCTTCCCTGTCCATCACCAACTCCCAGAGTTTACCCAAACTCATGTCCATTGAGTCAGTGATACCATCCAACCATCTCATCCTCTGTCGTCCCCTTCTCCTGCCTTCTTCAATCTTTCCCAGCATCAGGGTCTTTTCAAATGAGTCAGTTCTTTGCATCAAGTGGCCGAAGTATTGGACTTTCAGCTTCAGCATCAGTCCTTCCAATGAATATTCAGGACTAATTTCCTGTAGGATGGACTGGTTGGATCTCCTTGCAGTCCAAGGGACTCTCAAGAGTCTTCTCCAACACCACAGTTCAAAAGCATCAATTCTTTGGTGCTCAGCTTTCTTTACAGTCCAACTCTCACATCCATACATGACTACTGGAAAAACTATAGCTTTGAGTAGACAGACCTTAGTTGGCAAACTAATGTTTCTTCTTTTCAATATGCTGTCTAGGTTGGTCATAACTTTTCTTCCAAGGAGCAAGTGTCTTTTAATTTCATGGCTGCAGTCACCATCTGCAGTGATTTTGGAGCCCCCCAAAAATAAAGTCTGTCACTGTTTTCACTGTTTCCCCATCTATTTGCCATGAAGTAATAGGACCAGATGCCATGATCTTAGTCTTCTGAATGCTGAGTTTTAAGCCTACTTTTTCACTCTCCTCTTTCACTTTCATGAAGAGGCTCTTTAGTTCTTCTTTGCTTTCTGCTATAAGAGTGGTGTCATCTGCATATCTGAGGTTATTGATATTTCTCTCAGCAATCTTGATTCCAGCTTGTGCTTCATCCAGCCCAGTGTTTCTCATTATGTACTCTGCATATAAGTTAAATAAGCAGGGTGAAAAAATACAGCCCTGATGTACTCCTTTCCTGATTTGGAACCAGTCTGCTATTTCATGTCCAGTTCTAACTGTTGTTTCCTGACCAGTATACAGATTTCTCAGGAGGCAGGTCAGGTGGACTGGTATTCCCGTCTCTTGAAGAATTTTCCATAGTTTGTTGTGATCCACACAAAGACTTTGGTATATTCAATAAAGCAGATGTAGATGTTTTTCTGGAACTCTTTCTTTTTCAATGACCCAATGGATGTTGGCAATTTTATCTCTGGTTCCTCAACCTTTTCTAAATCCAGCTTGAACATCTGGAAGTTCACAGTTCACGTACTGTTGAAGCCTGGCTTGGAGCATTTTGAGCATAACTTTGCTACCATGTGAGATGAGAGAAATTGTGTGGTAGTTTGAGCATTCTTCGGCATTGCCTTTCTTTGGGATTGGAATGAAAACTGACCTTTTCCAGTCCTGTGGCCACTGCTGAGTTTTCCAAATTTGCTGGCATATTAAGTGCAGCACTTTCACAGCATCATCTTCCAGGATTTGAAATAGCTCCACTGGAATTCCATCACCTCCACGAGCTTTGCTCGTAGTGATGTTTCCTAAAGCCCACTTGACTTCGCATTTTCCCATTCTATCGTTCTCCTATATTTCTTTGCATTGATCCCTGAGGAAGGCTTTCTTATCTCTCCTTACTATTCTTTGGAACTCTGCATTCAAATAGATATATCTTTCCTTTTCTCCTTTGCCTTTCACGTCTCTTCTTTTCTCAGGTATTTGTAAGGCCTCCTCAGACAACCATTTTGCCTTTTTGCATTTCTTTCTCTTGGGGATGGTCTTGATCACTGCCTCCTGTGCAATGTCACAAACCTCCGTCCATAGTTCTTCAGGCACTCTATCAGATCTAATCCCTTAAATCTGTTCGTTACTTCCATTCTATAATCATAAGGGATTTGATTTAGGTCGTACTTGAATGGTCTAGTGGTTTTCCCTACTTTCTTCAATTTAAGTCTGAATTTGGCAATAAGGAATTCATGATCTGAGCCACAGTCAGCTCCCAGTCTTGCTTTTGCTGACTGTATAGAGCTTCTTCACCTTTGGCTACAAAGAATATAATCAATCTGAGTTTGGTATTGACTTTCCGGTGATGTCCATGTGTAGAGTCTTCTCTTATGCTGTTGGAAGAGGGTGTTTGCTATGACCAGTACCTTCTCTTGGCAAAACTGTCAGCCTTTGCCCTGCTTCATTCTGTACTCCAAGGCCAAATTTGCCTATTACTCCAGGTATTTCTTGACTTCCCACTTTTGCATTCCAGTCCTGTGGCTCAGCTGGTAAAGAATCCACCTGCAATGTGGGATACCTGGGTTTGATCCCTGGGTTGGGAGGATCCTCTGGAGAAGGGAAAGGCTACCCACTCCAGTATTTTGGCCTAGAGAATTCCATGGACTGTATAGTCCATGAGATCATAAAGAGTCAGACATGACTGAGCAACTTTCACTTTCAGCTATACCCCTATAACTATAGGGGTATACCCCTATAACTATAACCCCTATAGCTATACCCCTATAACTAACACCTATGGGGGTGTTAGTTCTAGAAGGTCTTGTAGGTCTTCATAGAACCTACAAGTTCAACTTCAACTTCTTCAGCATTACTGGTCAGAGCATAGACTTGGATTACTGTGATGGTGTCCATTTCGGTTCACTGATTCCTATAATGTCAATGTTCACTCTTGCCATCTCCTATTTACCACTTTCAATTTGCTTTGATTCATGGGCGTAACATTCCAGGTTCCTATGCATATGGCTCTTTACAGCATTGGACTTTACTTTCATCACCAGTCACATCCACAACTGGATGTTGTTTTTGCTTTGGCTCCGTCTCTTCATTCTTTCTGGAGTTATTTCTCCACTGATCTCCAGTAGCATATTGGGCACCTACTGACCTGGGAGCTCATCTTTCAGAGTCCCATCTTTTTGCCTTTTCATACTGTTTATCAGATTTTCAAGGCAAGAACACTGAAGTGGTTTGCCATTCCCTTCTCCAGTGGGCCACATTTTGTCAGAACTCTCCACCATGACCCATCCGTCTTGGGTGGCCGTACATGACATGGTTCATAGATTCATTGAGTTAGACAAGGCTGCGGTCTATGTGATCAGATTGATTAGTCTTCTGTGATTGTGGCTTTCAGTCTGTCTGCCTTCTGATGGAGAAGGATAAGAGGCTCATGGAAGCTTCCTGATGGGAGAGACTGACTGAGGGGGAAACTGGGTCTTGCTCTGATGGGCGGGGCCATGCTCAGTAAATCTTTAGTCCTATTTTCTGTTGATGGGCAGGGCTGTGTTCCCTCCCTGTTATTTGACTGGGGCCAAACTATGGTGGAGGTAATGAAGATAATGGCGACCTCCTTCTAAAGGTCCCATGCAGGCACCGCTACACTCAGTGCCCCCGACCCTGCAGCAGGCCACTGCCAACCCACGCCTCTGCCAGAGACTCCTGGACACTCCTGGGCAAGTCTGGGTCAGTCTGCTGTGGGGTCACTGCTCCTTTCTCCTGGGTCCTGGTGCACAAGGTTCTGTTGTGCCCTCCAAGGGTCTGTTTCCCAGTCCTCTGCAAGTTCTGGCGGCTCTATGGTGGGTTAATGGCGACCTCCTCCAAGAGGGCTTGTGCCAGGCCCAGGTCTGCTGCACCCAGAGCCCCTGCCCCTGCGGGAGTCCACTGCCGACCCGGACCTCCGCAGGAGACACTCAGACACAGTTCTGTCTCAGTCTCTGTGGGTCCCTGGGTCCTGGTGCCCTTGTTTGAGGGCTCTGAGCGTCTCTGGCAGGAATGGGGTTTGATTCTAAAAGTGAATTCACCCCCCTACCATCTTGCAGGGGTTTCTCCTTTGCCCTTCGACATGGGGTATCTTCTCACAGTTGCTCCAGCGCTATGTAGCTGCCATATAAATGCCCAAGACAGTAAGAAATCATTAAATCTCCAGTATAGGCAGCACAGCAGAAACTGGAATTACTACTTGGCTAAGTTTGTTGTAATCCATTACCAGCCACCACAGTTCATCTGGTTTTTCAGAGGCAATACAAGTGAATTGAATGAAGATATGAAGTAAGCATCACTCAGCTATCCCAAGTCAAATAAAATGACAATATCAGCACCTTTGCCCCAGTTTGAAAAAGCAAGATAAGAGTTCCACTTTAAAAATGATATTTCCCATAATGCTATTTTGCAACATTTATTTTTTCTTACAAATCATGATATTGACTTGTAAATTTAAATATCATGCTTTACCAAAAAGGTTATCAACTCTTTGACAAAGATTACATCTCATTATGAATTCTGTGTACATACAAATGCTGTAAAATTGTTACAGAATCTCTGAGATATTCTAAATATATTTTGGAAACTGGGATTGCCTCTTCAAGTGGAATCTCTAAAAGGCATCCAAGCTAGAGACATTCTGGGCATTTCAAAACTAATAAATATTAATTGGGTATCTGGGTATTGTATACTGCTGCTGCTGCTGCTAAGTCACTTCAGTCGTGTCCAACTCTGTGCGACCCCATAGACGGCAGCCCACCAGGCTCCCCCGTCCCTGGGATTCTCCAGGCAAGAACACTGGAGTGGGCTGCCATTTCCTTCTCCAATGCATGAAAGTGAAAAGGGAAAGTGAAGTTGCTCAGTCATGTCCGACCCTCAGCAACCCCATGGACTGCAGCCTACCAGGTTCCTCCATCCATGGGATTCTCCAGGCAAGAGTACTGGAGTGGGCTGCCATCGCCTTCTCCAACTGTATACTAAGCAGCTCTTAAGAATCCAGTCCCTAAGGTAGCAGAGTTGGGAAGCAAAACTAATAGCCCTTGAAGAAAAAAAACAAAACAAAACACTGCTAAGAAAAGAGGCACCAGTTACTGATTTACAGTTAACTAAATTTTCCCTTTACTCCAAAGGAGGCCACAAGAGTAACAGAGACAGAGAATGACTCTGTTCCCAGAATCATGCTGGAGAAACCATCCAAGAAACAATGTGATTAGACCTGAAGTCCAGCGTTTAGAAAGGCTGACAGCTTTGACACTGAGGAAGTGCTGTGTATTATGACCTGAAGGTGCAAGGTTACACAGGAGCAAGTTCCAGGGAGCTTAACAGAAAAGCGGCTGGAACCTCTAAGGGCAACACCCTGGTCCCAAGAAATACCTGTCAACTGAAATAGCGTGAATTGAGGAAACGACACAGGTTTGGCACTTAATGGCTTTTTACTCTAGTTTTGCCTTACGGGGAAAGGTCCCTTCTTCTTCCTTCTGATCTCTGCTCCTTTTCTTTGCTTCTCTGTGGTTTCCTGCCTCTCCCATTCTGCCTTCTCTCTCTCCCTTGTCTGTCACTTGCCATCTCCTTTCCAATCGCCATCCTCTTATCTGAACAATCACAATACACAACTTTAAAGATTTTTAAATACAATAAATTAGTAGTTAAATTAAAAAGTTATACATAAATAAAACAGAGCTGTAATTGAATGAAGAATTGCAAATAACCAAAGTTGCACTCATTTAAGTTTTTTAACTTTTTATATAAAGAGCAGGTGAAATTAATATATATTAATTATTAATATATTTTCTACCACTGTAAAAAAATCTACAGCAATTTTCAAGTAAAGAATAATCCTTGTCTACTTCAATTTAGGTATGAAAGCTCTATTTTTCTTTGACAGATCTAAGAAAATTGATTTTTCTGCTTGCAGACTTCAGGGGAAATTGCTGTGACTTATTCTGTGTTTTAGTACATCTTGTATAACAAAGATGACCATTAATCAACACTGTTTCTGTCTTTCTTTGCTCTTTATTTCCAACATGATTGTCCTGTTTTCAGTTTGCATTTTCTCCTTCAATAGAGGGAATTAAGTCTTGAGTTATTAATCAATCAAAATTTTTAATTTATTTAAAATATATTAAGTTGAGCTGTTAGAGAGTTGATTCAAATTCAACTTAGGCGTTAACTAAACTGGAAAAGCAGCCAAAAAATTGCATAAAATATATGGGACGGTTGGCCTAACTTTCTCGTGCAGTACGTGAAGTTCAAAACCTAACTGTCATTCTTCATATACTTGTGTTCGTCAATGAGCTGGCCCATTTTAGAGTTACTATTTGCTGAACTGTTTAATAGGCACAAACACGAGCTTTCTGCTCCTTACTGCTGCTCCTAGTCTGTAAGGTATTCTGATGTGATGGCAATCCTGAAAATACACAATTCCATCCCCAAACTGGGAGAAAAGAAAATTGTACACTTTCTCTATCTATTTTTCCCCTTCCGCCTGGGGAATAGTGTAAATGGTGGTGAGAGAGGAAAGTAAGAATGTCAGAAAGTAAAAAATGAGGTGACCTCCTTCTCTGAAGGAAACAACAGCTCAGGTCATCTATGCTGTATGTGTGGTGTATCTATCATAGAAATGGGGCACACTTCAAACCTGAAAGTGTGAATTCTGGTATCCAAAATTTTTAAAAAATCAGAAAAGAGCATCTCTAGAGCTCCTAAAATATAAATAAAATGAAAGCAAGTGGTATGACAATTATGAAAACATACCAAAACAATAAGAAAAAAAAGAGATTTTAAAAAATAAAATAACTAGAAGAAAACTGAATGATATGCAAGACTGACTCCCAAAAGAAGAAAGAAAAAAAAAGAAAAAAGAATTGGAAACTTGATTTCCTTAAAATAGACAATTTGACAAATGTAAAAGAATGTACATATATTTGAGAACATGATACAAGAAGAAATATCTGAAATAAAATAAAATCTGCATTTAAAAATTAAAAGAGGGCATTGTGACCTACAAGGTTTAGTACAAAATGCTCCACATAACACATGTCCTACTTGTACCGACAAACGTGGAAGAGGAACGAAACACGCTTTAGGTACAAACATCAAACCTGTATGAGGAAAAAATCTTCCTTCTTGGGGAGGCTGCTTTTCCAAACACTACCTGAGGAAGACGATGGAAAGTAAATGTAGCTGTGGGCATGCAGAGAAACGGTTCAATAATTCACCTTGATTTTACAATTAGAGAAAATAATATGAAATAAAGTTTTGAAAATTTTTGATCTTTCACTAACAGAATTTAAAGTGGCATGAAAGCACAAATTGGGAGTCAATCCAGAATAATCCAAGCAATAGACTTATAATTAAAAGGTTTTCGTTTTTTTTTCCCACACTAAGAATAAAGTTGCCATATGCTTCAGCAACCCCACTCTTGGGCATATATCCAGCAAAACTATAATTCAAAAAGATACATTTACTGCTGTGCTCATAGCTGCATTATTGACAATAGCCAAGACACGGAAGCAACCTAAATGTCCATCAGTTGGTGAGTTAAAGATGCGGTCCACATATACAATGAAGTATTACTCAGCCTCTAAAAAAAATGAAATAATGCCATCGGCAGCAATATGGATGGGCCTAGAGACGATCGCATTAAGTGATGTTGGGGCTTCCGAGGTGGCGTTAGTGGTGAAGAATCCACCTGCCATTGCAGAGGACACAAGAGACGTGGGAGGGCTGGACTCCTGGGTCAGGAAGAGTCCCCGGAGTAGGAAACACAACCCGCTCCAGTATTCTTTCCTGGAAAATTGCATGGACTGAGGAGTCTGGCAGGGGCTACAGTGCATGGGGTCGCAAAGAGTCGGACACGACTAAGACACACACACACACAAGTGAAGATAAGTCATAAAAAGAAGCAAATACCGTGTGATGTCACTTACATGTGGAATCTAAAATATGACGCAACTGAGCTCACCTACAAAACAGAAGCAGACTCAGACACAGAGAACAGAGCTGTCGTTGCCAAGGGCGAGGGCATTGGGGGAAGGATGGAGTCGGAGTTTGGGACTGGAGAGGCAAACTACTGTGTAAGGAACAGATAAACAGCAAGGTCCTCCTGCCCAGCACAGGGAGCTACACGCAATGCCCTGTGGTAAACCGTAATGGAAGAGAACACGAAAAAGAATGTGTGTGTGTGTGTGTGTGTGTGTGTGTGTGTGTTGTTGTTGTTCATTTGCTAAGTCGTGTCTGACTCTTTGTGATGCCATGACCTGCAGCACACCAGGCTTCCCTGTCCTTCACCATCTCCGGCCGCTTGCTCAAACTCATGTCCATTGAGTCTGTAATGCTGTCCAACCATCTCATCTTCTGTCACCCACTTCTCCTCCTGCCCTCAATCTTTCCCAGCATCAAAGTCTTTTCCAATGAGTTGGCTCTTTGGATCAGGTGGCCAAATTATTGGAGCTTTAGCTTCAGCATCAGTCCTTCCAATAAATATTCAGGGTTGATTTCCTTTAGGATTGACTCATTTGATCTCCTTGCAGTCCAAGGGACTCTCAAGCGTCTTCTCCTGATATATACATGTGTGGGTGTATCAATCATTTTGCTATACAGCATAAATCAATACAGCATTGTAAATCAACTATACTTCAAAAAATAAAAAAATTTTAAAAGGCTTTTTAAAAGAATTTTTTAATTACACCATTATATTATAAAGAAGGCTTTGCTTTCAGGGGTGACACATGAGGGTGATGTGATCTGATCAATTGCACATAGCTAGCTGCTAATGTCAACAGCAGCCTGATTCATGAGCTATTCAGCACTAAAAATAATAGATGGGTCTTCCAGCCACATTTAAAAATTTAATATTCTTATAAAGTCTGTGCTACTAACCTCACGCCCAAGTAGAACATATTTCAGATATACAGTCAGAAATGGAAATTGGAAAGAAAAAGTCATCAAAAGCAAACACATATCAGTGATGGATCTTTACACAAATGAGCTATTACATCAACATTTACTTCATTTTCTAAAGATGCTGTCCTGAAAATTCTTTTGATAAATGACTTAGCAATCATTCTGTCTGTAAAATAAGATAGAATTGTCAGTATATAAGAGGGCAATATATTAATATTAGCGAAACTCTTCACCATTTTTAAAGAAACTAGTAAGCTTTTTACCTTGTCATTTTTCTTAAAAAAAAAAAATCAGTAAGTAAAATACCTTTGTTTCCTGAAATATGTAAAGATTTATATAATTATTTTCCATTTCATGTAAACTCAGGTATTCTTAGCTGACAGCCAAGGAGGGTATATTTACATTCTATAATTGACTTCTAGGATGTGTGCAGTAATTTGCTTGAGCAAGCATGATCATGGAATAACTGACAATGAAACTTTCTTTTCATCTCTCATTGTCTCTTAAGATTAATTTCATGCAGGTAGATTTTTCATGCTATCTCAATGAAATTTAATACAGGGTCCATGAATTCATTACTTTTAAGAAAAGTGATACATTTGCTTCTACTCTAAAAAGAGTTCAGTTCAATAATTTTTGCATCCAGTATAGTGTAAGAATCAAAATATTCCAAATTCATTTAGGTGATGGCATCTCCCTTCTGATTCTGGCCCGCCTGCCGTAAATGAGGAGGACGGAGTCGGTTTCTCTTGTCTCTTTCCCCTGGTAATTTTTCTCTCCTTTTCCATTTGCTGTTGCACTGTCTGCTACCTGTAGGGTCAGAGAAGGCAACGAAGGAAAAGAAGCAGAACAGTTGCTGCTTATAAGCGTGGCTGTGAAATGAAGTGAGTCCACGTCAGTCTTCACTAGAGTTTGTGTGTGAAGTCGCTTCAGTCATGTCTGACGCTTTGCGACCCCATGGACTGTAGCCTGCCGGCCCCTCTGTCCACGGGATTTTCAGGCAAGAATACTGGAGCGGGTTGTCATTCTCTGTTCCAGGGGATCCTCCCAACCCAGGGATCAAACACACGCCTCTTCTGTTTCCTGCATTGGCAGGAAAATTCTTGCGCCACCTGGTTAGTCTCTCAAATCTCATGCTCTATCGCCTGAGCTAGCCGGGCCTGGGTTAGAGCTTAAAGTAGTCTAATACAGCACTGTTTTAAGGTTTTCCCTCCCTTCCTGCTTTCCTGTGGTTCCTTTATGTCCAGTTTCTCAATGCAAGAAATTACCCCTTTCAAAATTCTGGTGAATTTTGCCTCTTATATCAACCATGGTAACCCTCTCCATGTATAGATAAAATTTATAACTGGAGAAAAATACTATGGGGCTTTTGACATGGTGGTGTTGAAAAATCTGCAGTTTATTTACACACATCTACTCTCCTGATATAGTAGATCATCAAAAGCAGGGTATTATCCCAATTATCTTTTCATTTATAGTCTCAAGAAAACATAAGATTGAATTATTTATGTGGTAAAGAATTTGCCTGCCTATTCTGGAGATGCAGGATAGATCCCTGGGTCTGGAAGGTCCTCTGGAGTGGGAAATGGCAACCCAGTATTCCTGCCAAGAGAATCCCATGGACAGAGGAGCCAGGCAAGCTACAGCCCATGGGGTTTCAAGAGTCAGACATGCTTAGTGACTAAACAACAACAACAGCAATGATCAAAATAAAAGAGGCAGGATAAAATGTACTGACAATGAGCTGTTTTCCTGGAAAACTGACTTATAACATTTACTTCACAAGAAATCCTCACTCTTCCTAGGAGTTCCCAAGAGAATAAAGACATCAAATTCTTAGGCCTGTGCTCTTCAAGTTGACTTCAAAAACTGGAACTCTTACTAGCTTCCAGTTTGTAAAGTCATATTCTAATAGACTCTTACTTATTCTAAGAAACACATGGAATTCTCCATCTATTGCTCTGTCTATGCATTGCTGGTGGGGTACCAAATGGTATAGCCATTTTGGAAGACTGTTTATTATAAAACTGAACATGCTCTTAACATACAGTCCTGCAATCTGGCTTCTTGGTATTTATCCAAGAAGAGAAAAACTTGTGTCTGCACAAAAACTGGTACATGGATATTCCTGAGTGCTCAGTTGTGTCCACCTCCTCTGTGACCCCATGGACTACAGCCCATGAGGTTCCTCTGTCCATGGGATTTTCTAGGTAAGAATACTGGAGTGGGTTGCCATTTCCTTCTCTAGGGGATCCTCCTGACTCAGGGATCAAACCCAGGTCCTGAATCTCCTGCATTAGCAGACAGAATTCTTGCCACTGAGCCACTTAGGAAGCCCACATGGATATTTATAGCAGCTTTATTCACAAACATCAAAAGTTGGAAGCAGTCACAGGGTCATTGGGTTGTTGTTGTTCAGTCGCTCAGTCGTGTCCAATTCTTTGGGACCCCATGGACTGCAGCATACCAGGCTTCCTTGTCCATCACCATTTCCCAGAGATTGCTCAGACTCATGTCCATTGAGTTGGTGATGCCATCCAACCATCTCATCCTCTGTCGTCCCCTTCTCTACCCACCTTCAAACTTTCCCAGCATCAGGGTCTTTTCAAATTAGTTGGCTCATCAGGTGGCCAAAGTATTGGAGTTTCAGCTTCAGCATCAGTCCTTCCAATTAATATTCAGGACTGATTTCCTGTTGAATGGACTGGTTGGATCTCCTTGCAGTCCAAGGGACTCTCAAGAGTCTTCTGCAACATTAGAGTTCAAAAGCATCAATTCTTTGGTGCTCAGCTTTCTTTATAATCCAACTCTCACAGCCATACATGACTACTGGAAAAACCATAGCTTTGACTAGATGGACTTTTGTTGGCAAAGTAATGTCTCTGCTTTTTAATGTGCTGTCTAGGTTGGTCATAGCTTTTCTTCCAAGGAGCAAGCATCTTTTAATTTCATGGCTGCAGTCACCATCTGCAGTAATTTTAGAGCCCAAGAAAATTAAATCTGTCACTGTTTCCTAAGTTTCCCCATCTATTTTCCATGAAGTGATGGCACCAGATGCCATGATCTTAGTTTTTTGAATGTTGAGTTTTAAGCCAACTTTCTCACTCTCCTCTTTCCCTTTCATGAAGAGGCTCTTTAGTTCTTCTTTGCTTTCTGCCATAAGAGTGGTGTCATCTGCATATCTGAGGTTGCTGACGTTTCTCCCACCTATGTTGATTCCAGTCTGTAACTCATCCAGCCCAGCCATCTCTCAAAATATGCTCAGCATATAGGTTAAACAAACAGAGTGACAGCACACAGCCCTGCCATACTCCTTTCTCAATCTTGAACCCATCAGTTGTTCAGGGTTCTAACTCTTGCTTCATGACCCACATACAGCTCTTTCAGGAGACAGGTAAGATGGTCTGGTATTCCCATCTCTTTAACAGCTTTCCACAGTTTGTTATGATCCACACCATCAAAGGCTTTAGCGCAGTCGATGAAACAGATGTAGATGTTTTTCTGGAATTCCCTTGCTTTCTCTATAACCCAGAAAATGTTGGCAATTTGATCTCTGGTTCCTCTGCCTTTTCTAAACCCAGCTTGGACATTTGAAAGTTCTTGTTTCACATGCTGCTGAAGCCTAGCATGCAAGATTTCAATCAGGACCTTACTAACGTGGGAGATGAGTGCAGTTGTCCAGTGGTTAGCACATTCTGTAGTACTATACTTCTTGGGAATTGGGATGAGGATTTACCTTTTCCAGATGAATATTATTCAGCACTGAAAAAGAGCTACTGAACCATAAAAGACACAGAGGAAACCTAAATGCATATTTCTAAATGAGAGAAGCCAATCTGAAAAGGCTTTGTGGTGTATGATTACCATTATATGACATTCTGGATAAAGCAAAACTACAGAGAGAGTGAAAAACAAAAAACAGAAATCAGTGGTCGGGCAGGAGGTGAGGATGGGAGCAGGAGAGGATGAACAGGCTGAGCACAGAGGATTTTTAGGATAGTGAAGACACTGTATGATTCTGTGAGGAGTATACGCCATTACACATTTGTTCAAACCCATGGAGAAGGCAATGGCACCCCACTCCAGTACTCTTGCCTGGAGAATCCCATGGATGGGGGAGCCTGGTGGGCTGCAGTCCATGGGGTCGCAAAGAGTCGGACACGACTGTGCGACTTCACTTTCACTTTTCACTCTCATGCACTGGAGAAGGAAATGGCAATCCACTCCAGTGTTCTTGCCTGGAGAATCCCAGGGACGGCGGAGCCTGGTGGCCTGCGGTCTATGGGGTCGCACAGAGCCAGACACGACTGAAGTGACTTAGCGGCAGTATAGAACGGACAACACTGAGAATGAACTCTAAGGGAAAGTATGGACTTCGTGTGGTTTGGATGTGTCAGTGCAGGCTCATCACTTGGAGGGAAGGTGCCGCTGTGTTAGGGGAGGCTGATGGGCGAGGCTGTGCGTGGCTGGGGGCGAGGGACAGGAAGGAAACAAGAAACCTCTGTGCTTCCTCTCAGTTTTACTGTGAATCTAAAACTTCTCTAAAAAAAAGTCTTTACAAATAGCTTGTCAGTTATAACACATAGAAATAAAAATGATAATAACTTTAGAGTAAAAGCTATAAAAACATTTGATAATGTTTACTTATATAGTTGAATAGCATTATTTACAAAATGATACTGATTGTACCCCCAGACTTTTATGATGATGCTTGAATTCAAAATGACAACTTTATTTTTGCTAATAATCACAAACTTGTAAAGTTTTATTTGATATAGGTAGGCAGGTTAATTTATTCATGAAAATTTTAAGGTGAAAAATCTTAGATGATGTAATGCATGTAATATTATAGCTGATATTTTCAGGCTGTGGAAAGCTACATCTACAAATAAAACCATTAATCAAGCTGTCCTTGAAAATGGCAACTTTCATAGCTATAACAGGATATTCACTCTATTAAATCAGTCAAATGTGATCTTTCTTAAAACTATCAAAATACATTGCAAGGAATACATTTGATTTAGTAACTGCTTTGTATCATTTTTCTGTTACCATTTTAGCAAGCCTATTTACCACAACATTTTAAAAGTTAACTTGAGTGAACAACACACTGGACCCAAAAGAAAAAAAAATTTTTTTTAATGGTAGGGTTTGTAATTTACATGTCATCTTTGAAGAAGGATCCATTAGGCTACAGTCTTTCCAAAAAACAAAGGAAAAGAAGGAAGGATGAAAGGGAAGAAGGGAAAGGGAAGAGGAAAGAAGGGAGGAAGGGAGGGGAGGAAGGGGTAAAGGGAAGGGGAGAGGGAGGAAAATGTAATAATCCCATGAAATAATCTCCATGTGATCATGTCCACATCACAAAGTACAAGGAAAGTCAGGCATGACCTGAAGACTCCCATCATTTTTGTTGTCTGTGGGGAAATTCACTCAGCGATTTAATGTAGAGAATATCTCAGTAACTAAAATGTTATTAAAATAAAAACCTTAACCTGGGAATTCACAAAGAGAAAAGGCAGTCACAAAGAGCTCCACAGTTGTCTCTTAGACGGCAGAGCTTTCCCAGTTGTATCAGTACCCTTGCTGAATCTTTGTATGCCACTCTCTACTCCTCGCCGACGAGAGCTAAAAGCACTCAGGAAAATAGAAGAAAGAAAAGAGGGAGAAAGCAGAAGGGATCTGGGACCTCCCTGGTGGCCCAGTGGCCAAGACTCTGCACTCCCAAGGAACGAGATGGGGTCATTGAACCCAAAGAATGGGTGTGATCCCTGGTCAGGAAACTAAATCCCACGTGCTGCAACAACAAGCCCAGGGCAACCTAAATAAATAAGAAAGTAGGAGGGATTTAAATGAAGAGGGTAGAGGGAGAATCTTAGGATAGGAAAGGAGAAAAGGAGTAAGGAAAGAAAGAAGGGAGGGAGGAAGGAAATGACTTTCAAGAAGGAAAGAAGAGGCATCCTTCTGGTGTATTTTTTATAACTCAGAACTTAACGAAAAACTTCATGGATTGCAAGAAAGGGAGAGAGGAAGGAAAGAAGGAAATACTAGAAAATCTCTCTATCTGGCAAGTTGTGTCTTACAGAGAATTTAAAACATAGCTAAAACTTTATGAAATATTTGAAAGGTCTTAGATTAAAACTAAAATAAAGTGGTAGCACAAGGGTTATAAATCAGAATTTTAAATCAATAGAAATTGCTGTTGGGAATGTTATCTGTTGCTCTAGAAAGTAATTATAGCTCTGCATCATCTTGTTTTATGAAGTACCTTGGAGGATGGAGTCTAAATAAACTGTTGTGTTTTTTTTTTAATAAAATATACTTAAAGGAAAATTTTATAAAATATGCTTAAAGGAAAATTTTAAAGTAGACTAAATTTTTACTTTATTCTAGAGCTCTTAGAAAAATTTTTATTCCCACAGCCAACATGCAATCAGCAAATACAAATGCAAACATGTACATAATTATTGACGATTCATTTCCTACCCATCTTCCCAGCATGCAAGCCATTCAAACACATTGAGAGGAGATCCTTTGCAGTTAAGCCAGACCATGGGCTCATCCTGCCAAATATCTATCTTCCCAACCCCAACAGCACAGACACTTAGAATTTAATTTCAGAAACTTAGTAAAAGAGAAATTAACCTAAGTGTTTGAGAGATAAGACATTGGTATTGATTGTGCGAGCAGGCTTAGAGTTATGTCTGACTCTTTGTGACCCCATGGACTGTAGCCTGCCAGGCTCCTCTGTCCATGGGATTCTCCAGGCAATACTGGAGTGGGTTGCCATGTCCTCCTCCAAGGGATCTTCCCGACCAGGGATGGAACCCACGTCTCTTATGTCTCCTGCAATGGCAGGGGGGTTCTTTACCACTAGCGCCACCTGGGAAGCCCATCGGTATTGATTACATTTTCCAAATAGCTTAGTAGTTACTCAGAAAGTCCTGTTTTCATCCAATTCTGTAACTGAAAATCTTCCAAATGTGATGCAGTATCAGGGAAGCACACTGCAAGATTTTGCTGTGGAAGTGAAGAGTGTTGGAAAATTTTATGAATCCTACTTAGGACACATTTGCTTTTATTCCCATCTCTATTAGTTTTTTACATTCTTTGCCCTGTCTATGCCATTGAGTCTGAGGGTAACTGAATCTTTACTGTATGCGTGGAAAGAAAGTACTCTACAGAAAGGGATTAGCAGAGTACAAACGGGGGGCTAGAACTGCATTTGCTTGTGATCACAGAGAACTGAATTGCTCCCCTTTATCAGATGTTATAATATAGTATGCATATAATTCAGCCCCCTTCTTACAAATGAAGAAATTGGGACGCACTGGGACGACCCAGAGGGATGGTATGGGGAGGGAGGAGGGAGGAGGGTTCAGGTTGGGGAACACATGTATACCTGTGGTGGATTCATTTTGATATTTGGCAAAACTAATACAATTATGTAAAGTTTAAAAATAAAATAAAATTAAAACAAAAAAAAACAAAAACAAAAAAAAACAAATGAAGAAATTGAGGAGCAAAGAGGAAGATGACTCTTCCAAGTCACTGCGAATGGAGAGCGTGGGGCTTTCCTTCCTGTTCTTTCTGCACTCACGTGCATCAGTCGTGTTCGCCTCTTTGCAGCCCCATGGACGGCAGCCCACCAGGGACCTCTGTCCTTGGAATTCCCCAGGCAAGAATACTGGAGGAGGTTGCCATTTCCTTCTCCAGGGGATCTTCCCTGTCTAGGGACTGAACCTGTGTCTCTTGCGTCTCCTGCATTCGCAGGCAAGGTCTTTGCCTCTGCACCGCTTGGGGAGCCCCCGCTGTTCTTTCTACGTGTTCAAAAAGTAAGCACTTTAGTCACAATTGAAATCAAAGACATAGCCTTTCAAAAAGTTTTTTAAGAGTAATGTTAATACCTCAAATTGTGTCTGTATTCATTCACTAAATTTATTCATCATTTTTTATTTTCATTATTTGCATAAAACATAGTTCCTGGATTTAAACTGTGTGGAGGGAAAGGTTTCCACCAGCAACAACAAGCAATGCTGTATAATCTAGTCTGTAGGCATCCTCCAACGAGGTGTCCTACAACTCAGTTCAACTCTTTCTGACACTGTCCACCCAGAGAAAATACCAGATCTCACAATTGATATTTCTTGTAAGGGTTCAACCCTACAAGGCTGCATGCCTCACTCAGGTGCCAACTGCAAGCCAGATTATTGCCTGTGCTTCTGACCAACTATTCATCAGAGGTTCCTACTACCTGTTCCTGTTCTTCAGACACAAGTCGCCAAATTCAGGTTACCTGTACTTCTGGTCAATGGCTATAAACCAAGGACTCCCTTGAGCTCTCCTTGGGTTTGATTAAGTTTCTCACAGAACTCAGAGAAACATTAAATTTTGCTAACTACACCCCTGGTTTATTATAAAGGTATATAACTCAAGTGATAACTTCGGTAATGGACAGGGAAGCCTGGTGTGCTGCAGTCCATGGGGTTGCAAAGAGTCTGACACGACTGAGTGACTGAACTGAACAACTGATGTGACTCAAGAACAGCCAGATAGAAAAGATGCATGGACCAAACTACAGGGAATGGGGCATGGAGCTTCTCTGCACGTAGGAGCTCCTTCCTACACCACTTTCCCAGGACTTCTGTGTGAACACCAGTCCAGAGGCTGACGAAGCTCCATCCTTTGGGGCTTTTATGGAGGCATAATTGATTAAATCACTGGCCATCTGCAGTTGCTGCAACCTCAGCCTCTCCCCTCCTGGGAAGTCATGGGGTGAGTCCAAAAGTTCCAGTCTAATTAGGAGATTAGTTCTCAAGGTAACCAATCTCTTCCTTAGGTAGGATCCAAAAGTGACCTCTTTAACATAACAAACTATGGTGCTCTCTTCTGAAATTCTGAAGGTTTCTGTAGCTCTGTGCCAGAAATGGGGGCAAAAACCAAATACATATTTCTTATAAATGACAATATCACAATGGTGAATATCATATCTTTTTTCCAGCAAGCACACCATAAACAATTAAAGAATTCAGAAGTAAAGTTTTTTCTTTTCTTGGAAGTTTCAAAAGTGTATAATTGATTACAAGTTTACTTGCTTCCATACAAGTTATTTAATGTGATCCATTGATATTGTGGTAAAGTATGCAGGGTACTCAGAGAGGGCAATGGCACCCCACTCCAGTATTCTTGCCTGGAGAATCGCATGGAGCCTGGTAGGCTGCAGTCCATGGGGTCGCTAAGAGTCGGACACGACTGAGCGACTTCACTTTCACTTTTCACTTTCATGCATTGGAGAAGGAAATGGCAACCCACTCCAGTGTTCTTGCCTGGAGAATCCCAGGGATGGGGGAGCCTGGTGGGCTCGCACACAGTCGGACACGACTGATGCGACTTAGCAGCGGCAGCGGCAGCAGCAGGCAGGGTCCTATTACTATTTTGTTCTACAGATAATGAGACTAAGGGTCATAGGGTTTCCATTTACTTCCCAAAGTCTCAGAAAATTAGGTTATGAAACCAAGACATAAAACCAGTCCTTCTGACTCCACATTCGGTGCTCATTCTAATCAATCTGATTTCCATGTAATTACTGTGACACTCATTTTCATGAGAATGAACGCTGAAACATTTTAAAAATATTTTAAATGCTTCAGGAACAAGGTAGAGCATAAAAGTTTCCTTAAGAAACTTTTCTTAAGATTTTATGCACATTTTATTTCAGTTTTAAGAGGCTAAATTTGAGGTTTAAGAGACTAGTTTTCTCCAAATATTTGCAAATAGTATCAATTTATTGGAAAAGATCAATAAACATACTGGGGCTAAAACATCAACAAAAGTGTAACATTCAACATTTATCCTTTTCAAAGTATTTGATTTGCCACTTGCCAATCCTTGTAAGTGAACAGTTCCTTTAAGTTAAGTGAGGTTTTATGATAGAAATGCACACAGATCTGTCTGAAGTCACAAGTCAAGCTCAATACCAAAGTAGGTACTCTCACTCTGCAAAATGGGGGCGAGAAATATAAAGCTAGTGATAAGCAGTCCAAAGCCATCAAATTCTGTAAATCCTATTGACAAGATGCAACACCTGGCATTAGAAATCCGGCAAAGCTTCAGAGAGAAAGAAATAGTAAAAACTCGATCTGCATTCATGCTCCAGTGGAATCCACCTCAGGCTAACTTGAGAACTTCAACACTCTTCATTGAGATCCAGAATTCCTCAAATCAGCTGAGGGCAGAGTAGAATGGCCTGAGCTCACCTCCCAGCATGACCACACCAAAATCACAACCATCTGCAGAACAACCGTGGAAGGAAAAAAAAAAAGAAACTGACACCCACCGGAAAAGATCTCGTACAGCTAAAGACATAAAAAACCAGGAGGTGGGGAGCACGGGTGCATGTGTTTGCCTGCTAAGTTGCTTAGTCGTGTCTGACTCTTTGTGGCCCCATGGACTGTAGCCCGCCAGGCTCCTCTGTCCATGGGATTCTCCAGGCAAAAAGACTGGGGTGGGTTGCTATGCCCTCACTCTCCATAAAATCAAATCCCATAACCCCAGGGTGGGCGACCCACACATTGGAGAATAATTATAGTGCAAAGTTTCTCCTGTAGAAGTGGGAGTTCCGAGCCCCAAGTCAGGTTTCCCAGCCCGGGGGTCCGGCACCAGGAAGACCGGCCCTCTGACCCTTTGCTTTTGAAGGCCAGCGGTGCCTTTCTGCAGGAGCCCACGGGACAGGGGAAATGGGGGCTTCACTCTTAAAGGGCGCCCTCAGAATCTCAGGCACGCCCAAGGTCAAAGGCAAGAGCAGTGATCTGATGCAAGACCTACCTGCTGGTCTTGGGGCGTCTCCTGGGAAGGTGGGGACGGCAGAGGGGTGAGGAGGAACGCCTGCTGCTGCTGCTCACCCTGGGGACGGAGACGCGGGAGTGGACATACTGAGGAAGATTCACTGTAAACAGTCCCGGCCGCTGAGCGATTGCCTCATTAGCATCAAGATCCGGCTCCACCAACAGCCTGCGAGCTCTGACGCGTGAGCTCCGGCACAGGAAGGCGTGCGAGCGTGCTCACTTGCTAGGTCCTGTGCAACTCTTTGCAACCCGTGGACTGACCGAACCCCACCAGGCTCCTCTGTCCACGGGATTCTCCAGGCAAGAATACTGGAGTGGGCTGCCATGCCCTCCTCCGGGGGATCTTCCTGACCCAGGAATCGAAGCTGTGTCTCCTGCACTGGCAGGTGGGTTCTTCACCACTGAGCCACCTGGGAAGCTTGCTGGGATGCCTCAGGACAAACACCTAGCTGGGAGGGGACACAGCCCCACCCATCAGGACACAGGCTGTCTATAGACTAGGACATGCCGCCTCCGGACACGCCCCTAGAGAGGGCCTGTGGCCAAGACCCAGCTCCACCTATGAGTGCAGGGGCACAGGCCCCTCCCACCAGGAGGACTGCACCAGCCTCTAGCAGAGCCTCACACACCAGGAGGCGCCACCAGAGTCATGGAATCAACAGGGCCCCGTCCCCGCCCACTAGCAGACCAATATCAGGACACACCAGCCCCCATACCCAAGAGTGTCAGGAACCTGCCCCCACCATCAGCAATCTGAAACAGGCTCTGGGATCCCTGAACCCTGCAAATCAGCCTCCAGGACCCAGCTCTGCTTACCAGTTTTGTTGTTGCTTTTTAGTTGCTCAGTTGTGTCCAACTCTTTGGGACCCCATGGACTGTAGCCCACCAGGCTCCTCTGTCCATGGGATTTGCCAGGCAAGAATACTGGAGTGAGTAGCCATTTCCTCCTCCAGGGGATCTTCCTAACCCAGGAATCGAACCTGTGTCTACTGAATTGCAGGGGAATTCTTTACTACCGAGCCACCTGGGAAGCACCCTGCCTGCCAGTAGCCCAGCACTAATTCCAGGATCTGGTTTCACCTGCCAGAGAGTGGGCAACAGAGTCTTCAGGAGAGTAACTCTGCCCACCAGTGAGCCAGTGCTAGTCCCTGGGTCCCCTAGGATTCTGCAACCAGCCACCCTGTGACCAGGTCCCGCTGAACAGCAGCCTCCGCACAAGGCGGAGTCTGCAAACCACCTAACTGGGGGCCACCCAGCTCACCCACACAGTCAACCCGGCCTGCCACAAAAGAAGGACCTCACATGAACTACATTTTAGTGTTACAAAGCCAGAGATTTAGCAAGGGGCAGATGAGACTTCATGACGTGCTCACCTCTTCAAAAAAGAACAAGAACGCTCTGTCACAAATGATTGAAACCTGTAACAAAACAGGTCAGTGCATTAGTAAAACCCTAGAACGTCTGTTTAGTTATACTAGATGTGTGGATACCCATCAGACTTTCATTCATTATATAATGCTGCTACTGCTAAGTCGCTTCAGTTGTGTCCGACTCTATGCGACCCCATAGACGGCAGGCAGCCCACCAGGCTCCCCTATCCCTGGGATTCTCCAGGCAAGAACACTGGAGTGGGTTGCCATTTCCTTCTCCAATATCATAATATAATATAGTGCCACAAATAACTTTGTAGACCTACTCTAAATATCTGTGCTGACAACAGTAATACAACAAAAATTATGAGGCAAAATACATATTTGTCATTATCTATCTCATTTTCTAATGTTATAACATTCCACAACTAACCCCCATCTTACAATTTAATATATAAGGAATTGTGAACCAGTAAATATTCTCTTAAAAATAGCATTGTTCAATATATTTCTTTAATCAAAGTAAATTTTATTTTCAATGCCTTAAAATTTAGATAAACCTAAGAAAACTTACATATCTTTAAATAAGCTTAAAATAAAAGAATGCTTTCTCAACAGAAAAGCTAAGTAATGTTTTAAGAAATAAAAAGCTATCAAATTTGCTTTGAATAAATTCTTGATTTATATTTGTATCTCTGTTTGGACATTTTTCAAAACTTTGGTTAACTTTTTGAGCTTAATTCTTATTTAGCAACTATCCCAGATAAAACTTTATATTCTGTAGAGTAGGCATTCTTATTAATCTGAGGATTCATAGACATAAAATACATACATATTTGTGTATGTTCACCTGTTCTTCTGACCAAATATATTTTTCTGGCAAAAAAGACTGCAGAGAGTTTAACAGACTCTTAAGAATTAACAAGTGTTAAAAACTCCAGGTGAAAATATTGGTATTTTGAAAATTTACTTTTGTCTCTAATGTAGGAGACCCTGGTTCGATTCTTGGATCATGAAGATCCCCTGGAGAAGGGATAGGCTACCCACTCCAGTGTTCTTGAGCTTCCCTTGTGGCTCAGCTGGTAAAGAATCTGCCTGCAATGAAGGAGACCTGGGTTCAATCCCTGGGTTTGGAAGATCTCCTGGAGAAGGGAAAGGCTACCCACTCCAGTATTCTGGCCTGGAGAGTTCCATGGACAGAACACGACTGAGCAACTTTCACTTTCACTTTCTTTTACTAGAAGTCTGTCTTCAACAGTGCCTTTACACTATAAAAATAAATTGGAATATGCTCCAATTTGAAGTAAAATGTAAAATATTTAAGTGCAATTGCCTGATAAATTTCTTTATGACAATGAATAATACCTAATATAAGCTAATTCGTGGCTAGATTTTATGGCTTTGCCAAAATAAAGAGGAGATAATGGCTTCCTATTTTTTTTTAATTGCAGATACTCTAACAAATCACATTTTAACTATCCCTTTAGTCTAATTGCTGATAATGATAAATACAAATTAAACTCATACATTCCAACTACATGGTATTATTACCTTATGTTGTATGTTAATAACATGTTGTATGTTAATTTGGGTAAAATTCCAATGGTGGAGTCAATGACATTTTTAATTAAAATGCCCCATCAACAAATAAAAGCACTGCATGCCTTTCACAGTGATATATATGCTGAAAAATCCATTTTCACTGATTGGAGATGATTTTAAATGGATTAAAATGGTTTCCTTTAGTAATTCTTTGGGGCATTTGAATTTTTTTCTTTTCAAAACTTTATCTTCCATTGATTGAGATGATGTGGCAGACAAATAATTTAGTTCCAAATGACACCATTTAAAACAGTAATATAACAAATCCTGGCTTATGAAAATTGCAGCCTAAGCCACCACAACAGAAAGGTGAGAAGAATCAGACGTTGTAACTTCAAGTAACTCTTCTGTCTCAGAGCCGTTCTTGGCCACAGCTTATCTTAATTTTATTTTGTTATTGTAAAAATGTGGCATTAAGTGGTTTTCAAATTATTCTGGAGACTGAAGCAATCTCAAGTGTTACTGACTGGTTAGTGTGACAGAAAACCTCTTATTCCAATTATCTGCAGATTCTAGCTAAAAGACATTGCTAATGAAATGCAATTGGAAATTTCTGAAAGCCACTTGTGTGTAGAGAAAGAACAGGGAAGGAAAGAGGATGCTGGATTGATCCTATTGAGCAAAAGCCTCCCAAACAGCATGACATGGGAGGCAGGTGGGAGAACAGTGAGGAGGCTCTGTGACCGTCAGGCTTCAGCGCCCCCTGTCCCTTCAGCTGGCGGTGTTCATAGAGGCGAGGAGACATAAGCAGCAGACACAGGTGAAATGCCAAGCGTATCAGCTGAATAAGATGTAAGCAATCTGGCATGATTGATACCAACCAGGGTAAAGCACAACCTTCAAAAGGAACTTCGTTTCTGGAAAAGCAGGTAGAAAAATCGAACTTGATTTTGAACACATAAGAATCCTTACTCCATCCAGAAAGCATAAAACGTACTTGCTCTGGGACTGGACTATTCATTTGAGCAGTTCATCTTTTCTGTTTTTTTTGTTGGTTTGTTTGTTTGTAAGTGGGGATAGAAGCACCAACCTAATTCAGATTTACTGTAGACAAAGATACGTACAGATACAGTGGTAAAACATTTTGAAAATAGGGGGAATATTCATGTCCTTTTCTGTATTTTCTGAGTATTAATAATCAAAAATTTTCCTTCTTCAAATATTTCCAATAAATATTAATCAGCCAACATTGGTAGTACCTCTTATAGGTTTTATGTTATGCTTGGTGAATGCTAAGGCACGCAAGTTGGAAAACGTAAAAATGTTCCTCTCTTTCTTTAAGGCTTGAAGTACATGGCAAAGTCCCTTACACGAATTAGTCACTCCATAAATATTTGCTGAATTTCTTCAATTTTAGTAGGAAAAGATTAAAGGGCAACTATAAGGCATCCTATTCGGAGAAGGCAATGGCACCCCACTCCAGTACTCTTGCCTGGAAAATCCCAGGGACGGAGGAGCCTGGTGGGCTGCAGTCCATGGGGTCGCACAGAATCGGACATGACCGAAGCGACTTAGCAGCAACAGCAGCATAAGGCATCCTATTGAGAAATAAGGGCAAAATCGTGTATTTCAAACTGAAAGCAAGGAAGCACTTCATTGATTTTTCCACGGAGAAGGTACAATAAAATAAAAGAAAGATTCAAAGAGTGTTTTTCCTATACCCCAAGGAACAAGACACTGACCAGGATAAAGCACAACCTTCACAAGGAACTTTGTTCCTGGAAAAGTAGGCAGAAAAATCAAACTTGATTTTCAACACCAAAAAGAATCACAAAATTACAAATGAAATTGACCTTCAAGAGGAAAATATTTCCTATAAGAAATATTCCAGCAGGAATTAGAATCCAACTCTGCATGATTAAACAAACAAAATTAAATAGATTCTCCTTTGAAAATTAAATGTGCTTTATCATTTGGGAGCTATGACGCCCCACTTCTTCACTCAACTTGATAAATTGCCGATTAAAAAGTAATCACATAATGGGTCATAATTGAAGCCCCATGAGGTGATTCTTCATATTTATTACCAGAGTACTGAGCACATTCTTCTACAGGGAGATAATTAACCATAAACTGCCTGAGTACTAGTAGTCGTCATCGGTCAGTTGGGTCCACATAGGATCTTTGTGACCCCTGCCAGGTTCCTCTGTCCATGGGACTCTCCAGGCAAGAATACTGGAGTGGGTAGCCATTGCTTTCTCCAAGGGATCTTCCCAACACAGGGATTGAACCTGGGTCTCCCCCATCTTGCAGGCAGATTCTTTACTGTCTGAGCCACCAGGGAAGCCCAGTAAACCACCTAAAGGGCCAGGGCTATTGTAAAGAGAAACGTTCCCACAATAGTTGACTGTTTGTTGTCAGGGCCTGGGTGTGTTGCTCTGTGCTGGGGTTGAGGGCATCCGGAGTATGTCAAAGAGTTAGTTGTACAGCAAGTTGCTTGAGTGACTGGAGTATGGCCTTTTTACAAACAGAGCCTGACAACATAACTGTGAGATGAGATGCAGATAATAAATGGAGTCAAAGCCAGGTTAGCGGTGAGAGAGGGTAAGCCTTGCCTGACCAGAAGGTGTCACAGGACAAGCTAGGAAAAACAGCAACCAAAAAAGCTGGACCTGGGATTTAATAATCTAGGATAGTTTAGATGGCCCCAAGTCAGCTACTGATGAAGCAATCTATCAACTGCTTTAAGTGGAAGCTAGACTCTGTCAGGCGGGGAAAAGGCAATGGCACCCCACTCCAGTACTCTTGCCTGGAAAATCCCATGGACGGAGGAGCCTGGTAGGCTGCAGTCCATGGGGTCGCTGAGGGTCAGACGTGACTGAGCGACTTCACTTTCACTTTTCACTTTCATGCATTGGAGAAAGAAATGGCAACCCACTCCAGTGTTCTTGCCTAGAGAATCCCAGGGACGGGGGAGTATGGTGGGCTGCCGTCTATGGGGTTGCAGAGAGTCAGACACGACTGAAGTGACTCAGCAGCAGACTCTGTCAGGCGGAGAAGGCAATGGCACCCCACTCCAGTACTCTTGCCTGGAAAATCCCATGGATGGAGGAGCCTGGTAGGCTGCAGTCCATGGGGTCTCTAAGAGTCAGGCAGGACTGAGTGACTTCACTTTCACTTTTCACTTTCATGCATTGGAGAAGGAAATGGCAACCCACTCCAGTGTTCTTGCCTGGAGAATCCCAGGGATGGGGGAGCCTGGTGGGCTGCCGTCTATGGGGTCGCACAGAGTTGGACATGACTGAAGCAACTTAGCAGCAGCAGCAGCAGCAGCAGCACACTCTGTCAGGACCCAGCGGCCTTGTCCCAGGCTGTGACTGGGAGCTCGGCCACGTGGTGAGAAGGTGTAATTCTCCACATGGTCTGGGTGCATTGTTTCAACTCTTGGCATCTAATTTGCTCATCAGAAGCCCTGGCAGACCCAAGGACTACCTTCAGGACTTGAAAGACCCTGAAAGCTGGATATCTCCCCAGGAAATTGAATCTTCGCTTCTCACATCCCCTCACACTCCCAACAGACATCTCCTCACACTCCCAACAGACATCCCCATATGCCATCAAAGCAGGTTGACAACCTTATTATGTGTGGGTCTCAATCAATTCAATCAGTTGTAGACCTGAATAGAACAATAGCAACAACAACAACAACAAAAATGCCAAGGGGAATGCTTCTTGCCTGAGCTGGTGGCATTAGCTTTTGCTGCCTTTGAACTTGAGCTGAAACATCAGCCCTTCTTGGGTTTGGAGTCTTTTGGCTTTCAGGCTAGAATTTACACCATCTGTTTGTTGGAGAAGGTAGTCAAGAGAATGTGACCACCGACTGCCTCTCAAGCTGAACTCGAGCCACTGAAGGCACTTCACCCCGTCCTGTCCTTGGAATGGCTGAATGGAAAGAGTTCAGCTTTGGATGGAATTTCAAGTTCAAAGTTTATCACCGATAAGCCTTCTGACATTGGTTAATTTGTGTTTTGTGTGTTTGTGATTGAGGTATAGTCGATTGACAGGACTGTGTTAATTTCTGCAGAAAAGTGATTGAATTGTATGTGCTGCCACTGCTCAGACCCTCAGTGATGTCCAACTCTGTGACTCTATGGATTGTAGCCCACCAAGCTCCTCTGTCCATGGGGTTCTCTTGGAAAGAATGCTGGAGTGGGGAGCCATTTCCTGGGTGCATGTCAGGATCGAACGTCTCCTGCCTTGGGTACTGCCACCTGGGAAGCACTCAGTTAACATCTGTGTAAACGGATCACTTCAGGTCTTTATTTGTTTTCACTTGGAAAACTGTGATGGTGATGATGCAATAACTCTTGCTCCAAATATCACACTAGACTCGTACAGAAATTAAATGGAACAAAGAATGTGAAATTGGATAGGCATTCTGGAAAGTTTAGCTCAGCTGCCATTTTCCACAATAAAACCTTTCTGATCCCTTTGTTTCCTTTTCCTGTCCCCCTTCTTTGCTCTCGCTTTTCTGATCCCTGAGTTGTTGTTGTTGTTGTTTTTTCTATCACTACTTTCTAATGGCAACTTTATTCCTTCCTGTTAAAATAATTAGATTGTAAATTTCTCAAGATAGAATTCCATGTGTAAGTCATCCTTTGGCAGTGCAAGATATTTCTAGAAAATTTCTTATGCGTCATAAATGTTCACAAAGACCAACTGAGGGATTAAGCAAACCTGATTCCTGATGAATTTAACAAATAAGCAATTCATTGATTCATTAGATTTTATTTCTTAATCAATAATAACCTATTTATAAAAAATTTTTGGATGAGATGATTTCCATATTCTTTTTTGAAAAAGTGTGGACTTGGATAATGTGCATTTGGGGTTATCTGATGTTGTCAATGAAAAGACAAAGGGTAGCCTCTCAGGCTAGTTTGCTTTTTGAAGGAATCCTTGGAAATTTGGGCAATGTTGTGCATTGTGTTAGCTACTCAATCATGTCCAACTCTTTACAACTCCATGGACTGTAGCTTGCCAGACTCCTCTGTCCATGGGCTGTGCAATGTTGGGGTCTAGGGAAAGGATCCCTTGAAAGACTGAAATGGTGTTTCTCTACCTAAAGAAGTTGAAGCACTGGAGAGAATCCTAATTTTTTTTTTAGAAACTAAAGTTATAAGTGGTCTACTGGAGAAGAGAATGGCAAACCACTTCAGTATTCTTGCCTTGAGAACCCCATGAACAATATGAAAAGGCAAAAAGACAGGACACTGAAAGATGAACTTCCCAGTTTGGTAGGTGCCCAATATGCTACTGGAGATCAGTGGAGAAATAACTCCATAAAGAATGAAGGGATGGAGCCAAAGCAAAAACAACACCCGGTTGTGGGTGTGACTGGTGATGGAAGTGAAGTCCGATGCTGTAAAGAGCAATATTGCATAGCAACATGGAATGTTAGGTCCATGAATCAAGGCAAATTGGAAGTGGTAAACAGGAGATGGCAAGAGTGAATATAGAAATTTTAGGAGTCAGGGAACTAAAATGGACTGGGATGGGTGAATTTAACTCAGATGACAATTATATCTACTACTGTGGGCAAGAATCCCTTAGAAGAAGAGGAGTAATCATCATAGTCAACAAAAGAGTCTGAAATGCAGTACTTGGATACAATCTCAAAAACAACAGAATGATCTCTGTTCATTTCCAAGGGAAACCATTCAATATCACAGCAATCCAAGTCCATGCCCCAACCAGTAATGCTGAAGAAGCTGAAGTTGAATGGTTCTATGAAGACCTTCTAGAACTAACACCCAAAAAGATGTCCTTTTCATTATATGGGACTGGAATGCAAATGTAGGAAGGCAAGGAATACCTGGACTAACAGGCAGATTTGGCCTTGGAACAAAACGAAGCAGGTCAAAGGCTGACAGAGTTTTTCCAAGAGAATGCACTGGTCATAGCAAATACCCTCTTCCAACAACGCAAGAGAAGACTCTACACATGGACATCACCAGATGGTCAACACCAAAATCAGATTGATTATATTCTTTGTAGCCAAAAATGGAGAAGCTCTATACAGTCAGCAAAAAACAAGACTGGGAGCTGACTGTGGCTCAGATCATGACCTCCTTATTGCCAAATTCAGACTTAAATTGAAGAAAGTAGGGAAAACCACTAGACCATTCAAGTATGACCTAAATCAAATCCCTTATGACTATACAATGGAAGTAACAAACAGGTTCAAGGGACTAGATCTGATAGACAGAGTGCCTAAAGAACTATGGACAGAGGTTCATGACATTGTACAGGAGGCAGGGATAAAGACCATCCCCAAGAAAAAGAAATGCAAAAAGGCAAAATGGTTGTCTGAGGAGGCCTTACAAATAGCTGAGAAAAGAAACTAAAGGTAAAGGAGAAAAGGAAAGATATACCCATTTGAAAGCAGAGTTCCAAAGAATAGTAAGGAGAGATAAGAAAGCCTTCCTCGGTGATCAAGGCAAAGAAATAGAGGAAAACAGTAGAATGGGAAAGACTAGAGATCTCTTCAAGAAAACTAGAGATATCAAGGGAACATCTCATGCAAAGATGGGCTCAATAAAAGACAGAAATGGAAATGTATAGAACTACACAAAAAAAATCTTCATGACCCAGATAATCATGATAGTGTGATCACTCACCTAGAGCAAGACATCCTGAAATGTGAAGTCAAGTGGGCCTTAGGAAGCATCACTATGAACAAAGCTAGTGGAGGTGATGGAATCCCAGTTGAGGTATTTCAATCATAAAAGATGATGCTGCAAAAGTGCTGCACTCAATACGCCAGCAAATTTGGAAAACTCAGCAGTGGCCACAGGACTGGAAAAGGTCAGTTTTCATTCCAATTCCAAAGAAAGGCAATGCCAAAGAATGCTCAAATAATTGCGCTCGTCTCACATGCTAGCAAAGTAATGCTCAAAATGCTCCAATCCAGGCTTCAACAGTACGTGAACCTTGAACTTCCAGATGTTCAAGTTGGATTTAGAAAAGGGAGAGGAACCAGAGATCAAATTGCCAACATTCGTTGGATCATTGAAAAAGCAAGAGAGTTCCAGAAAAACATGTACTTCTGCTTTACTGACTATGCCAAAGCCTTGGACTGTGTAGATCACAATAAGCCATGGAAAATTCTTCAAGAGATGGAAATACCAGACCACTTGACCTGCCTCCTGAGAAATCTGTATGCAGGTCAGGAAGCAACAGTTAAAACTGGACATATAACAGCAGACTGGTTCCAAATCAGGAAAGGAGTATGTTAAGGCTGTATATTGTCACCCTGCTTATTTAACTTATATGCAGTGTATGTCATGAGAAATGCTGAACTGGATGAAGCACAAGCTGGAATCACATTTCCAGGAGAAATATCAATAACCTCGAATATGCAGATGACACCACCCTTGTGGCAGAAAGCAAAGAACTAAAGAGCCTGTTGATGAAAGTGAAAGAGAAGAGTAAAAAAGCTGGCTTAAAACTCAACATTCAGAAAACTAAGATCATGGCATCCAGTCCCATCACTTTATAGCAAATGGATGGGAAAACAGTGACAGACTTTATTTTGGGGGGCTCCAAACTGTGGAAAATTCTTCAAGAGATGGGAATACCAGACCACCTGACCTGTCTCTTGAGAAACCTATATGCAGGTTGGGAAGCAACAGTTAGAACTGGACATGGAACAACAGACTGGTTCCAAATAGGAAAAGGAGTATGTCAAGGCTGTACATTGTCACCCTGCTTATTTAACTTCTATGCAGAGTACATCATGAGAAATGCTGGGCTGGAGGAAGCACAAGCTGGAATCAAGATTGCCGGAAGAAATATCAATCACCTCAGATATGCAGATGACACCACCCTTATGGCAGAAAGTGAAGAGGAACTCAAAAGCCTCTTGATGAAAGTGAAAGAGGAGAGTGAAAAATTTGGCTTAAAGCTCAACATTCAGAAGACGAAGATCATGGCATCTGGTCCCATCACTTCATGGGAAATAGATGGGGAAACAGTGGAAACAGTGTCAGACTTTATTTTGGGGGGCTCCAAAATCACTGCAGATGGTGACTGCAACCATGAAATTAAAAGACGCTTACTCCTTGGAAGGAAAGTTATGACCAACCTAGATAGCATATTCAAAAGCAGAGACATTACTTTGCCAACAAAGGTCCGTCTAGTCAAGGCTATGGTTTTTCCTGTGGTCATGTATGGATGTGAGAGTTGGACTGTGAAGAAGGCTGAGCACCAAAGAATTGATGCCTTTGAATTATGGTGTTAGAGGAGACTCTTGAGAGTCCCTTGGACTGCAAGGAGATCCAACTAGTCAATCCTAAAGGAAATGAGTCCTGAATATTCCTTGGAAGGACTGATGTTGTTGCTGAAACTACAATAGTTTGGCCACCTCATGAGGACTGACTCATTGGAAAAGACCCTGATGCTGGGAAAGGTAGAAGACGGGAGGAGAAGGGGATGACAGAGGATGAGATGGTTGGATGGCATCACTGACTCTATGGACATGAGTTTGAGTAAACTCTGGGAGTTGGCGTGGCATGTTGCAGTCCATGGGGTCCCAAACTGAACTGAACTGAACTAAAAGTAATGAGACGTTTCTTGTTCTCATAAATTTCTTGGACGCTGGAGTTGTAAATTCACAGCTGCTGCTTATGGCGTTTAAGCCTTGGTAATCAAAGGACTGTGAACCTATCTATCAAGCTGACGTAGGGGCCGCCCTGTAAGCTCAGCTGCAGCACAGATGTCCCATCCAAGATGGTCACCCAGCCACTTGGACAACCCGTTCCAGGCTGCCTGACCGCAAAGGACACTGAACAGCCTGCAGGGCAATGGATTCCTGAAACAGCCAGAGCTGTGGTTTTGAAATTTTATGGCACATTAGAATCGCCGGGGGGACTTAAAAACTCTGGAGGCCCTTGGGATCACCACATACCAGTGAGATCAGAATGCTTGGGGGCATAGGAGCCAGGTGATTCCAACGTCCAGCAAAGCCCGGGGACTGTCCGTTGCCTTCGATCACGGCCCTGTTTCTGAGCCTCATCCCACTTGGTATGGTTTTTGTGTTCTTCCTCCAGTTACTGTGCATAGACCTCGTTTCAGCTTCCGGAATTGCTTGCTCTGTAATCCCTCCTGCCAACTCTATTTCTTCATACCTATTTTCCTTGATACCTGATGAGCCAACCTAATGTCAATTCCTCCTGTAAATGATAACCTCCTTCCCTGAGGAGTGAAGATTGCCGACAAGCCCTGCCTGCTGCCATCAGCTAGACAAGGTGAAGTGTTGCTCCCGGACAGGATATTTTGCTGCAGAACTGTAAAACCCCCTGCCCAATAAACCCCTGATGTCTCTAAATAATAATAATAATAATTTCAGACCATGCTTCTTCTTGGGCTTCCCTGGGGGCTCACACCATAAAGAATCTGCCTGCAATGCAGAAGACCTGGGTTCAGTCCCTGGGTTGAGCAGATCTCCTAGGAAAGAAAATGGAAACTCACCCCAGAATTCTAGCCTGGAGAATTCCATGGACAAAGGAGCCTGGCAGACCACAGTCCACGGGGTCGCGATGAGTTGGGCACTAACAACAAAGCAACTAACACACAGACTTTCTGCTGCTTCTTAGGCCTCCTGCCCTGTTCGGACTTGCATTAACTAATTGATTAAAACTTAGTCATATGGAGACATTTTCTGAAATGTAGGACTTGAGGATGATTATACTTACTGAAGCAGGAAGTTTAAATTTTGGCCAAGGAACACCTGGTCCTCCATTATTTCACCAATGCAGTATTTTCTTTGAACAGTGGTTCCTAAACTCGTCTGTACTTCGGAATCACCTGGAGGGTTTAAAATACTACTGAAGCCATTGCTCTGTCCCCAGGCATTGTGATTTAGTTGGTCTAGGCTGTGGCCTGGACTTTGGGGTCTTATAAATCTCCTCAGGCAACTCTAATGTGCAGAGAAGTTGAGACCACTGACTTAAGAGGAATGACCTGGCTTTTCATTTTAGTTGCAAAAATGCACTGCAATGTAAAATCTTTTATGATATTCAAACAATGAAAAAAATGTAAATGCTACAAAAATGGAATTCTGTTACTCATACGATTTCTGTGTCTTTTATTTTTCATTCGGTATAGTTGACTTACTATATTAGTTTCAGGTATTTAATATGGTAATTAGATATTTTTATGGAATATACTCTATACAAAGTTATTATAAAATACTGACTGTGTTCCCTGTGGTATACATTATATCCTGTAACTTATTTTATACCTAGTAGATATTTAAGTCTCTATTACATCTTTAAACAGGACTGTGTTTTGGGAGCGGGGAGTGTTTTGCTTTCCCATTTTGTGTATCTGGTTTGACATATCTGGGTTTGTCTTTTGTCTTTGATATACTTATCTTTCCCATTCATTTTTATGTTCTTCCATTTCTCTGTCCTCACCTTTATTTTATAGGTCTCACATTTTTGAATCTTCCCGCTTTAACTTTCTATGATATATAATTTAGCATCCTTTATTACTGGTTTTTATAAACATTAAACCTGGAGAAGGGAATGGCAACCCCCTCCAGTATTCTTTCCTGGGAAATCCCATGTACAGAGGAGCCTGGTGGGCTTACAGTCCTTGGGGTCACAAAGGGTTGGACATGACTGAGTGAGCACATGAACATTAAATGTTTAAAAAACATAATTTTTAAATGAAAAAATCAACCCCACGGGGTTGGGGACTTTTGGTTTCACACTGACATGTCTTTATGACAAAGAAACTGAAGATGAGTAATTCTTCTTAAACTAGTCAACAGTGTAAATGAGTGCATCAGGGTTGTTGTAACAAAGTACCACCAATTTAGTGCCTCAAGCAATAGAAATGTATTGATTCACACAATTCTGAAGGCCAAAAACCCAAGACCACAATATTGGCGAGACTCGCTCCTTCTGAGGGCTCTTCCAGAACAGAATCTATCTCATGCGTCCCCCATGGCGACTGGTGGCTGCTGGCAATGTTAGAACTGTTCAGCACGTAGCAGCTTCACTGGCTCCTGCCTTCATCTCCACACGGCATTCTCCCTGCAGACATGTCTGTCTCAGTCTGTTTGGACTGCTGTTAACAAAATGCCATAGACAGGGCAGCCTGTAAACAACAGGAATGTATTTCTCACAGTTGGGGAGGCTGCAAGTCCAAGACCAGGGTGCCAGGCTGGTCAGGGTCTAGTTACAGATTGCTGACTTCTCGCTGTGTTCTCCCATGGTGGGAGGGGCTGGAGCTCTGCGGGGCTGCGTTTATTAAGGCCATAATCCCCTCCATGGGGGCTCTGCATGCCTCACCACCTCCCAGGGACCCCCTGCTACTAACCATCACCTCAGAGGCTAAGATGTCAACAGATGAATTTTAGGGGGACACAAACATTCAAACCATAGCAATGTCTGTGCCCACATGTCCCTTTTTTTTAGCAAGGACTGGGGATATGGCCAAAGCCCCTGCTCCCGTAATCGTACGCTGCACAGCAGATGAGGAGGCAGATCATAAAGGAGGAATGCAGACATGTGCCAGGCAGCAGGGAGTAAATCCAGACAGGTAGGACGGATGATAACAATGGCAGAGGCTGCTGCTGTGCACGGGGCGGCCAGGGAGGCCTTCCTCTTCAAAGTGACAGGTTCTTACGGGAACTGAGAGAGCAGCCATACGATGTCTGTGCAGAGAGATTTCCAAGGACAACACATTGCAAGTGGAAAGGTCCTCAGATGTGCCTGTCTGGCGTGTGTCTGGAGTACTGGAGAAACAGCAAGAAGGCCTCCAGGACACACTGGAGGGCGTGGGAATGGACGGAGGGGCGTCCGTGGGGGCAGCATGGGGACACGATTTAGGGCCACTTGTTAAGGCTTTGGATTTGACTCTGAGTAAGGAGGCAAGCCAATGACTGGATGGGAGGGGAGATGTGAGGTGATTTGCTGTTTTAAAGCGTTGCTCTGGGGCTCCCCAGGTGGTGCTAGTGGTAATGAACCTGCATGCCAAGGCGGGAGAAGCAAGTCTGATCCCTGGGTTGGGAAGATCCCCCGGAGGAGGGCATGGCAACCCACTCCAGTGTTCTTGTCTGGAGAATCCCATGGACAGGGGAGCCCAGCAGGCTACAATCCGTAGGATCACATAAAGTTGAACATGACTGAAGGGACTTAGCACACATCTCAAAGAGCTTCTCTAACATGGGGAGAACAGACTTTTTAAAATAACGAAGCCAAAAAATCTTGCTGGTAAAAATCTCACTTTTGTAATTTCCTATTTTCCTAAAATAAAAGCTTAAACTACACTTGACAGAAATTGATTTTCATCTTGCAGAGCAAATAAAACAATAAAATTTCATTTTAGAACCAATCAATTTTAATTTCCCTATCTGCATTACTTAACACCACATTTGAAATAATTTTCTTTTCTATCAAATGTGGTGCAGATACGTTAGCATTATGTTCAAGTGTACAGGTGTTGTTTTCAGCAGAATTCAAAGTTGCTCTTACTGGTGAAACTGTCATAAAACAGGACTTTAACAGACATATGTTGATTCATTAGAATAGAAGTTGACGGTGCAAAAAGGAAAGTAGCAGATAAAACAAGTAATTGCTTTTGTTTCTATGGCCACATGAATCATTTTTTATTAAACTAAAATGTTAGGGCTTTATTGCATTTATGTCAGCTATTAATGTACATCAGTTCAGTTTAGTTCAGTCACTCAGTCGTGTCCGACTCTTTGAGACCCCATGAGTCGCAGCACGCCAGGCCTCCCTGTCCATCACCAACTCCCGGAGTTCACTCAGACTCACGTCCATCAAGTCAGTGATGCCATCCAGCCGTCTCATCCTCTGTCGTCCCCTTCTCCTCCTGCCCCCAATCCCTCCTAGCATCAGAGTCTTTTCTAATGAGTCAACTCTTCGCATGAGATGGCCAAGGTACTGGAGTTTAAGCTTTAGCATCATTACCTCCAAAGAACACCCAGGACTGATCTCCTTTAGAATGGACTGGTTGGATCTCCTTGCAGTCCAAGGGACTCTCAAGAGCCTTCTCCAACACCACAGTTCAAAAGCATCAATTCTTTGGCGCTCAGCCTTCTTCACAGCCCAACTCTCACATCCATACATGACCACTGGAAAAACCATAGTCTTAACTAGACGGATCTTTGTTGGCAAAGTAATGTCTCTGCTTTTGAATATGCTATCTAGGTTGGTCATAACTTTTCTTCCAAGGAGTGAGCATCTTTTAATTTCATGGCTGCAGTCACCATGTACATATTCATACTTTTAATGTAAATAACAATACTAATTAATTAGTGCTGGTTATTTTGCAGGAGACATAGGAAAGAAGGATTTGATCCCTGGTGGAGAAGATCCCCTGGAGAAGGAAATGGCAACCCACTCCAGTTTTCTTGCCTAGAAAATTCCATGGACAGAGGAGACTGGTGGGCTACAGTCCATGGTGTTGCAAAAAGTCAACAGGACTGAGCACACATACACACACATTTTCTGCATGGCTACTAGCAAGTCATATAGTATTCCTAAACTTTTGGCTCCTCACTTACAAATAGGGAACTAATAATTACAAATTTCTCAATGAATTAAAAGTAATGTTTGTTGATGTTTGATACAAGTTTAGCACACAAATGACATGATTGGTAACTGTTATTAACAGCCGGTTGATATAGGAATTGGTAACCACTGCTGATTAATTTTAGCATTTTAAATGTTCAAGACAAATACTTAAAAGTTGCCTTGTTTATAAAAGAAAAAAGTCAATTGTAAATAAATTCTCAAGATCTTCTCAGGTTAATAATTTTTCTTTGTGATTAACTAGAGTCTGAATTGGCTTCACTAATTAGCAAATATTTTCTAGTTTTATAAGCATAAATTATTACAAGTCCTTTTTTCTCTGAAGGAAATGTGTATGTAGATATTTTTTCTTGTGCATAGAGATCACAGATTTGGGGAAACGTTTCTGAGAGGTAGTATTTTAGATTCGATGGTTTCTTAGATGTACTGTACATAAACAGCTTTCTTTCTCTATTGTGCATCCTGTATTGGGTTTCTGTGGGCAGCAGTCAGGCCTTCTGTATTTTATGGACTCAGTAACTGCACCATTCAGTGTGCTATGGATTAAGAATTAGAAAGTCAGACTGGAGGAGAGTATCTGTTGTTCTATCCACTCTGTAGTCCCCAATAAACACTTCTTGAAGGACTTTCAAATCTTCTGGTATAAGGCACCTCTGCATAGAATGGATTCACTCTGTTCCTCAAACCTTGGTAAATAGATGACCTCTCAAAGATTGCAGTTTTCTCATTTATATTTTTATTTGATAACAAGTTTATAAAATTTTCTCCTACTTGAAGTCTCATATTTAATTAAATCTGCTTTTCTATCATCTTTACTGACAGATACTAATTCTGCTGGGCTTCTCTGATAGCTTGGCTGATAAAGAATCCGCCTGCAATGCAGAAGACCCTGGTTCAATTCTAGGGTCGAGAAAGGCCGCTGAAGAAAGGATAGGCTACCCACTCCAATACTCACAGGCTTCCCTGGTGGCTCAGATGGTGAAGAATCCACCTGCAATGGGGGAGACCTGGGGTTCGATCCCTGGTTGGGAAGATTCCCCTGGAGGAGGGCATGGCAACCCACTCCAGTATTCTTGCCTGGAGAATCCACTTGGTCAGAGGAGCCTGATGGGTAGTCCATGGGTCGCAAAGAGTCAGACATGACTGAGCAACTAAGTACAGCATTAATCCTGCTCCTCCATACTTAATTTGGTCCAATTTTGGTCCAATTATACACATAGTCTTTTTCAAACTAAACATCTCCATTTTCTTCAGTGTTTACCATAAGACTGGTAAAAATGATGAAGAATTTTGAAGATATCACTCACCAAAATTAACTCAAAATGGATTAAAGACTTAAATGCAAGATCTGAAACCATAAAACTCCCGAAAGAAAACAGAAAAAGCTCTTTGAAATGGATCTTGGCAATAGTCATTGAAATGAAGAAGCAACCTAAGGAGAAGGAGACAACATTTACAGATGACATAACTGTATAGGGTTGATATCCCAAATATATAAGGAATGCATATAATTCAGTATCAGAAGCAAAACAAAACAAAAACAAATAATCTAATTAAAAATAGGCAAAGCAACTTGGATGGACCCAAAGAGTGTCATACAGAGTGAAGTTAGTTGGACAGAGAAGAAGAAATGATGTAAGACATCCTTTATATATGCAATCTAAAAAAAAATGATACAAATGAACTTTCAAAACAGAAGCAGACTCACAGACTTCAAGAAAAAGTTTATGGTGGTTGGGAGAAAGGATACAGGGAGGGATAATTAGGAAGTTTGGGATGGACATGTACACACGGCTATATTCAAAATGGATCACCAACAAGGCCTAACTGTAGCACCTGGAACTCTGCTCAATGTTACGTGGCAGCCTGGATGGGAGGGGAGTTTGGGGGAGAATGGGTACATGTATGTGTATGGCTGAGTCTCTTCCCTGTTCACCTGAAACTGTCACAATGTTGTTTGTTAATTACACCCTATACCCTAATACATAAAGACAAATTTTAGAGTTTTTTTTAAACTGAGCAAAAGAATTGAATAGACATTTTTATAAAGAGGATCTACAAATGACCAACAGATCTATAAAATGGTGTTGAATGTCACTGATCATCAGGGAGCTATAAATCAAAACCACAGGGATATCACCTCACACTAGACAGAATTATCAAAAAGATGACAGATAACACATACTGGCAAGGATGTGGAGAAAAGGGAATACTCATACACTATTGGTGGGATTATAAATTGGTGCAGTCACTAAGAAAAATAGTATAGAGGTTCTTCAAAAAATTATGAAATAGAGCTACTATATAATCCAGAAATCCCACTTCTAGTTATATACGCAAAGGAAATGAAATTACTATCTTGAAGAGATACATCCTGTTCTGTTTAGGTGATATAGATGCTTGTCTTTTTGGTGTAATTTGAGCTGGGAAAAAACAGAGGCTACTTGCTTCCACACATTTATCCCACTTCAGGTTATCCAGCCCCTAAAATTCTCAATCTTGATCATTTCTTTACTTTCAATCATTTCAGCCAGAGGTTCTCTTTTGCAATGAGTAACCTACAACCACAGCATTAGAGCCAGTAGCATCCATGTACAAAGACTAAAGCAAATTGCATGCATGCTCAGTTGCTAAGTCATGTCTGACTCTTTGTGTTCCCAAGGATCATACCCCAACAGGCTCCTCTGTCCATGGGATTTCCCAGGAGAGAATACTGGAGTGGGTTGCTATTTTCTTCTTCAGAGGATCTTCCCAACCCTGGGATTGGACCCAAGTTTCCTGCATCTCTTGCATTGCTGGCAGATTCTTTACCCACTGAGCCATCAGGGAAGCCTCATGAAACAGATTTATCAGCAACTAATAATGATAACTATGGTGATTGAATATTTATTATGTTTCAGGCACCTAGCTAAGTGGTTTTCATTTCATTTATTCCTCATAAAAATTGAAGAGTTGCTAGCACATTACACATATGAGGAACTGAGATGCATGAATGTAAGCAACCTGACCAGACTTCACTGACTCTATTAAATGGTGGAGAAATCACTAAAATTCACGTTGGCTGACTCTAAAACCCAGGGCCATCATCATTTTCTGATTGTGCTGTCCTGGCTGTGAGAAAAAGCTTGACAGACAGAAGGCAAGTCAGGATAGGTATTTTGAGGACAGAAGGATATTGAACAGTTTAGGATGCAGGATTCTAGCCAAGACCTTCTGAGGTAGACAATGATGAGAATCCTGTAAGGTCAGGATCCAGCAGGAACAAGCCCAAATCACACAAGTAGTCAGAACTCCAAGAAACAGGCCTCTGGATACTTCGATGGTTTCTCTGAGGAGTAAACAATTAATTTCAAAATTAAGCATTAAGGGCACTTCTCTGATAGTCCAGTGGTTAGGAGTCCAGCTTCTAGTGTGAGGGACACAGTTTGGTCCTTGGTCAGGGGACTAGGGTCCCACTTGCTACAGGGAAGCCGGGCATGCGTGCCACAACTACTCAGCCCGTGTGCCTCGACTGAGACCAATGCAACAAGATAAATAATTTTTTTAAATTAAGCATTAGGGACATTAATATTTCAGTGCTGTAAAGCTTGATATTGTGTTTAGCTGTTCATTTTCTACAGCTAAGAAGGAAGACTGTTTGACAACATTTTGGTTTTAATGATACGGATGACATGATTAACAGCGCTAATATGTGCTAGGTAATTACAGTGTTACTGTGAGAGAGTAGTGAATTTTAATGCACTGAAGAATAAAGAAGCCTAAAGGACACTGCCTAGGCAATTAATTATAATCAGTTTTATGCAAGATATGTAACTGCATTAATAGGGTGTGGTTTACAAGTCAAGGTTCATCCAAGAGTGTCTGAAAGATACAGCGAGGGAGCAAATCCTGTTTATTAGTCTGTTTGGGCTGTTGTAACAAGATACCATAGGCTGGGTGGCTTAAACAACAGACACGTATTTTCTCACAGTCTGGAGCCTGTTGACACGGCCTCGGCTCTCTGCACAGGGAGGGAGAGCGCTCTGAACTCTCCTCCTCTTTTCTTTTTTTTTGGCTGCCTAGCCTGCAGGATCTTAGTTCCCCAGGCAGGAATCGAACCCTTGCACCCTGTGGCAGAAGCACAGAATCTTAGCCACTGGACCACCAGGGAAGTCCCTTCTTCTCCTCTTTTCATAAGGACACCAGTCCTACTGGATTAAGGCCCCGTCCTTACAATCTCATTTACACTTAATTACCTCCCTAAAGGGCTATCTCCAAAAAGAGTCATGGGAGGCATTAAGCTTTCACAATACTAATTTCAGGGGGAAGACAATTTAGTCCATAACACACCAATGCCCACACTGAAATCAAGACTTGCCCTGGGATTGGTGTGTCAGGAACCAGTGCCCTAGTGGTGTTTTAGTCACTAAATCGTGTCTGACTCCTGTGACCCCATGAACTGTAGCCCACCAGGCTCCTCTATCCTCTGCCCATGGGATTTCCCAAGCAAGAATACTGACGCGGGTTGCCATTTCTTTCTCCAGGTGATTTTTCCTGACCCAGGGATCAAACCCAGGTCTCCTGCATTGCAGGTGGATTCTTTACCAACTGAGCCACCGGGGAAGCCCACTGAGCTTAATTCCTGGTTCCCAGGAGAGAGAGCTCCTGACCATTCTCTTCTTAAAATACTCATCTTGTGGCTTCTAAAGGGAGTGCTAACGACCAGCACCTTTCTCACAGGATTGTTAGAAGAGTAAATGAGACAAAAGATAAGCAGCACAGAGCACAGCGCCCGGCTGGCCGAGAAATGTTGGTTATTACTGTTGTTGCTCTTGATAGCTTTTGGCAAACATCAAGTTTGAGTTACATAATAGAATTTGAAAAAAAATCACATAGTGTTACAAGAAAGTAGAATTGATGTTAGAGATATCAGAAAGATCTTATGGGACAAAGAACTTATTTAAAGCATAAGGCCAACTTGTTTACTTCTGTGTTCCCCAAAAGTAAGAACAAATTGTTAAAAAAAATAATGTAAGAAAAAATTCATTTTGCTAATAGCTACTTGTTTGAGAAATGCCAACTTTATAAAAAATTTGCAAGAATACAGTGACAATGCATTAATTATATCATGAAAAATGCAAATAGAGGTCAATATTTAAAGGTGTGAAATTCTAGATGAAATGAACATTTCTCTTGAAAGTGGCAAATTGTTAGTTATCATTTTTCAAGAAAGCTATAAAAATACAAGATGTAAAAGCAAAGCCTTAGAAAAACTAAAGGCATGGTATGATAAAATGACTTCTGGCTTTGTTCAGATCCCAGTAGTCTTCTGCAATAAGCTAACCCCCTGTAAATGAAGTAGCTCATAAGGATGCCACTGGGAATGAGTTAAATGGTTTATTGAAAAGAATATTAATCATCAGAGTTCAGGATTCAGACTACAAGAAACACACTATTTTATATACATGAGTATATAGCAATATAGAGAATAACAGATTGTCCCCAACATTTAGCAACTGTAAACAATGATATATATTTATTATCTCACACACGTGGGTCAGGAAGCTGGTTATGGATTAGTTGGGCGGTTCTGTCTTGAAAAGTTTCACGAAGTTTCAGGCAACAGGCAGTCATCTGAAGCTTTGGCTAGGTCTGGGGGATTTCCAAGACAGCTTACTCCCAGGACTCTGCCCAGGAGCTCTCAGTTGCTGGCTAGTTGCAGGGGGCCTCAGTTCTCTGCCTCATGGACCCAACCCAGGGATGCTTGAGCATCCCTATGATATAGCAGTTACATGCCCAGATTGACGAGAATAAGGTGGGAGCTGCATTGCATTCATGACCTTACCTTGAACGTCATATGCCATTACTACCCCTACGCTCAATCCATATAATGTTTGCATAGGAAGTAGATTCCAGGAAGAAGGAAGCTGGTGAAACCAGAATTCCTAGAGTTCAACAAGAAAAGTTTGTGTGGGGTCGGAGGAGGCAGATTTGGGGTAGTGGGGAAGGGCCTTTGATGGGAATTGCATGAAGTTAATAAATAAACCACGAAGACTGCATGCCCCGCTCTCTTCCTAATCACCTTACTCTTAATTACCAAATCAGATCAGATCAGATCAGTCGCTCAGTCATGTCTAACTCTTTGCGACCCCATGAATCGCAGCACGCCAGGCCTCCCTGTCCATCACCAACTCCAGGAGTTCACTCAGACTCACGTCCATCGAGTCAGTGATGCCATCCAGCCATCTCATCCTCTATCATCCCCTTCTCCTGCCCCCAGTCCCTCCCAGCATCAGAGTCTTTTCCAATGAGTCAACTCTTCGCATGAGGTGGCCAAGGTACTGGAGTTTCAGCTTTAGCATCATTCCTTCCAAAGAACATTCAGGGCTGATCTCCTTCAGAATGGACTGGTTGGATCTCCTTGCAGTCCAAGGGACTCTCAAGAGTCTTCTCCAACACCACAGTTCAAAAGCATCAATTCTTCGGTGCTCAGCTTTCTTCACAGTCCAACTCTCACATCCATACATGACCACAGGAAAAACCATAGCCTTGACTAGACGAACCTTTGTTGGCAAAGTAATGTCTCTGCTTTTGAATATGCTATTTAGGTTGGTCATAACTTTCCTTCCAAGGAGTAAGCATCTTTTAATTTCATGGCTGCAGTCACCATCTGCAGTGATTTTGGAGCCCCCAAAAATAAAGTCTGACACTGTTTCCACTGTTTCCCCATCTATTTCCCATGAAGTGATGGGATCAGATGCCATGATCTTCGTTTTCTGAATGTTGAGCTTTAAGCCAACTTTTTCACTCTCCACTTTCACTTTCATGAAGAGGCTTTTGAGTTCCTCTTCACTTTCTAACATAAGGGTGGTGTCATCTGCATATCTGAGGTGATTGATATTTCTCCTGGCAATCTTGATTCCAGCTTGTGTTTCTTCCAGTCCAGCGTTTCTCATGATGTACTCTGCATATAAGTTAAATAAACAGGGTGACAATATACAGCCTTGACAAACTCCTTTTCCTATTTGGAACCAGTCTGTTGTTCCATGTCCAGTTCTAACTGTTGCTTCCTGACCTGCATACAAATTTCTCAAGAGGCAGATCAGGTGGTCTGGTATTCCCATCTCTTGAAGAATTTTCCACAGTTTATTGTGATCCACACAGTCAAAGGCTTTGGCATAGTCAATAAAGCAGAAATAGATGTTTCTCTGGAACTCTCTTGCTTTTTCCATGATCCAGCAGATGTTGGCAATTTGATCTCTGGTTCCTCTGCCTTTTCTAAAATCAGCTTTTTTTTTCCCCCTAAAAACTGCCTTTTCTAATTACCAAATCAGCTCAGAGTTAAATCCTCTGAGTTTTAGGGTCTTAACTCTTTTTAGTTTTGCACCAGGCCCACAGTAAACAAAACCTTCATTCCATACAGGCCCTGACTTACGGCTGAAATATACTCCCAGCCAAAATCTATGCTGCTAAGTCACTTCAGTCCTGTCCGACTCTATGCGACCCCATAGATGGCAGCCCACCAGGCTCCCCCATCCCTGGGATTCTCCAGGCAAGAACACTGGAGTGGCTTGCCATTTCCTTCTCCAATGTGTGAAAGTGAAAAGTGAAAGTGAAGTCACTCAGTCGTGCCCGACTCCTAGCAACCCCATGGATTGCAGCCCACCAGGCTCCTCCATCCGTGGGATTTTCCACGCAAGAGTACTGGAGTGGGGTGCCATTGCTTCGGGTTACATGTGCTTTAATTTGCTTCCTGGGGGTCCCAGAGGCTGCTCTCCAGGCAGAGGCGCTAGGCTGGGCTCTCCTGAAGCAGGCCCCCCACGCCAACCCTGCAGACCCTCAGGAAGGGCCGTGTCCTTTTCCAGGCCGCCCGTGCCCTCCACGAGCTCCTCGTAGGTGATCTCGGCAAACGGCCGTGGCTTGAGCAGCTCCACCATGTCGGCCCGCTCCAACACCTCCTTCTCCAGCAGCCCCCTGCCCACCTTGTCCACCTGCTCGCGGCAGCCAGTAAGCAGGTCCAGGGTGCGCGCATGCACGGAGCCAATGGGCCGCCGCACCTCCTCATCTATAAGCTGGGCCGCGGCCTCACTGAACAGTTTCTCCACCAGCACCTCGCCTGACCACGGGAGATCGAAGGACACCTGGCCCAGCTTCTCGCTCATCCCGAAATGCACAATCTGGGCATAGGCGCTCTGGGTGACCTTTCTCAAGCCGTCCTGGGTCCCCGTGGTGACCCGCCCGAAGAACAGCCGCTTAGCCATGCGGCCGCCCAGCATGGCACACATGCAGTCAGAGAGCTGCTCCCGTGTGTACAGGTACTGCTCCCTGGGCAGGCACTGCACATAGCCGAGCCCCTTGCCCTGGGGGACGATGGACACCTTGAGCAGGTGGTCTGCATGTTCCAGGAACCAGCCCACCACCGCATGGCCAGCCTCATGGTAGGCCACCGTCATCTTCTCACCGGGCTGCAGGCCTGTGTCTTCTTCTCAAGGCCTCCAATGACCCTCTCGATGGCCTGCTCGAAGTGCTTCTCCCCGACAGACGGGTTTAGGTGGCGGGCGGCAATCAGGGTGGCTTCGTTGCAAACATTAGAAATATCAGCACCTGTGAAGCCTGGAGTGAGGGCCGCAGGCTTCCTCGCCTGGGCATCCTTGCTGAGGCTCTCGTCCAACTTGAGTGAACGCAAGTGGACCTTGAAGATAGACGACCTGCCTTTGATGTCCAGGGGCCCAGTGTAAATCTGACGGTTGAAGCGGCCCGGCCGCATCAGAGCTGGCTCAAGGACGTCAGGGCGGTTGGTGCCGGCCAGCGTGAGGACGTTCGTGGTAGAGTTGAATCCGTCCATCTCCACGAGCAGCTGGTTCAGGGTGTTCTCCTGCTCACTCTGGCCTCCAAAGTGCCCTCGGCCATGCTTCTGGCCAATTTGTTGGGTCAGAGAAGAAAAAGAATGAAAATTCCATTTAGTAACAGAAGGGTAAAAATGTGCTTCTGTTTGTGAAATAGCCGTTTTTTTTGAGAAAAAAGTAACTTTGGGGGAAGGTTAGTTAGCACTCTCAAGTCAGACATGCATTTTTATTGTGTTGTAAGGCTTGTGTGTGTGCTCAGTGGCTCAGTTGTGTCCGACTCTTTGCAACCCCATGGACTGTAGCCCACCAGGCTCCTCTGTCCTTGGGATTCTCTAGACAAGAATACTGGAGTGGGTTGCCATTTCCCCCTTGAGGGATCTTCCCAACCCAGGGATCGAACTGCTGTCTCCTGTATCTCCTGCATTGACAGGTTTCTTTTACCAATGAGCCACCTGTAAAGCTTGTTGCTGTTGGTCAGTCGCTAAGTCATGTCTGACTCTTTGTGATCCCATGGACTGCAGCATGCCTGCCCTCCCTGTCCTTTACTAGGCAGGGCAAAAAAAAGGGCTTAGATTGTCATGGGCAGTTATGAACTCAAATTTTCTCTCTTGCCGTCAGGAGCTCAACTGAGCTGGAGCAAGACAATCTCCTAGGTGATGGAGTAGTGGTTTAGAAAAGAAGCCAAAATGATTTTATGAATAACAGTCAAGACTTTGATCACTTACTGCAATGGCATAAACAAGAGGCTAAACCAGAGACAGCGTCGGTGCCCTTGTTCCATTTCCCAAAACCTTCGAAGAATCAGGTGGATCAGCCTAGTTGTCAGGGAAGAGTGGGGAGATTTGCCACATAAAGCCTTGGTAAGGGCTTGCAGTCTGCCCTGAAATATCAAACAGGCCTAAGCCAAGAGCTGTATTCCTCCATTGTTCTTAGTTACAAACCTATCAGATATTGTCTACTTTTGATTTGGAAAGTACAGTCCCTGCAAATCTGGCTTTCTAATTGGGTTCGTTTTATTGCATCTCTGCAAATTTTTAGCTTACTTGTTGTTCAGTCACTAAGTCATGTCTGACTTCTTGCGACCCCGTGGACCGAAACACAGCAGTGCTTCACTGTCTCCTGGGGTTTGCTCAAACTCATGTTCATTGAGTCGGTGATGCCATCCCACTGTCTCATCCTCTGTTGTCCCCTTCTCCTCCTGCCTTCATAATATAAAATTGTTAAAGGCTTTCCAATGAAGCATATATAATGAAAAAACATATTAATTAAGGCTTTATTAACAAATATAAAAAATAAATACTTGAAATGGCAACCCACTCCAGTGTTCTTGCCTGGAGAATCCCAGGGATGAGGGAGCCTGGTGGGCTGCCGTCTATAGGGTCGCACAGAGTCAGACACGACTGAAGCAACTTAGCAGCATCAGTAGCAAAATGTACTGAGCTTACTTTCCTGGTGGCTGAGATGGTAGAGACTCCATCCGCAATGCAGGAAACCTGGGTTCAGGTAGATCCCCTGGAGAAGGAAATGGCAGCCCACTCCAGTGTTCTTGCCTGGAGAATCCCATGGACAAAGGAGCCTGGTGGGCTACAATCCATGGAGTCGCAAAGAGTCAGACACGACTGAGCGACTAACACACACTGAACTTATGCTGGAGCAGTATTTCCTCACGGGCATGGTATAACAGCACACGCCCGTGGCAACATCTGTTAGCATTTTGACTCCATGTTTGTTTTCTTGCGTCTCTGCGTCTTCCCTGACCTTCTAGAATCGCAGTGACCTCATCCTGCCCTCTAGACTTTCAAACCTCACGTTTCATTTTTCCCCATCAAACTGCTTATTACCTAGTACCACAGGATCTCAAATGTTTCTTTTTAGTCTATCACCTGGGCATCATCACCTCCTTCAACGTGGACTTATAGGCTGATGTGAGAAGGAAAACAACTTGGCTAGATCAATTCATACCACGATATATATGACTAACAGTCTGTCGAGTCTCATCAGTGCATTCGCAGCAACAAAACAAGTTGACCCCAAGTAATCTCTAGACGATAGAGTGCAGACTTTCAGGGAAAACAATAAAGAAAAATAACAGGAGTCACAGAGAAGAAACGGTTAGGGTGAAAGGGGCCAAGCAGAAAGAATATGTACATTTCTAGGTTCCTTAGCTTAGATTCATTCCTGCTCTATTCAGTTGACTGACCTATTCTTTTTCTCAAAGACAGACTGAAAAGACAGAACGAGAGAAATGGAGCAAATGGTCCCATCATTTACCTAACTGCTCAGGTCAGAATCCTCGACGACCCATCTTTGATTCCTCACTTCGTCTCACCACGCACGGCTAATGCATCACCAGTCCCGGCAGACACTTCCTTCACAGAGTGTCCAGAGAAGACCCCCGCTTCTCCTCCTCACGCCCACACTCCGTGTCCAGGGCGCCATCTGCATCAGCATGCTACAGCCCGAGGCTTCTGGGCTTGCCAGCAGTCTCTCAACAGGGGCCAGCACGTTCCTCTCCAAATGAGCATCATGTCAACAGCATCATTCTCCTCTGCCCGTGCCCCAACAGGTTCCCATCACACCAAAAGGAAAACCCGAAGGCCCTCCCGTGCCCTGGCCTCGGCCACCTCTTAGACCTCATCTCCTACCACTCTCTTTTGCTCATCACGTTCCAACCGCGTCAGCCTGCCTGCTGGGCCTCGAACAAGCCAGTCATTTCCTGTGTCAAGATGCTTTGTTTTGCTGTCTCCTCCTTCCTCTTCCTTTTGGGGGAAACGTCTCTGGGATCTGTATATAATTCTTACCTCAGTGGAGTCAGGTCTTTCTTCAAATCTCAGCTTGTCAAAGACTCTATCATCAACACTTTATCTAGTAAAGGTTTCTCTTTAGTCTCTGTTTTCTTACCAGACTTAGTTTTTCATATCAGTATATATGCAGTATTAGTCAGTATTAGTCTCTACAGAAACAGAACCAGTAAACCTATCCATGGGCTTCCCTGATGGCTCAGCAGTTACAAATCCATCAGCCAGGGCAGGAGACGCAGGTTTGGTTCCCGGGTCCGGAAGATGCCCTGGAGAAGGAAGTGGCAACCCACTCCTGTATTTTTACCTGGGAAATCCTCTGGACAGCGCAGACCACAGTCCATAGGCTTGCTAAAAGCTGGACACAGTTGAGCAACTGAGCACATATGCAGGCAAACACACATGCACAAACCTGTCCTCCTTTCTGCCTATTCTCTCTCCCATGATCTGACATCTGCAAGCTGAAAGCTATGGTGTAGTTCAGCCTGAGTCCAAAGGCCTGAGAACCAGGAGTTCCAAGGCAGAAGACTGACCTCTCAGCTGAGGCGATCACGGAGGAAGGGCTGCATTCTATTCAGGCACTCAGTGCGCTGGATGATGCTCATACGCGTTGTGGAGGGCAAAGCAGTGTGCTGAGTCTATCAATCAAATGCTAACTTCATTTGGAAACACTCCCAGACACATAATAATATTTGCCCAGTATCTTGGCACCCTGTGATCTAGTCAAATTGACAGAATCAATACATATAGATATATTTACATATACATATCTGGGGCTTCCCAGGTAGCTCAGCTGGTAAAGAATCCACCTGTAATGCAGGAGACCCAGTTCAATTCCTGGAGAAGGGATAGGCTCCCCACTCTAGTATTCTTGGGCTTTCCTTGTGGTTCAGATGGTAAAGAATCCACTTGCAATGCAGGAGACCTGAGTTCCATTCCTGGGTTGGGAAGATCCCCTGGACGAGGGCATGGAAACCCACTCCAGTATTCTTGCCTGGAGAATCCCCGTGGACAGAAGAGCCTTGTGAGCTACAGTCCATGGGGTCACACAGAGTCAGACAAGATTGAGCGACTAAGTACAGCACAGCACACACCTACTTCACTGTTGACCTCACTAGGATACATGCTCCGCATGGCCAAAGAGGTGTTTTGTTCATTACTGTATCTCTAGGGCCTAGAACTGGAGAAGGCAAGGGTACCCCACTCCAGTACTCTTGCCTGGAAAATCCTATGGACGGAGGAGCCTGGTGGGCTGCAGTCCATGGGGTTGCTAGGAGTCAGATATGACTGAGCGCCTTGACTTTCACTTTTCACTTTCATGCATTGGAGAAGGAAATGGCAACCCACTCCAGTGTTCTTGCCTGGAGAATCCCAGGGACGGGGGAGCCTGGAGGGCTACAGTCCATGGGGTCATGAAGAGTCGGACATGACTGAACCGACTTAGCACACAAAGAGAATGGCAGCCCACTCCAGTGTTCTTGCCTGGAGAATTCCATAGACAGAGGATCCTGGAAGGCTACAGTCCATGGGGTCCCAAAAAATCAGACATGACTGAGCGACTTTACACTTATTCTGACCCATGAGATTGTACCTCATTATAGTTTTGATTTGCATTTCTCTGATAAGTAGTGATGTTAAGCATCTTTTCATGTGCTTCTGGGTCATCTGTATGTCTTCTTGGAGAACCGTCCACTTAGATCACCGCCCATTTTTTGATTGGGTCATTTTTTTGACATAGAGCTGCATGAACTGTTTGTATATTTGGAAGATTAATCATGTGTCGGTTGCATTCACAGACATTTTTCCCCATTCTGTGGGTTGTCTTTTTGTTTTGTTGACGGCTTTCATTGCTGCACGTAAGCTTTTAATTAGATCTCATTTGTTTATTTTTGTTTTTATTTTCATTGTTCTAGGAGGTGCCAATGCCTTTTTAAAACATTAAAATCTAGGACTCTCACACCATAGACTAACTTTTTAAAAAAGTAATATAAGGCCAAAGAAACTAATGAAAAACTAAACAGTGATTGGATACAGCTGCTGCTGCTGCTGCTGCTAAGTCGCTTCAGTCGTGTCTGACTCTGTGTGACCCCATAGACGGCAGCCCACCAGGCTCCCCCATCCCTGGGATTCTCCAGGCAAGAACACTGGAGTGGGTTGCCATGTCCTTCTCCAATGCATGAGAGTGAAAAGTGAAAGTGAAGCCGCTCAGTCGTGTCCTACTCGTAGCGACCCCATGGACTGCAGCCCACCAGCTCCTCCATCCATGGGATTTCCCAGGCAAGAGTACTGGAGTGGGGTGCCATTGCCTTCTCCTTGGATACAGCATTCCAATTTTATTCAGAGTTCTTTAATTGATATTTTAAACTCATGTAACCATTTTTTGTCTGGGTAGAAAATGTAGTGCCAAATTTATTGAAACATTATCTCACCACGGTTTCACTCTTTTTTCTTAGCACAGTACTTACTTTTCTCAGCACATAGAATTATTTTCCTCCTTGGGCTGTATTATTTCTCCCTGCAGCGCTGTACCTCTTGCGGTCTGGCTGTTAGAAATGCTAGTGGAGCATGACCATGTTGAATATTTTAGGTTGGGGAGCCCATTAAAGCTGTCCTCAGAAGGTTGATCACTGTAAAGTAACAAATGAAGGTAATGGCTAATTTCCTAGGAATCCAAGAAGAGGGCGGAGCCAGGAGAGAAGAGTTTCCTGACATGGAGCCCTCCAGGAAGCCGCATTTCCCCTGAGCATGTGTGATTTTAAGAGGGAACCACGCAGTCCTTAAACACAGGACCCATTATTTCACTGGGCTGAGGCTCCAGGCTACAGGTAGAAATACTTTCTTATAATCATAGCTATTGAGAGGCCCAGAAGAATCTGTTCCATTCTGGTTGAAGCTCTTAAGAGGATCCTGGAGCCGCTTCAGAAAGAATTCCTCTTCCCATAAAATTCCCCCATTTTAGTAGAAAAAAATTGTTTAATTAAAAACATATTTTACCTACTTTTACCCAGTCAATACTTATGACAAAAATCATATCATTGCACCTCTGATGACATTTATGTTTTCTGTTTGAATGATTTCAAAGTTATTTCAAAGTGCCAGCAGTTTTGTACATATTTGTTCAAGTCTCTCTGCCACCTTTGTTATTTCAACAAAGAGCAGATGGAACATCAAAACCAGCCTTAAAAATGATATTATATTTGTTCCCTTATCTATCTCAGCTTCTCTCTGTTTGAATTTTCAGCATCTCTGTTTTATTATCATTAAATTCAAAAGTAGAATTTCATATTCCATTGCTATTTCATGAGTATTTGAATGTCTATTCTTTGTCTAGGATTTCTGTCATTATAAAGGGAGTCTAGGTACCATTTTCCTGGGTAGTCTAGAATATTACATGCTTATAAGAAAGGATCAGAGGAAAAATAAGAAAGTAGGTAGATTTAAGACAAAATAACCACCATGATTAACAGATTTCATCATGTAAGACAAGACTGTGAGATAAATATGGACTGACATAGTGCAGTAATGTTTATTAAAATTTTGGAACATAAGAAAGACATTGAAATACAGCTCAAAAGTTAGTAAAGAATCCGCCTGCAATGCAGGGGACCTCAGTTCAATTCCTGGGTTGGGAAGATCCCCTGGAGAAGGGAAAGGCTCCCCACTCCTGTATTCTTGGGCTTCCCTTGTGCCTCAGCTGGTAAAGAGTCTGCCTACAATGTGGGAGACCTGGGTTCGATCCCTGGGTTGGGAGGATTCCCCTGGAGAAGGGAAAGGCTCCCCATTCCAGTATTCTGGCCTGGAGAATCCCATGTACTATAGCATACAGAGTCGGACACAACTGAGCGACTTTCACTTACGATTTTATATACATTATTTCATTTGATCCTCACTAATTCTTTTTTTTTTTGGGCCCGCGCGCCCTCCCTGGCTTCCGGGGAGGCCCCGGGAGGCGGATCCGGACGGTGGTAGGGAGCTGGGGAGCCCAGCGGCCCGGCCCCCGCTCCCCTACGATCCCGCACTTCCGGCTCCCGGCCGCCCGCCGGCCCCTCACTAATTCTTAAGTGATGATTAAAGATAGTCATAGTTATTTTTAATATGGTCTTTCAAGAAAGTTAAGTAATTTGCCCAAGTTACTAAATAACAGAACTGGAATTCAAACCTTGCCCCTTTATATCCAAATGCTGAATTCTTTCCATTGTACCAAAGTGAAAAGTAGAGAGAAGTTCAGTGCTGCATGTTAGAGAGCCAGCAGGGAGAAATGATCATCACAAAGCCACTGCAAAGTGACTATATCAGAGTACTAAGCTGGCACTAGGGAATAATGATATCAGTAATGACGGCATCAATGATATTTTTTAAATGATTATTCAAAACACTCTGTAATAAATGACCATTTATCCAGAATGAGCTGCTTTAGATTGGCAGTATTTCCAGAATTAGGCTGGGGTGTTGTCTGCATAGATGATTTAAGTCCAATGCTTAAAATTCTTCTTGATTTTCAAACTACTTCTATCCCCGAAATTATGCATTAATAGCAAAACCATGTTGATGTTTTTGCAAAACCATGTTGATGTTTTTGCAAAACCATGTTGATGCCTAGTGATTTTCCCCTGGCCCATCATCTTCATTTACTCTAAAATGTGGGTTACCATGTACTTTTCCAGTTCTTTGGAGAAAGAGCTGAGAATAATCATTTAAAGCATCACCTGCCTTTTCATGCTCTACTCCTCACTACCTGCCTCTTTCTAAGTCCTTGCCTACCTCATCTGCTGTTGCTGTAAGTCAGGATAAAGGCTGCAAAAGAAAATGCTTTATTAAAAGCAAGAATATGAATACAAACAAATAAACCTAGGCTTTTGTATGTGTGTGTGTGTGTGTGCGCGTGTGCATGCACGCTCAGTTGTGTTCAACTCTTTGTGATCCCATGGACTGCAGCCCACCAGGCTCCTCTGTCCATGGAACTTTTCAGACAAGAAAACTGGAGCGGGTTGCCATTTCCTCCTTCAAGGGATTGTCCCAACCCAGGGATCTAACCTGGGTCTCTTGCATCTCCTGCATTGGCAGGCAGATTCTTTACCACTGCGCCATCTGGGAAGCCCTTCGAGTCTTCTGAATTGTCCTTATAACTCCTTTTCAGTTGTTTCCTCTTACTAGTTATTGCTTTTTTTCTTGCCCTAGGTATGTTGGGGTTTACTAGTTCGTCTGAAGTTAGTATTTTGAAATTCTAATGGTAGCTTCAGGCTAGCATCAATGTTTTTCTTGGCTAAGTGTGAACTTTCCATGGTGTCCACTGAGCTGTTACAGCAGGTCGGGCGGGACCCTTCTTGAGGGAGAGGATATTCTGTTAGAAGTGTCACCTTCTGCTGGATTTCTCTGATGCTAGTTTGGGGGGTTGCCATGTTGCAAGCTGGTATCCTAGCTGTGGTTCTAGGCTGTGCCTGAAGTAGGTGAGGAGGCACAGGGGAGAGGGAGGTCATGGGAGCTTGGCCAGGGAGGGAGTGTGGAAAGTCTGGCCCATAACATACATTATAGAATTGAACTCATTATACGTCTATTTAATATGGATAATCCTGTCTACATTTGAACAATAAAGAAACTGTGTCTTGTGGGTTAGTTAACAGAGGTCACACACTGGATTCACGTTCAGGCTTGTCCAACTCCAGAATCCTTCACCATCAGGCTAGGTAATTAAGGGCTTCCTTGGTGGCTCAGTGGGTAAGAAATCTGCCTGCAATGCAGGGACCTGGGTTCCATCCATGGGTCAGGAGGATTCCCTGGAGAAGAAAGTGGCAACCAACTCCAGGCGGACACAGGCCCACGGGGTCACAATGAGTTGGACATGACTTAGCAACTAAGACACCAAACCAGTCAGTTCAGTCAGTTCAGTCGCTCAGTCGTGTCCATCTCTTTGCGACCCCATGAATCACAGGACGCCAGGCCTCCCTGTACATCACCAACTCCCAGAGTTCACTCAGACTCACGTCCATCAAGTCGGTGATGCCATCCAGCCATCTCATCCCCTGTCGTCCCGTTCTCCTCCTGCCCCCAATCCCTCCCAGCATCAGAGTCTTTTCCAATGAGTCAACTCTTCGCATGAGATGGCCAAAGTACTGGAGTTTCAGCTTTAGCATCATTCCTTCCAAAGAAATCCCAGGGCTGATCTCCTTTAAGATGGACTGGTTGGATCTCCTTACAGTCCAAGGGACTCTCAAGAGTCTTCTCCAACACCACAGTTCAAAAGCATCAATTCTTCGGCGCTCAGCCTTCTTCACAGTCCAACTCTCACATCCATACATGACCACAGGAAAAACCATAGCCTTGATTAGACGGACCTTTGTTGGCAAAGTAATGTCTCTGCTTTTGAATATGCTATCTAGGTTGGTCATAACTTTCCTTCCAAGGAGTAAGCTCTTTTAATTTCATGGCTGCAGTCACCATCTGCATGAAGCTACAAAATGATAGCTTCTGTTAATGACTGTCCTGTCTGCCCTTGACCAAACTGCTCACTAGAGAGGGAGCGACTGCCTTATATCTACACAAACACACGAAAGAGGTCAGCGACAGCCCAGATGACCGCTCAGTTGTACTGGCACTAAGGTGTGTCTCTCTCACTTCATAATGAATTAGGGCCAGGGATTTCCAAGTGGAAACAGAAATGAAAAGCTGCTCCCCCTAAAGGTCCTCTTCTGCCTTCATCATGCGATGAAAACATCCCAGGGAGAACACTTCACCTGGAAAAGATCACTGAAACAGTGGTTTCAGTAATTAGGGACTGAGATTGCCTAAACGTATTCCCAGGACCAGGCTTGTCCTCTGGATCTAACACGGGGTTGCAGCCCGCTGCAACCCCAGGCCTTGCTGAGTCATTAGCCTGGGGGCCGGACCTCCGGCTAGCGCTTAATTGAGGGCGGGGCCTCGGGCTAGCGCTTAATTGAGGGCGGGGCCTCGGGCTAGCGCTTAACAAGCCCTGCAGGTGATGCCAATGGTGCCAAGCAGGAGCCCGCCGAGTTTCTAAAGCTCAGTTCAGTTTAACGTTGGCCGGGACGGGAGTGTTTCCCGGAGCAGTTCTGTCTACAAGAACAGCGTTAAGAAATTTGAAATCATCTTTGCCATCAGGCCAGGTAAGTGACCATCTCAGGATGCCTTATCCTTATTGACGTTGCTGGAAAAGAAATGTTTCTCTGTGCTTTGGGGAAAGTCAGATTCAGTGTTAGTTCCCGCCAGGCCTGCTCCCAAATTTGGCCTCCCCTGGTAGTGGCTTCCTCGAGCTGTTGTAATGAAGTCACAAACTGGGCGACTTCAAATAGAAAACTTATTATCTCAGAGTTCTGGAGACTGGAAGTTTAAGGTCAGGGTGTTGGCAGGGTTGTTTACTGCTTAGGGCTTGAGGAAAAACTCTGTTCCACGTTCCTGTGTTGGCTCCTGCTCGTTTGCCGGCCGTTTTCTGCTTTCCAAGGCCTGTGGGTGTTCCACCCTGATTTTTGCACCTTCACACAGCATTCTTCCTCGTGTGTGTATGCCTGTGTCCGAATTTCCCCTTTTTTGTGAAGACACTGGTCTTATTGAATTATAGGTCACCCTAGTAACTTCATTTTAATTTGACTGACTCTATGAAAATATTATTTCCTAAGAAGGCCATATTTTGAGGTATATGGGGTTAGGACTTCATATTAATAGCTTTATGGGAGAACATTCAACTCAAAATGCCTGCCCAGCTGAATAAAGGGAGAGGATTTTGTGAGCTTTGATTCATGGTGTCCACAGAGAAGCTAAAGGATGCTAAAGGCATTTCCTTAAAGAGGTGATCCTAGAATTGTACTTGCTGTGCTTAGTCACTCAGTTGTGTCCAACTCTGTGCGACCCCAGGGACTGTAGCCCGCCAGGCTCCTCTGTCCATGGAATTCTCCAGGCAAGAGCACTGGAGTGGGTTGCCATGCCCTCCTCCAGGGGATCTTCTCAACCCAGGAATCGCACCCGGGCCTCCCACACTGCAGGCAGATTCTTTAGCACCGAGCTATCTAGGAAGCCCTGATCCTAGAATTAGACAACAATAATTAGGAATCACAATGCACTAATAAGTAACACGCATAACCAGCGTGCCATCGCCCAGCGGTAAGAGGCAAGATTGAGAAAGTCTTTGAGAAACGCACCTGGGAGTCCTGCTCTGCATTTTCCGGCAACATTTGCAGGTGAGGAGTCCTGTGTGGGAACACGGGTTCCATGTGGGGCCTGCGCCCATCTCTTGGCAGCGGATTGCTAGAGTCCAGTCTCGGAGAATGTCTAGGACTCCTCCCAAGCTCCAGGGGTAAGACCGCTGAGAAACGGTAGTGTAGCTGAGGCAGGTGAGAGGGCCCCGGGTCACAGACTCCCCCACCCCGTGTAAGAATGGGCGTGGTTCTCCATACGCACAGTCTGAGTCAGAGATCCTTTCTGTGGCCCCTGGAGAAATCCTGACAGTGGCCATTCAGGTTAATAAACGTTTGTTTGCAAGGTCCTCTGAGAGGCCGTTGTGAATGCCCGGTCTCTTCAGTGGCTTTTTCTGGTTGCATTTTCTTAGTTGGCGAGCTTAACTTGCGACAAAGCCGCCTTCTCCCATCAGGAGAGCCCCGTCTCAGTCCTCACAAGATGGCCCTTGCCCGGGGTTTGTTCTCAGTACCCTGTTTCTTCTCGAATTGGAACCTGAGCCCTGCTCAGGAGACTCTGGGCCTCGAGCTCCGGGGTCGGTCTCTGGGACCTCCTGCCGCTGTCCCTCCATGCCCCTCTCGCCTTTTTCCGAGAGCCCGCCCGCCAGGCAGCCCTGGCTGTGCTGCGGGTCTCCTGTCCGTTGAACCTCCTCATTTTGCTTGTTCGGGCAGCCTCCTCGGCCTTTCTGCCTACGTCCAGTAGTTCTGCTTCTCTTGCCCCGATAGTTCATTTTTTTGCCAAGCCTACTCCCAGATAAACTGCTGCTCTCACACCTGACCATGAGAGAAACTGGAGGCTAAACGTCAGCAAGATTAGATTGCAGTTGCTCCCAACCTCACATCAAATGCTGCGGTAAGTCCTGACCTAACAGAGATCTTGTGGAGTAAGGGTAAAGGGCCTGGAGAGAATCTGTGGAGAAAAAAGTTCAAGGGAATTATGTCAGGAGAACAGATGAGGGCAGAAGGCCTTGGCAGAGTTTGCAGGCTGTCAGTCTGTAGGAGGCCCATTAGACAAGCAAGCGAATTTTGAGAAGTAGACCTTATAGCAGTTGTGAGTCATACAGAATCTGTGAGGTTCCTATGTGAGTTTTTTAACACTTAGACTAGCTCTAGAACTTTCAGTTTATACGAATGAAAGTTAACTTCCTGTTCTGATACACTGTCCACCATCTCTTTAGCATACTGAATATTGCATATTCGTTCCTCTGTTTCTATGCTGAAAGAAAAATGGGATGTTTTTCTACTGTGCTCTAGTCAGTATTGGCAGCAGCATAAAGAACTTACTAAAAATTGTAAAATGCTGTATTGCATCAATGCAGGGTCTTAAATAGAACTTTTTTTTTTTTCTGGTATCTTAGCCACATTTTACTGCCAGGTATTTCAGGATAAAGATTCGCTATTTACTCTTATAGGATTACTGTGTTTAGATCATTAAAAGTGAGTGTATACATGGATAAATAAAGTAATATCTTAATGTTTGAACTATATTCTTCTTATTGGGCAGCATGGTGTTTTTAATAGTTTCTAAGATGTAGTAATGAACAAGTGACTGAATGTTCTCCTCAGAAACTATCCAAAAGGCTGTAATTCTAGGCGTCTGTTGAAGATATGCTTAGTGTATCCTGGCTATTTGGGACCATAAGTGGAATATAAAAACATAGACTTGGTTTCAGAAAGTTGGATATAATAGAACAAGCCTAATGAACCATCATATGAGAAATTCAGGGATTTTGTATCTTAGAAAAAAATCTTCTCTAAAGGAAAAACAGAAGAGATTCTCAGTTTGTCAAGTGCCTAAGTGTGTAAAAATGAAGCCAAAACAATCTCAAAGAAGCCTACATCCATAAGAGGGGCTATTTAGTTTCCATTAGAATGGCTCTAAAGTGGGAGTAATTTTTTTAAAGCTTAGTTTAAACTCAGGGTTTGATCTATATATTTTGCTTGTAATCAGTTTTAATAGCAAGTGTAATTTAAAATAAATAATTTCTTGCATGTATTCTTTGGCATTTTGAATTGAAAAATATTTTGTTATTTTCCCTCCATAACAAAATGTTGATGTATGAGAAGCATAATTATTTCCATTATAAAAACAAACAGACTAGACTGTTCTAGGGCTTCCTTGGCGGCTCAGGCAGTAAAGAATCTGCCCACGATGCAGGAGACCTGGATTTGATCCCCTGGAGAAGGGAATGGCAACCCACTCAAGTATTCTTTCCTGGAGACTCCCATGGACAGAGGAGCCTGGTGGGCCACAGTCCCTGAGGCAGATAAACAAGGCAGACACGACTGAGCGACTGACCCACATGCAGACTGTTCTGGCTTGTCTTTATCGGTATTTTATGGGTCTCTGCTCCACCATCTGGTCTTGGCTTTTCCTGAGTGACCCAGGCTGGGAAAGCCACCTGAGGACAATAAACAGGGTGTGATTAACAAAATCCATTAAGAAGTCACAAAACGCAGCTTGATTAAAATTGGCTTCTAGCAAGTAGGCCCAATGCACAGCTGATTGGAGATTAGAGCCCTGCGTAGACGAGCAAGGCTGTGCTCTTGAGCCAGTGTCCTTATTTCAGAGACAGGGCAAGGGGTCTGCTTCCAGTTTCTGACTAAAGTGATGCCAAAAGGCATTTTACCAAAAAGTCAGTACTGTCTTTTCTAGCGTATTTTATTCTTGATATTACTCATTCGTTTCATTCATTCCCCTGAGGTCTAATGTCAAAATAACCTTCCAGGGGTGACAGATGAAACACTAACCTGGCATCAACTGCAATGCCTTGGCTTGAATTACCTTCAACCTCAGGAGCAAATTAGTTGATCTCATTATTCAATCACTGATAGAGAATGGGACATGAGGCAAGTACACGTGGGAAAGGAAGAGGAAGAAAGCCAAAACTTGGGAGAAAGGGACATGAGAGTCCCTTGGGGGGTTTAGGCAGCTTCTGGCATGTCAATTAGAAAGTGCTAAGAAAATTATCTGAAATCTCATTTTTAAAAATCCAACAAAAATTTCCATGGTTCTGCCCAGAATCTCTAATTCCATTTCTGCTTTTCTCAAAAGCTATCATCTTCTTCCATGTGCTGGGCAAGATAAAAAGGAAATAAGTTTATAGTGAAGTGAAGTCGCTCAATCATGTCTGATTCTTTGCAACCCTGTGGACTGTAGCCTACCAGGTTCCTCCATCCATGGGATTCTCCAGGCAAGAGTACTGAAGTGGGTTGCCATTTCCTTCTCCAGGAGATCTTCCCAACCCAGGGATTGAAGCCAGGTCTCCTGCATTTTAGGGAGACACTTTACCATCTGAGCCACCAGGGAAGTTCTGTATCAGTAGGTAAAGTCTAAGACTCACTTGACAATTTTCAGGAGAATGTTTGGTGGTGGTGTACTTGTGACATTGAAATAACTTGTTTAATTATAACCATGTGTAATTAAATAATCAAAGATTTAGAAGTATAAACACTTATGAAGGGTAAAGTATTACTTTGGCATTTAATGATTACATTGCTTATTAAATTATTTGTTTGATCAAACTTTAAATAATATCACAAAAAAGCAACCATATAACACCACATGGTATTATACATTTCTTAAAATGTCCCACCAGCAAATTTAAAATTAGTGTATGGACCATTGAAAGAGCAATTTAATTTTGTTACTATAGAATTAAAGTATTTCTGAGATGTTAGAGTGCCTTCCTATGCTTGGATCATTACATGATTCCAGAAAGGTATTGATTTTAAAAAAATTTTTTAAGTTTTATTGAAGTATAGTTGACTTATAAGGCTGTGTTACTTTCTGCTGTACAGCAAAGTGACTCAGTTATACATCTATTCTTTTATTATACTTTTGCATATGGTTTATCATAGCGGACATGTCTTCATTATGGAGAAGGCACTTTCCATTTGTGTCAATAAACAGAAATTGAGTCTATGATTTCCAGAATTCCTCCTTCGCTCTAATTGCAGGGCAGAGAACACCCACAGTGTGAAAGCCACGAATCTCTGTCTGGACCAATGGAAGTGTTTCTCACCAGTTGTTAGGGCTGATTCTACCTATGTGAATTCTGGCTCAGAGTTAGCACTTAGACTGAATCAAACTGAGTCTCTGATCCTTGGCAGCTGGCGGTGAAACCCTTTGATGGGCTCCTGCTGCTACTCCCTCCCTTGACGCCCCTCTGAGGTCCGCCTCATGCCTGGACTGTGCGTTTCGCTTGTCGTTTTCAAGCACGCGGCCTCCGCTGTCAGACTGCTTTCAAGCTCACGGTTTCCTGCCTGAGATGCCACCGTTTCTACTCCTTTTTTCATTTCATTTCCTTCCACTTAGGAAAGCTCTAGAACCTTATTTTTGAATTCTATAAGAAATTATTTACCAAATAGTTAATCATTTTGATTAAAGCCATTCGTTCGCTAGCAACGAGGAAATTAAACCTACTCTTTAATGTCGACGCTTGTCATCCGGCTTCAGCCTTACTCGACGGCTTTGTCCTTTGTGTAGGCTCATTTTGCTCCAAGACCCGTCGTCATCCCTGAGAATATATGTATGTACAATGCTCACATCTTATTTGCTCCTGATTTCTGGTGCCTAGGACAATTCCTGGGAAATAAGAAGGAAACAGATCTTGGTGGTTAAGAGCTGTTGGAGTCAAATATTTTTTTTTGCCTCTCACTCAGCATCTGCTTTTCCTTGTCTAAGCCGCACCCCAGTATTTCCATATGGGAACTGCTGTTGCCCCAGCTGGACATGACACAGCAGGATTGTCATTCATGGTGCCAAGAGTGTGGGTATATGACCCTAACTAGGTCAATCATACCCTCCTTCTCTGTATTTCAGAGATTAAAAAAAAAATACGCTGAAATTTGTTAGTGGGGATTGGTGACAAAGGCAGCATCCTTACAGAGACAGATGTCTATCAGTTATTTAAAAAAAAGAAATTGAGGTGAAATTTACAAACTAACCACTTTACAGTGTGTGCATCTGTGGCACCTGGTGCACTCAGAATGCCGCACAAGCACGGCCCCTGTCTAGTGTTGAAGCTCCTCATCGCCCAAACCCCGTCAGTCACTCGCCGTTATTCCACCAGTTCCAGTCTCCAAGATGCCTGTTGCTTCAAGTCTGTTGTGCTCCATCTAAGTGTGTGTGTTGGTCGCTCAGGTGTGTCTGACTCTTTGCAACCGCATGGACTATAGTCCGCCAGGCTCCTCTGTCCATGGGATTCTCCAGGCAAGAATACCGGTGTGGGTTGCCATGCCCTCCTCCAGGTGGAATAATGGTGAGCGATTAATGGGTTTAGGGTTATCTTCCAGGTGCTGAAAAAGCTTTGACACTAACTAGAGGTGGTGGTTGCACAGCATTGTGAGTTTACCAGATGTCACTGATGTGTACACTTTAAAGTGGTTAATTAAATATTATGTAAATTTTATCTTGATAATTTTCTTTAAAAAGGAAAATACATAATACACAGAAAAGTATCGGAGAATGTAGGATGTTTTTCCCCTCTATTCCCAGATGTATTTTTCCAAGTTAAGGAATATCAGTTACTATACCCCTGCTGGCTTCTCTTCACCCCCTCATTATTTGATGGATGAATTTAGGAACAGAAGGTTCCTAAATTGGCGTGTGACTCTCTGCCTCTTACTCTTTTTCTTGGAAGTGAGATTCCTGCAGGAAGTAAGGCAAAGGCCCTGCTCTGATGTGAAGAGTGAGATTTAGGGGTGTAGGAAGGCCTACCATGGTCCAGAGCTGTGTCGATTGGTGGGTGATTTCCTTACTCATTCCTGGATTCCTTCGGATTTCTTATGGTGTAACTTTTTGCATTCTTGTCCCTTGGGAGAAAAAATGATCTGTGTCTTAATCAATAACAAAGAAAACACTAGTAAGACAGAGTAGAGAATGCAAAATTGGGAGATGAGATGAATAGGAGTGGACGACGAGGATGCTAGCTTTTGTCAAATTGTTGGGTGTTTGTGTGTTCATTTACTGGAGGATTGATGTGAAAGGCACACCCAGGTGAACCAGAGAAAAACATGCCTTTCTATAATTGAGAGGAGCTAGGTGAAGGAGCAATTCACTTGCTTTGTTTGAAATTACTTGAGTTAATAATGAAGCTATTGTTAACTAGAGTGTGAAGCTTAACTCTTTTTTGAAAGCTTGATTTAAAGCCCTAGGTTTAATTCTTCTGCATAATTAAATAAAGCCAGCATAGCTCTGGGCTGTGATTTCTCAAGCTATTCTATTTTCTTAGCTGAGACAATCATTTGTTAAGCTAATGGAAAATAATTGCCCAAGTACATTAAAAGAGACGTGATTTCTTCCAGAATTAATACTTCGCCCAGGATTAAGTTTTCTTTGGCAAACCCAACTATCAAGAACTAAGTAGGGGAAAGGTCAGAAGAGGATGCAATTCACTAGAAACAGTGGATTTTGCAAAATAGAAATTTTGCAATACAGTTATGATAACAGTATCAGTGTAATGATACTTGGCAGATTCACCAAACCTTCTCCAAAAAGAATTATTTGGCTTGGGTTATGCTCCAAGTAGAAAACAAACATTCTTTTTGGAAAGGAGTCTCCTTAGATTTATTTTTAATTGGAGGATAATTGATTTACAGTGTTGTCTTGGTTTCTGCTGCACCATGAATCGGCTATAAGTAAACGTACACCCCTTCCCTCTTCCACCTGCCTCCCGCCACCCCCCTCCCACCCCACGGTCATCGCAGAGCACGGGGCTGAGCTCTGCTGTGCAGTGAGCTCCCACTAGCTGTCTGGTTCGCTGTGGTGGCATATAGATGTCAAGGCTCCTCTCTGTTTGTCCCACACTCTCCTTCCCCTGCTGGGTCCACAGTTCTTTCTCTGGCTGTGTCTTTTTGTAACCCAACACATATGCAGGTTAGAGTAGGTGGGTGGGCAAGGGCTGGAGAAAGAAGATCCTAAGTTACTCAGGTAACACAGTTGGCATATGGTATGAAAATTGACATGTGACTCAGCCAATCAATGCACTCTTCTGTTGGGTCAGTAAGTACTTAAAACATGACTGTGTATTGAATAATATGTTGACTATGCTTTAGACTAAAGTCATAAATATGGCTTTTTTCCCCATAACTAATGACCAGGTACTCTTTCCACTAATTCTATGTAGATACAAAGTATGTCATGGTTGCACAAAGAGAAAATTGGTCCTTACAAGAACAGTATGAAATTTATTTATATTTTTTGGTGTATCTCCAGACTATATTCCATTCCATTGATCTATTTGTCTATCTTGACAAAAATAGTACACTATCTTGTTTATGGTAACTTTATAATAAGTCTTAAAGTCAAGTAGTTTAAGTCCTCCAGCTCTGATCTTCTCTTTAAAAACTGGGCTATTCTTAAAAAAAAAAAAAAAAAGGAATATAATTGCTTACAATGTTGTGTTAGTTTCTGCTGTGCAATGAAGTGTGTCCACTGTTGTTGTTCAGCCGCCCAGTCGTGTCCGACTCTTTGCAACCCCATGGACTACAGCACGCAAGGCCTCCCTGTCCCTCACCATCTCCCAGAGTTTGCCCAAGTATGTGTTCATTCCATCAGTGATGCCATCCGGCCATCTCATCCTCTGGTGCCCTCTTCTCCTTCTGCCCTCAATCTTTCCCAGCACTGGGGACTTTTCCAATGAGCTGTCTGTTCGCATCAGATGACCAAAGTACTGGAGCCTCAGCATCAGTCCTTCCAGCAATATTCAGGGTTGATCTCTCTTAAGATTGACTGGTTTTATCTCCTTGCTGTCCAAGGGACTTTTGAGAGTCTTTTCCAGCACCACAGTTCGAAGGTATCAATTCTTTGGTGTTCTGCCTTCTCGACGGTCCAGCTCTCGCTACGTATGTGACCACCAGGAAGACCAGAGCCTTAACCATAAGGACCTTTGTTGGCAGAGTAATGTCTGTGCTTCTCAGCTCACTGTCTAGGTTTGCCATTGCTTTCCTCCCAAGAAGTAATCGTCTTCGGATTTCATGGCTGCAGTCACCGTCCATAGTGATTTTAGAACCCAAGGAGAGGAAATCTGTCACTGCTTCCACCTTTCGTAAATATATATTTCCTCCTCCTCAGACCTCACCCCCACCACCCCATCACCTAGGTCGTCACAGAGCCCTGAGCTGAGCCCCTGTGCTATACAGCAGGTTCCCACTTGCTATCTAGTTTACCCATGGTAATGTATAGATGTCAATCTAATTTTAAAGTATGTATGCATTTTAGTGAAGCAGAAGAAATGAATGATGTAGTATGAGTGGGATAGGACCACACAAAAGGGAGTCAGACTCTCAGGTTGATCTTCCAGAGCTTTCTTGGATCCGGGAAGCCTCGGATCAGTCTTTAACACATTCCAGCTCCAGGCTTGCCACTGCACACACACATTGTTTGCCTTTCCCACACTTTCAGTTTATGATCTTCGCTATGCCTGGGAGATTCTGATCACTCAGTTGGTTAAAAATCCAGGCCCGCTTTTACGAAAGGGATTAAAGGCTGCTTTTTTTCACATCTCCCTTGAGTACCATGGAAGTACTCGAGCAAAATAATGCTCAGAATTCTCCAAAACAGGTTTCAACAGTACGTGAACTGTGAACTTCCAGATGTTCAAGCTGGATTTAGAAAAGGCAGAGGAACCAGAGATCAAATTGCCAACATCCGTTGGATCGTCAAAAAAGCAAGAGAGTTCCAGAAAAACATCTACTTCTGCTTTATTGACTATGCCAAAGCCTTTGACTGTGTGGATCACAATAAACTGTGGAAATTTCTGAAAGAGATAGAATACCAGACCACCTGACCTGACTCCTGAGAAATCTGTATGCAGGTCAAGAAGCAACAGTTAGAACTGGACATGGAACAACAGACTAGTTCCAAATCAGGAAAGGAGTATATCAAGGCTGTATTTTGTCACCCTGCTTATTTAACTTATATGCAGAGTACATCTGAAATGCTGGGCTGGATGAAGCACAAGCTGGAATCAAGATTGCTGGGAGAACTATCCATAACCTCAGATATGCAGATGACAGGACCCTTATGGCAGAAAGCAAAGAAGAACTAAAGAGCCTCTTGATGAAAAGTTAAAAGAGGAGAGTGAAAAAGCTGGCTTAAAACTCAACATTCAGAAAACTGAGATCATGGTATCTGGTCCTATCACTTCATGGCAAATAGATGGGGAAACAATGGAAACAATGACAGACTTCGTTTTGGGGCTTCAAAATCACTGCAGATGGTGACTGCAGCCATGAAATTAAAAGACACTTGCTCCTTGGAAGAAAAGTTATGACCAACCTAGACAACATATTAAAAAGCAGAGACATAACTTTGCCAACTAAGGTCTGTCTAGTCAAAGCTATGGTTTTTCCAGTAGTCATGTATGGATGTAAGGGTTGGACTATAAAGAAAGCTGAGTGCCAAAGAATTGATGCTTTTGAACTGTGGTGTTGGAAAAGACTCTTGAGAGTCCCTTGGACTGCAAGGAGACCGAACCAGACCATCCTAAAGGAAACCAGTCCTGAATATTCATTGGAAGGACTGATGCTGAAGCTGAAACTCCAATACTTTGGCCACCTGATGTTAAGAGCTGACTCACTTGAAAAGACCCTGATGCTGGGAATGATTGAAGGTGGGAGCAGAAGGGCATGACAGAGGATAAGATGGTTGGATGGCATCACAGACTCAATGGACATGGGTTTGAGCAAGCTCCAGGAGTTGGTGAAGAACAGCAAAGTGTGTGCTGCAGTCCATGGGGTTGCAAAGAGTCGGACATGACTGAGTGACTGAACTTAACTGAGTACCATGGCCAGAAGAATAAGATTCTGGCCTGAGTGGTTAGCCTCATTTATAAGAGAATAAGAACTTGTCTTTGCGAATTAAAAAATAAGTTGATATTACTCAGTGTTGGAAAAGATATGGAGGACCATACACACTCCTAGGATGTTGGTGGTAACTTACTGCCTCCTTTCCGAAAAGTGATTTTGCCTTAGTCATCGAAGTTTTAGCATGTATCCACTTTGATCCAGAATCTTAGCTTGTTATGTATAAGAAGTGCAATGGCTATCAGAACATGCACGCACATGAGACCGTTTCTTCCTATAGTGTTTGTAAATAACAAAGCCCAACTAACAAACAAAAGACTCAAGGAACCAAGCCTCGTTAGGATGCATGAATAGGACTTGAACTTCCTATGTGTATTTTGTGCAATTTCTTTTCTTTCTTTCTTTTTTTTTTTTTATAATGAACATGTATTTTCCTCAAATAATTCCTGTTCTCCTTTGGAAAGTGTTATACCTGAGCAGGGGTGCATCTGCTTCCTGTTTTATCTCCTCACTCTGTTTTGACAGAGAGGGTAAGAATAATCTCAGAATCTGGTTTGACATGTTTTCCTAAGTACTCTTATCCATTTATATATTTTGCAACAGTTACTCTGAATCTTGGAAGTTGTTAATGGCTCCTTATTTCCAACAGGATAAGATCTGTTCAAAGACCCTCGTGGTCGTTTCCTAGTTACCCTTCCCTCTCTGCTCCCAGCCCTTCTCTCGAGCTGCTCTACTTCTGAAAGTCACCTTCAGTGTCGGGTTTTCTTATCTTGGCTCTCCACTCCCTTCTTTTACAATGCCACTGCCCATATGGGAGCCTTCTGCTTCCCTTCTGTGAAGTCTCTGCTCACGTGTTCTGTTCTGTGATCATCTCTCATCAGGTCTAAGGAAATCCTTCATTCATGGCACTTAGTCCCCTTCATCTCACCCCAAGGCCATCACATGTAGGTGTGCCTTCCCTACCTGAAGAATGCCCACTGGGGACAGATCCAAACATCTTTGTAGATGTTCGCTTGAGTTTTATGGATGGAGAGATGGTATTAGTGGAAATTACATTTCACTTCAAAATTACTAGAAACTGATGACCATGGGTTATGGTCTTATTAAAGAACGTTTTTGCTCTGCCATGACTTTGACCACGTGCTACCAAGGCAGAGGCTCCTTTCTCCCTTTTCTTACAAAGTTGATTCTTTGTATTTAGCTATGTGTGCTGCGCTTTTTCTTTGAATTTCATGCTTTCCTCATCCAATGAGTTCAAGACATGTAGCGAATCCTATTCTAGCTCTGTTCCATGAGGATTTTTTCTGGCCAGTCTCTAGACAATCTCTTCTTTCATGCTCTCACAGATCATTTATTTCCACTTGTTCCTCCCCCAGGCAGGTCCTTTATAAAGTTCCAGCCCTCAAGCAGCCCCATGGTATTCAGGACTGCATTAAAATCTTTACAACCTGAAACCTGAAAAGATGGTGGTACCTCTATCATTATGTCGGCTCCAAAGTTACTACATGGTGAAACACAAACTTATGTATATGCTACAGTTAAATATACTTCTCCAGAATTTTCTCATTCTAAATTCCTCAAAGAGACCGGGGTTCGATCTCTGGATCAAGAAAATTCCCTGGATAAAGGAATGGCAACCCACTCCAGTATTCTTGCCTGAAGAATCCCATGGACAGAGGAGCCTTGTGGGCTACAGTGCATGGGATCGCAGAGTCGAACACAACTGAGCGACTAACACTTTCACTACTAACTTTTCTTCCAGCCTTTGTTTTGCTGTGTCCGAACTCACATTTTGGTCTCCCCATGTGCTGGTCTTTTGTTCTGGTACCCTATTGCAGCAAAGGATTTCGTGAGATATGCTTTCGTGTTGCATATCCAAATACTTGGAGTTCCCACATTGCACAGGTGCTCAAGAACCTGCATGCCACTGCAAGAAATGGAAGAGACACCAGTTCAGTCCCTAGGTCGGGAAGCTCCTCTGGAGTAGGGCATGTCAGCCCACTCTGGGATTCTTGTCTGGAGAATCCCATGGACAGATGAGCCTGGAGGGCAATAGTCCATGGGGTTGCAAGAGTCAGACACAACTGAAGCAACTTAGCATGCGTGCACGCATCCAAATATTTATTTTCATGATTCTAGGAAATGAAGGGGTTTCTTAATATTCAGTGGTTTTCATAGGAATATGTTATTTTGGTCTTGAAGGAGATTTTTAATCATCATTTTGGCACACGGGTTTCAAAGATGCACTGAAGCTAAAACCTTTTCGCAAGCTGTCCACAGTGTATGGAGCAGCTGGGGTTAGAGTTTTCTCAAATATTGGGCTGGTTTTATTTCTATCATAAGGGTAAGGTTGCCAGATTTAGCAAATAAAAATATATGCAACACTTGAGATTTACTTATACTAGGAAATAACTTGTTTAACTGAAATTCAAATTTTACTGGACATCTTGTGTTTTTATTTGACAGCCCTATCTGGAAATAAAGAAAAAACTCCCAATGTTTAACAGTTGGGATGCTCAACTAGTTGCTTTTATTTATCTCACTGAGTTGTCTTAACAGCAGTTACGCAGTTTAAAAAACTTTTAGAAAATATTTTTCTATAAATATTGGTGTCATTTTATTTATTTATGGGTGAAGACATGGAAGCTTGGAGAGTTCATACTCTCAGTGCCAAGACTGGAGCCCAGAAATTAAACTCTAGAGCAGGGGATGGATGAATAAAAATGTTTGTGACTTTCTTTTTAATACTTGTGGGCTCCTTTGGGTTCCTTTGGTTGCTGCTGTTTTATTTCCTCATCTTGAGAGGGCAGGGGAACACTGCCTTTTGTGTATGCTTCTGTATCTTAAAGAAAACTCTGGACTTTAAGCAAAAACTCTAGGTGGAAGATAAAACTCCTATACTGAAACAGTAGAATTTGCACAATGTTGGAGTAAGGTGAGCAGGATGGCCCGGAAGGAGATAACTTCTCAGCGTTTGAGCAGACGGGATGCTGAGTCCAATCACGTGGTGTCTTCTTTAATTTCCTCCCTGCCACTGGCAAGTCTTTCCTGATTTTAGTAAGTGTTCTTAGTAAGTATTCTTTAGTAAGAATACTTAAAGTATTCTTAAAGTATTCTTAGTATTAAGAATTCTTAGTATTCTTAAAGTATTCTTAGTTAAGTATTCTTTAGTAAGGATTCTTCAATTCCCACCAGGCTGAGCCAACAAAAGCTAAGTCATGTTGGCCAGAATGGTAGGAAAAAAATTGTTCTCACATCTTTATTTCCGGACATTTTTTGGAGTGGATATCGCCTCTTCTTTCGTTTTCTTCTTTTCCCTGCTTTTCAGGTGGTGAAGAGTCCTCCTTGTGGTTCTTTGTACCATACTTTCTTTTTCTGGTTGCCCACTGCTCGGGTGACCTCCAAGAACTTCATCTCATCCCCCTCTAACAATTTGGTGAAGTATGTGTCTGGAATGTCATTTCTGCCCTTTGCAGACACTGAGACTAGGCTTTGCCTTCAGACTTCTCCAGGTCTCTCTTTCTCTGTGTTGACTTGAACCATGGACGGAAGGACTTCCTCCCTAGGAAACCTGCTTCTGACCCCACAGCATCTGTTTACAGCTCCCACCATAGTGCTGTCCATGTTTGGGATGCTTTCAGGGCGTAATCAATTCTGTCCCCTGTGATTTGGTTTTCAGGGACTGTTCTTCCTCTAAAAGTCCCAGGAGCTTAGGCTGAAACCCTTAACTTTGTACCCAGTCCTGTGGAAAACAGTACCTTCTGCTCCGTTTTAATCAAAGTTAAACTCTTAAGCATGTATCTTTGCAGAAGGACATTGCCTATGCTTTTGAAGTGTGCGTTCTCCTAGAGCAGGCTCACTGGAGATGGCCCTGATGCTGGGAAAGATTGAAGGCAAAAGGAGAAGGAGGCGGCAGAGGAAGAGGAGGTTAGATAGCATCACCGACTCAGTGGATGTGAGCTTAAGCAAACTCCGGGAGTTGGTGATGGACAGGGAAGCCTGGCGTGCTACAGTCCATGGGGTAGCGGAGAGTCAGACAAGACTTAGCGACTGAACAACAGCAGTTCTCCTAGTTCTCATGAGACTCTCAATCCCAGAGTTTTCAGTCTTGGAGCTTCTTGAGGATCATCCTACCTTTGGCATAAAGTACTAGTTTTCCACTTTCCTTTTATCCTACAGGGAAGGCAAATTCTGATTCCTAAGGCCTTAAAACATTGTTCTCCAAAGGCCCTGCAATCGGAGAGTATAGAATTTGGAAAACAGCCCCTTTTTTTTTTTTTTTTTAATTTTAGAGGGCATTAAAGTGTAAAGCAGGAGAGTAGAGTGTTATGCAAGTGATTGATTTCAAGTGTGTACCCAATCAATTACATTTTTTATTCCCTCTCCCACAAAGCATTTTCATTTGAATTGAGTTTTTCAGCTAAATCATCACTTCATGGACTGGCAATTAGGATTAGTTTCTTCTTTTCTAATCAAGTCCTCCCAACTACAGAAGATATTGTGCATACTGTCTAAATTATAGATTTCTCTCATTGTTACATTTGGAGTAGAATGGTCCATTCACCAAATGTTTACTCAGTACCCACTGAGCACTCTGCTTGATCTGGGGTGTTTGACAAATGGGAAAGCTCTTTGAGCTTTTTGAAATGATTTAGAAGTGATGTGCAGAATAAAACTTAAAGTGAGAGCAAGCTGAGTTTGTCCCGGGTCTGGAGATGCTCACCATCAGATTAAAGCAACCTAGCATGCCATCACCAATCACAGGAGACTGCGTGGGCAGAACCAGACCTGACTCTGATACCAATGGAAACACTCGGGACCACTCAGATTCACAGAGTCGTTAGACTTCACTTGGAGGAGATTTAAAATCGCTTTATCAGAACTGCACTCTCGGGAAGCGGGGAACAGAACTTCACAGGCCGGCATGAGCTGGAGGGGAAGTCAGAGCCAGATTGAGGTTTCGTGCCGGAACTTGAAGTGTTTTCTGGTTATTGATTTCTCCAGTACTTTTCTGTTCAAATGCTTAGTAACCACACTTGCTGCTTCCTTGTGTCTGTGCCTGACTTTGGACTCACAGGGATGCAGAAACCCAAGCCTTGCCTTTTCCCTCCCCGCTCAATGGTTCGAATTTGGTTTTGTAATTAGATTGGTTGTATTAAAGAGATAGGCAAGGAACTTTTGGTCAAGTAAGATGACCAAAGTACTTACTTACAAATAAAATAAGTATTTGATTTTCAAAATAATTTCTTTGAAACTGTTTATCTCACATCTACTTTTAATACAGTAATTATTCCCATTAATACTAATACCTCAGGTTAATTTATTCATGATCACCTATAGTTTCAAGTCATTTTTTTTTAAGTGTGCTTAATGTCTGGGTTATTTTGAATAATCCTAAAAAATTCTTTTGAACTTCAACAGAGCTGATTTGACTGCTTGAAACATACTGGAAAATAGATAGTTTCTGAACATGGGACATATGTTTAATTTGTACAATGTGCAATTAAAATTACAATTTAAAAAAAGTGATTACAAATAAAATAGCCAAATGAAGGTGCACTTTGGAGTAACTGTATGTCTGTAACACTTAGTGCAATATTTACCAAGCATTTATTGAATTTTTCCAAATGATAAATGAGATAAAGCCCTCGTAAGGAAAAGCCATGAGATAAGAGAACATTTCCCAAAGTTCATTTCTTACTTTCATTCTGCCAGGTGTCAATAAATCTTGCTGGTTAAGTACGCTTGAACGATGCTGAGATTAACAGATGTGTGGTTTTCCTGTGAGGAGCCTTCGTGTGTTTTAAAATAGTCTCATCCGTGTGTGTGTTGGTATATCTCTCTGGACCAGGATTCTGTAGCACACACTAACGCAAACATGAAAAAGATGATGGAGTCACTGGGAGAGGGAAAGGGGGCGACTGGCAGAGGAAGAAGCAGAGTCACACTGATGGTGGAGCCGTCGAATGATGGTCTGTGGGGGCTGGGACCATACGGTCATCCAGTCCCGCTGCCTGTGAAACAAGCCCCATTATTTGCTAGTATAGGGCCCGGGCTGCCTACTGTCATAGTATATATGTATTATATGATTATCTATTATACGTAATTAAATAGAATTCCCCTTGTCTCGTTCCCCTTCCCAACCACGCATACACATGCCTTGCTCTCGTCTTGGTTCAGTCGCTGAGTCATGTCCTAGTCTTTGCAACCCCGTGGACTACAGCCTGCCAGGGTCCTTCATGCATGGCATTCTCCAGGCAAGAATACTGGAGTGGGTTGCCATTTCCTTCTCTAGGGGATCTTCCCGACCCAGGGATCAAACTCCTGTCTCTCCTGCATTGACAGGTGAATTCTTTACCACTGAGCCACCAGGAAAGCCTGTCTTGCTCTACCCTACTGTTATCAGGGCTAGCCAGGTGGGAATTGTTTCCTCGGATCCAGTGTACTTAATACTGAATAATAATAAATTGTATCACTTAAGTGATTTATTATTGAAATGTTCTAATTTGTTACTATTTTCAAATTCATTCATGTATCCAATAACATCATCTTTTATTTCTCCCAACAGTCCCTACAATTAAGTAGGTATTGTTTTTATTATCCTGTTACTGATGAAGATAGTATGTTTCTTATTCTCTTGAGGGAAATGATTGACATTTTAGGCAGAACAAGTCTTCATTTTGAGGATATTGCAACTGGTTAGAAGCTCTGGTCCCTCGGCACTAAATGTCCGAGTTCAATCAAAACCACTTTTATTGAGTTTTTTCCTTCTCAAGTGCTCCCAAGAGGGGTGAATACAGGCCCCAGTTGAGAGGGCAGGATCTGCAGATAGTATGTAACTGAGCTGGAATTCCAGTCTGTGTTCTGACTACATAGCCCATTGCTTTTCTATGAGCATGGTAATGTGCTTTTTCCTACCAGACAGTCTCATAAAGATAACAACTGGAGCTGAACTGTGCCTGAAGCTTACTGTTGAATGAATGAATGAGTGGATGGTTGAATAAGCATAAATAAGCAGCCATAAGGGCCAGGTACCAATTTAAATAAACAAAATTGAAAGAGTATTAGTTAAAATTCCTTTTATAAATGCCATTTAAAGTTGATTTTGGATTCAGGATACCCTTTTAAAAATCTTATCTATTGCAGAGACTGTACTTTGAATTAAAAACTACAGATTCCACTCATTTAATATTAATGTCTTACTCTTTTAAACTTTTTTATTTTATATTGGAGTATAGCTGACTAACAATGCTGTGATCATTTCAGGTGAACGACACAGCCGTGCATGTACATGTACCCATTCTCCCCCAACCCCCTCCCATCCAGGCTGCCATGTAACACTGAGTTCCCTGTGCCGTACCGTAAGGTCCTGTTGGTTATCCATTTTAAATACAGCAGTGTGTACATCTTCCTCCCAACTCCCTAACTATCCCTTCCCCCATTCTTCCCTCCTGGGAACCATGAGTTTTTCTCTTAAGTCTGTGAGTCTGTTTGTGTTTTGTAAATAAATTCATCTGTGTCATGTCTCTTTAGATTCTTAAAAGGGATTACCCTAAGATATTTCTCCTCTTCTGTCTGACTTCACTTGGTATGACAATACTTTTGTATGAATAGATGGGAAAGTATAGAAATCAGATCTGTTATTTTCTCCTTTCTCTCTCTCTCTTCAAATAACATCTGTCTTGTGTTTTCTATGTATTAGTTATCGAGAAGCATGAAAATACGTTAAGGAGAGTGAAATGTAGTTGAGAACTATTAAAGATTCTGAAAAATTATCCTGAGTCACATTAAAGATTTAGAAACAGTCATGAGCATCGTTTTAAAATCTTCCATTTTCTAGTTGTTTCATTTCTATGAGTTGTTTGAAAAATCAAAAACGTACCATTTGAATTTATGTAAATTACAGCACACTTCTCTCCTTCAGTAGCACCGGAGAAAGCTTTGTATGTACTGTGAGCGGTCCTGCCGCCCCCCATCCTCCTACCCATCTAAAGACATCGGCTGTCCTGCATATCTTTGGTATGTGTAGCTATTGAAGACAGCTCTCCTGGCCAAGAATACAGATCATTTGCAGACTAGGAGCAAATTGATACATGATATGGCATAGGAGCAGATTTCACACACACACAAAAACAAACCTGCCAACAGGGAAAGAAATTTTATGGAGGAAAGCTAGTAGACAGAGCTGGAGCAAAGCAGCTGGGGGTACGTCTGTACGCAGCATCGTAATGTTGGCTTTTTATTTCCAGGACAGTTACTCTAATACAGACTTGTCAGGTATAAAGTTCTGTTTCATCTTACAATTCAAATTACATTTTAAATTCTAGTTCCTCATGAAATGGTTCTTTTTGGCATTAATCTCAGTCATGGATTTGAACAGTGTTGACTCAGCAACCTTTAGAGAACATTGAGTTTGCAATGCATCTTGTTTTTTCCCTTTTTTTATTGAGGTAATACTGATTGGTAACATTACGTAAGTTCCACGTGTACAGCGTTCTGTTTCCGCTTCTGTCATGTAGAAGGCTGCGCACACCCCACCTGAGTCTCCATCACCATGCAGTTGATCCCTCTGCCCTTTCTCCTCTGGTAACCCCTACTCTGTTCTCTGTGTATTTGTCTGGTTTGGTTTGTTCATTTATTTTGGTTTACTGCTTCTTTCCTATATTCTACATATGAGTAAAATCACATGGTATTTGTCTGTCTCTGACAGCATAACACCCTCAAGTTCTACCCATGTTCTTGCAAATGGCAAGACTTAATCACTTTTATGACTAGGCCGTATTCTGTGTGTGTGTGTGTGTGGTGTGTATCTTCTTGATCTTAAAGTTTTTCTTGTGAGGCAGGCCTGGTGTTCATGTGACGGCTCAGCTTCTGCTCGTCCGGGAGGGTCTGATTCTCCTTGTATCTGAGCGACAACTGCGCTGGATGGTATATTCCTGGGTGACGGTGTTTATCTTTCAGTATTTTCAGAATGTCATTTCACATCCTCCTGGCCTGTAGAGTTTCAGGTGAGAAATCTGCTGATAGTCTAATGGGCTTCCTTTGTAGATAACTGACCTTTTTCCCAGGATGCCTTTCAGATGATGTCTTTGTCACTGACTTTTGAGCATTTTAATGTGTGTGTTGGAGAAGGTCTTCTTGAATTGAGGTAATTAGCTGTTCTTTTAGCTCCATGGTCTTATATGTCCGGTTTCTAATTCTCAGCTATTATTTCTTTAACTCTCTGCTTCCTCCTCTCACTCTTCTTTTGGAATACCCATTACCTTATGGACCACTCCGTTTCCAGTGCTTTCTAATGCATGTTTCATCTCATTTATTGAGTTCTTCAGCTCCGGACATTACTTTGCCAACAAAGGTCCGTCTAGTCAAGGCTATGGTTTTTCCTGTGGTCATGTATGGATGTGAGAGTTGGACTGTGAAGAAGGCTGAGTGCTGAAGAATTGATGCTTTTGAACTGTGGTGTGGAGAAGACTCTTGAGAGTCCCTTGGACTGCAAGGAGATCCAACCAGTCCATTCTGAAGGAGATCAGCCCTGGGATTTCTTTGGAAGGAATGATGCTAAAGCTGAAACTCCAGTACTTTGGCCATCTCATGCGAAGAGTTGACTCATTGGAAAAGACTCTGATGCTGGGAGGGATTGGGGGCAGGAGGAGAAGGGGACGACAGAGGATGAGATGGCTGGATGGCATCACTGACTCGATGGACGTGAGTCTCAGTGAACTCCAGGAGATGGTGATGGACAGGGAGGCCTGGCGTGCTGTGATTCATGGGGTTGCAAAGAGTCGGACACTACTGAGCGACTGATCTGATCTGATCAGCTCCGGAATTTCTGTTTGCTTCTTTCTTAGAACTTCTTTCTCTTTGGTAAGGTATTTCTTTTATTCATCAGTTTTACCCCTGAGCTTGTTAAGCTGCCTTACTGAGTTTTCTTGTAGCTCATTGAATTTCTTCATGATGGCTACTTTTGAATTCTCTGTCAATTAGGTCACCATATTCCATGACTTCAAGTTTGGTTTCTGGAGACTTGTTGTCTTCTGCAGTGGTGTTACTGTGGTTCTTCAGGGTTCTTGATGGCCTGTCCCCTGTGGGTGCAGAAGTCTCGATAGGCTGGACATTAGAGACCTTTCTTTTGTTTTCCAGTAGGTGGTGGCACAGCACCTTTTGGGTTTGTTGTGTTTTCCTACTTGCCTTCCCTCTGGTTGTGTTTGCAGTAGGCACTTCATTCTCTACCTTCTTGGTAAGAGGTATGGCTTGGACAGCAAGGAGATCCAACCAGTCCATCCTAAAGGAAATCAGTCCTGAATATTCAATGAAAGGACTGATGCTGAAGCTGAAACTCCAATACTTTGACCACCTGATGCGAAGAACTGACTCATTGGAAAAGACCCTGATGCTGGGAAAGATTGAAGGAGGGAGGAGAAGGGGATGACAGGGGATGAGATGGTTGGATGGCATCACTGACTCAATGGACATGAGTTTGAGCGAGCTCTGGGAGTTGGTGATGGACAGGGAAGCCTGGTGTGCTGCAGTCTGTGGGGTCGCAAGGAGTCGGACATGACTGAGTGACTGAACTGAACTGATGGGCAGACGTACAGGGTCTTAAATTAATGCATAAAAGTTTAACCTAATTTTTATTCTCTTATTGTCTCAGCCACAGTTATTGACATAAGAATTCTGAGACTGAGATAGTAGACTAAACAATACTTATTAACTACCAGCTTGCTTTGCATTGAAACAGTGTGTTTAAATCCTGATTAGAAGTCTAAGATTCAGTAATAACATAATCCTCAGACACCACAATGCAGACTGGATTTTCAGCCTGTTGTGCTGTGAAAGTTGACTGTCATTTCTAATATTCTCCCGAGTTCTTCAGGGCTCAGTAATCTGAAAAAACAGAAGCAAGATTACAACATGAACTGTGCAAATTCAGAGATACTTAAAGTATTCTGTCCAGAGTATTCTCTACCAGTAATTTCTATTCTAAAAATTCAGAATTCAAAAATGTAAATTTTATTGCATGCTCTGCATCTGAATTCATAGTTGAAAAAAAATGACTTAGTGATGTCTACCCATGTTGCAAATTAAAATGCTGTGACTGGGGATTGTCATTAAACCCAGTTTGCAAAGTAGAGCCTAGGATATAATGTGACAAATCAGGATAGGATCACAGAACCAGCATACAGGTGAAAAAAAAAAAGGAAAGTGGTACCTGGAAGACCAAGGTACCAGAGAAGAGAAGAGCTTGGAGAGTCCTGAGGAGATGCAGTTCTCCATGCAGCTGGGTGAGAGTCCACACTCTGATGACTCAGCAGGCTGCCGGGTTCCCTCTCCACGCCAGCATCTGACACTGCCTCGTCCCCCACGCTGGGCAGCAGGAGCAGGTTTTCTCCTCGGCTCGGAGGCCCTCGGCCTTTAATTCTTGCTGTCTCCATTTCCTGGAATGCTCGCCTCAGATCTTCGATGACCAGCTCCTCCCCGCAGTTCACTGTTGGCGCTGTTTAGTCGCTAAGTCATGTCCGACTCTTGTGACCCCATGGACTGTAGCCCGCCAGGCTCCTCTGTCCGTGAGATTTGGCAGGCAAGAGTACTAGAGTGGGTTGCCATTTCCATATTTCAATTCAAGCATCACTTGCTCAGGGACACCTGCCCTGATCCCCTGTGTAAACTGGTCACACTCCCATCTGTTGTATCATTTTCTGGACTGTACCTGTTTGATTACCTTATGGCACCTACTGGTTTCCTAATCACGCTCACTCATTAGTTTAGTTTTTTTTCTTTTAATCAAGCCTGGGTTGGTCAAAACATAATCTCCATGAAGGCAGAGATTTGTCTTGTGTATAAGGTATCCTCCGTGTCTAGACAGTGAAGGTACTTAATAAATACCTGTTAAATAAATAAATGTTCTAACATGAAAAATATTAGTGATAAAAGTATTAGCAAGAGGATGTGCTTTGTATTTCCATCATTTAAAAAACAGCCGACATAAGCTTTCAAAGATGTCTCTTAATGTTTGCATAGGAAAAAGTCAGGAGTAAAATAAACATGCCAAAATATTTATAGGTTTTTTTCTTATAGAATGGAAATTTTATTATAGTCTATACATTTATAGGATCAATAATAATTAGCCAGTTATATAACAAGCATTAATTATATGGTAAAATGAAAATTAAAGAGAATATAGATGTTCTAAAGAGTCTTTGGTAGAAATTGTACAAATACCTGCCCAGCTGAAGTAAATATGGTTAGTAAACTGCTCTTCCTTTGATTGTGATTCAGAGTCTGAGAGTAAGTTTTTCTTTGTGATTTGATTAAGTGGAGAAAACAAAAGAACAGCACCTAGCATATGGAACCAGAAAACTGTCTGGCTAATAAGTAGTCTTGAACACCAATAGCGAAAGAGAAAACTTGTATTTGTCCTGCTGTTTAACTAGGGAGAGTAGTTTACAGGGGATAATGGAGCATGCATTTCCAAAAGTCAGAAGAGTGAGGCCGAGAAACGCCTGAAAGAGCATTCGGCTGTGACCTTGCCTGCTGTCCCTCAGGACACTCAGGGGCAGTACAAGGCTCAGCAGGTGCTCAGGGCCTTTGGATCAGGCCTGTCTTGGGGCCTTTGTTCTTTCATCCCAGACGTGGCTCCCGCCCCTTCCTCTTCCTCTGTTTGCCGCACTCTGGTGACACCTCTTGTTCCTGTGGTTTCTCCTGACGGGCGTCTTTGAGGGCTGTTTGTGCGACACACTTCTGCAGACCCCACCACACCAGTGCAATGCTTGCCCTACGATAGACATCACATGCATATTCATTACCTAAGTGAAGTTTTCATCAGGTATGCAGATTTGAGCCAAATGGCACTGACTCTGCATGATGAACGATGAGTGTGTATTAGTAATAAAAATGCCTCGTCACATGTAAGTAGTTCTCGAGACCTGCATTTTTTATTAACTTTTATTGGAATGTAGAGTTAATTCACAGTGTTGTGTTCATTTCTGCTTTACAGAAAAGTGAATCCATATTTTTCATTTTACACTGTCAGTTTTAATAAAAACAATATATTCCAAACATTTTCCAGTTTTTCTTCTTGAGAAAAAACCACCTCAATTCCTTTTAAATCCTTGATTTTTCTAATTCTTAGACCAATGACCATAGAATTCTCTGTCACTGAGGATTTTCAGGTCAGTGAAAAATTGAGACATAGGTAATGAGCATACAGATTTTTTTTGAAAGATTTTTTTTGGGGAAATGTATGTGAATACTTAAATGGAAAGACTTTGGCATACCTATAATATAGGTTTCCTAAGCTCAGCAGGTAGCAAGTTATAGAACTTTTTAACGACAAAACCCTATTGTGTAGGGTTCTGTAATTTAATAGGCGTGGTCATATCAAAGAAACATAAAATAAGAGTGGCCAGGTTCACTTGCATTCCTAGGTCATTATTCTCAGACATGATTATTATTAATAGTAGATCTGATAAAACTTCAGAAAGGAAAATATAAAAAATCAAAATTTTATTAAGAGCCTAATTCATGGGCATCTAAGTTCTGTGGTCTGTTGTCTATACATAGATAAGTTAGAGGAGGGTATAAAAATTCTGTATAGTAACTCACAAGACTTCCTTAAAGAAAAATGAAGAAACATTGAAAAGCTTAAATTGCATAATTGCTACAGTAGACTTTCTTAGAGTTTTTGATTTTATGATCTAATATAGCCTTTTCCTGAATCTTAGTTTAGTTATGATCAATATATTGTCCTCAGTGAATGTTTTGATCTTTAAGTTATAAAATGCTAAAACATGAGAAGTTACAGGCAACTATATCATCTGTAAATAACAAATTATTTTATCACTATTTAAACAATACTTATATTTCTTCCTGCTGTTTCTTGAATCATATACATTGGCTGAAACTGCAGGTATAATGTTGAGTAGATGGGGTAGAAGTAGGCATTTTTTTCCTGTTTTTTTTTTTTTTCTTTTAAGGCAATTGTTTCTAATGCTTTAACAACAGTTTGGCTTTAGAAGTTTATTTCAATTCCCAGTTTTCTAGGACACTGAGTCATAAATGATTATTTAATTTTATCACATTTTTCTTCATCTATTGAAAAATCATTTGGGCTTTGCTACTTTATTCTGTTAATGTGGTAAATTAAACTAACAGTCATTAAAATCTCTTTGTTTTTAAGATAAATCCTACCCTCTGTAACTGTGTTTTCTGTGTATCGTTAAATTTGGTTTGTAAATATTTTGCATCAGTATTTATAAGGTTAATGGGCCTGTAAATTTTCTTTCTAGTGTCTCAGAAAAGAAACCCCTGGCTCTACGCATAAGCTCCCAGTGAGGACAGGGTGATGGCCATGCACAGCCCTCTTCTTGTAGGTCTCTTTCCTTAAGGAAAGGAATCCCCACCCCAGCACCAGATCCTTCTTGCTGCTTCTTGGGCGGCACACAGAGGGGAGGGCGAAGCATGACTCAGTGCCCAGGACATTCCGCCATCCAGGCCGAACCAGGGCGGGCTCATCGCAGGGGAAACCTGCGCTCGTTCACACGCCGAGGGCACGTCCTCTGGCCGAGCTGTCAGCGTCTATCACACGCATTTCCCCAGGAAGGAGGAGCAGCAGTTAATACTCACAGGACTCAATACGTATCAATATTCATGCTAAGTGATTTAGATACATTAACTCACTTTAGTCCTCGTAATAATCAAGTACAAATCTAGAAAATGAAATACCTGGGTATCTGGCTAGCAATTGGATTTTTAAATTGAAGATGAACTTGAGGTGAGCAAGACCAACCTCCGAAGTGGTAGCGCGACAGTGTCCCAGAGAAGTCAAGCCCCGAGCAAGCGGTGGTTCTCTCTCCAAGGTCTGGGGAAGAACGCTGTCCGTCAGGCGGCTTCCCAGGGATCAGGCCTGTGGTCCCTGGACAGTGACTCATCCATTTAAAGACACGGAGATGGACGTCTTGCCCTTGTATAATTTTGAACTGAAGAGGAATAAACGGAATAATCTCACCTTTGGTAAGTGAGACGGGTACTAGTGTAGCTGGTGAGCGGTAGCCAGGGTTTATCTACACCCTGCATTTCATGTGTGCATACCTGATTAGCAGCGAGCAGAAAGGGGACATGGAAATGGAGCTGCTGCAACAATCTCAATCAGTCTCATCCGATCTTCCTGCTATCTCAGAGCCAAAATGTCCCCTTTCTGCACGCTGCTAATCAGGTATGCACACATGAAATGCAGGGTATAGATAAACCCAGGCCACCGCTCACCAGCTACACTAGTACAAAACTTGTACTTCGCTCTTACTAAAGGTGAGATTATTCCATTTACTCCTCTTGAGTTCAAAATTATACTTTACGAGGCAAGGCATTAGCTGAAGCTGATGATTCCTAAGTAGGGTTTTTAAGATACAACATAAAAAGCATAAAATAATGCCATAATGGAGCCTCTTCTAATCCTATCTCAAGTTTTCCCTTGGATTCTTAGCCTAATTCAAGAGTTAAAAATGCTACAGTTGTGTGTAAATCAAGTCGAGGAACAATTTAATTTCCTGCCTTCCTGAAAAAAAATTATAAAATATTACTTGAGAGGTTGGTCTTCCTCACCTCAAGTTTATCTTCCAAGTCAAAAATCTGATTTTCAGTTTTATATGCAGTTATTTCATCTTCTAGAATTCGTTCCTAATTGTTACAAGGATTAAATAAGCCAATATATATAAATCACTTGGACTGAATATTGACACTTATTGAGTCCTATTAAAGTATTCAGTTCAGTTGCTCAGTCATGCCTGACTCTTTTTAAGACCCCATGAACCACAGCACGCCAGGCCTCCCTGTCCATCACCAACTCCCAGAGTCCACCCAACCCATGTCCATTGTGTCGGTGATGCCATCCAACCTTCTCATCCTCTGTTGTCCCCTTCTCCTCCTGCCCTCAATCATTCTGAGCATCAGGGACTTTTCAAATGAGTCAGCTCTCCACATCAGGTGGCCAAAGTATTGGAGTTTCAGCCTCAACATCAGTCCTTCCAATGAACACCCAGGACTGATCTCCTTTAGGGTGGACTGGTTGGATCTCCTTGCAGTCCAAGGGACTCTCAAGAGTCTTCTCCAACACCACAATTCAAAAGCATCAATTCTTCGGTGCTCAGCTTTCTTTATAGTCCAACTCTTACATCCATACCTGACTACTGGAAAAACCATCAGATCAGATCAGTTGCTCAGTAGTGCCCGAGTCTTTGCGACCCCATGAATCGCAGCACACCAGGCCTCCCTGTCCATCACCAACTCCCGGAGTTCATTCAGACTCATGTCCATCGAGTCAGTGATGCCATTCAGTCATCTCATCCTATGTCGTCCCCTTCTCCTCCTGCTCCCAATCCCTCCCAGCATCAGAGTCTTTTCCAGTGAGTCAACTCTTCATATGAAGTGGCCAAAGTACTGGAGTTTCAGCTTTAGCATCATTCCTTCCAAAGAAATCCCAGGGCTGATCTCCTTCAGAATGGACTGGTTGGATCTCCTTGCAGTCCAAGGGACTCTCAAGAGTCCTCTCCATTGCCTTGACTAAACAGACCTTTGTTGGCAAAGCAATGTCTCTGCTTTTTAATATGCTATCTAGGTTGGTCATAACCTTCCTTCCAAGGAGCAAGCGTCTTTTAACTTCATGGCTACAGTCACCATCTGCAGTGATTTTGGAGCCCAGAAAAATAAAGTCAGCCACTGTTTCCCCATCTATTTGCCATGAACTGATGGGGCTGGATGCCATGATCTTAGTTTTCTGAATGTTGAGCTTTAAGCCAACTTTTTCACTTTCCTCTCTCACTTTCATCAAGAGGCTCTTTAGTTCTTCACTTTCTGCCATAAGTGTCTACACATGGACATCACCAGATGGTCAACACTGAAATCAGATTGATTATATTCTTTGCAGCCAAAGATGGAGAAGCTCTATACAGTCAGCAAAAACAAAACCGGGAGCTGACTGTGGCTCAGATCATGAACTCCTTATTGCCAAATTCAGACTTAAATGGAAGAAAGTGGGGAAAACCACTAGACCATTCAGGTATGACCTAAATCAAATCCCTTATGATTATACAGTGGAAGTGAGAAATAGATTTAAGGGACTAGATCTGATAGATAGAGTGCCTGATGAACTATGGACTGAGGTTCATGACATTGTACAGGAGACAGGGATCAAGACCATCCCCAAGAAAAAGAAATGCAAAAAGCAAAATGGCTGTCTGGGGAGGCCTTACAAATAGCTGTGAAAAGAAGAGAAGCGAAAAGCAAAGGAGAAAAGGAAAGACATAAGCATCTGAATGCACAGTTCCAAAGAATAGCAAGGAGAGATAAGAAAGCCTTCTTCAGCGATCAATGCAAAGAAATAGAGGAAAACAACAGAATGGGAAAGACTAGAGATCTCTTCAAGAAAATTAAAGATACCAAGGGAACATTTCATGCAAAGATGGGCTCGATAAAGGACAGAAATGGTATGGACCTAAGAAGCAGAAGATATTAAGAAGAGGTGGCAAGAATACACAGAAGAATTGTACAAAAAAGATCTTCATGACCCAGATAATCACAATGGTGTGATCACTCACACTCACCTAGAGCCAGACTGAAATGTGAAGTCAAGTGGGCCTTAGAAAGCATCACTACGAACAAAGCTAGTGAAGGTGATGGAATTCCAGTTGAGCTATTTCAAATTCTGAAAGATGATGCTGTGAAAGTGCTGCACTCAATATGCCAGTAAATTTGGAAAACTCAGCAGTGGCCACAGAACTGGAAAAGGACAGTTTTCATTCCAATCCCAAAGAAAGGCAATGCCAAAGAATGCTCAAACTACCACACAATTGCACTCATCTCACACGCTAGTAACGTAATGCTCAAAATTCTCCAAGCCAGGCTTCACCAATATGTGAACTGTGAACTTCCAAATGTTCAAGCTTGTTTTAGAAAAGGCAGAGGAACCAGAAATCAAATTGCCAACATCCGCTGGATCATGTAAAATGCAAGAGAGTTCCAGAAAAACATCTATTTCTGCTTTATTGACTATGCCAAAGCCTTTGTGTGGATCACAATAAACTGTGGAAAATTCTGAAAGAGATGGGAATCCCAGACCACCTGACCTGCCTCTTGAGAAACCTATATGCAGGTCAGGAAGCAACAGTTAGAACTGGACATGGAACAACAGACTGGTTCCAAATAGGAAAAGGAGTATGTCAAGGCTGTATATTGTCACCCTGCTTATTTAACTTATATTAAAGTATTACTGTTGTTATTATCCAGAGGATGTGGGGGGAAAACTAAGGTGGTATTTTTGGAGGTCAGCAAATCAATATAGTGACTGCACTGGACACAGTGTGGTCAAAACTCTTTGCAAGTGTTTAGTGTTGGGGAGATGATGCATCGTTAGTGTCTGTAATTGGTTTCATCTTTTACTTCAGAGGGTGAGTATACTAATGCTTTGATTCATAAAAGAGTTTCCTCATTTGGGCTCTAAACAGAACTACACATTGGAGTCTATCAATTTTTCTTTTTTTCTTTTTCTATATGGTCATGACTTCCTTCCTCCTTTCTTGGGACTTTTAGGATCATGTGAGCGTTTTTCCCTCTTTTAGATGGCACATTTATAAAAGTGTGAAGAAAGCAGGAATCATAAAATCTCCAGCCTGAAAGAAAGGATTTGTTAGCTTTTGAGACAAATTTTTGTAGTTTGAAAGTTTAAGAAATGCTTTGCAAAGAAGCATCCAAGATTTTATAACTGATTTCATCTTCTTTACTTACTATAACAACAGTCAGGAAAAAACAAATGCAAGACTCGCCAAGCAGGATCATCAGAACTCGGTCCTCTGCCTTCAGTGAATCTTAAGCCCCAGCAGCACAGCTTCGTTACTGCCACCGAGCAGGTGAGTCCTCTGCTCAATGAGATGATAAACAAAGAATGAAAATGAATCAGTCTTATTTTTCTTGACATCAGCATTTTCCATGGAAAAAAATTAGCAGTTTCTGATACAGTGTTCCAATGCTTTCGAAGTCAGCAGCTTCTAGATTTTGGTGAAATGAACCATCTTGGGAAATTACTTAATAATTATGTAAACTTGGACACCTATAAAAATTGAAATTTGTAAATCTGAACTTGGGGGCTGGGCTGTAGATTAGAAATGCTGGCAAAGTATATGGTTGTTGGTATATTTGTTTTCTGCCTTTTCCTAGGTATTTCATACTGTGTTGTTGTAATAAGAGCCAAGTCAGGTGTTAACCACTAGGCTGTGCCAGTCACTTTGTCTTTGATTTAAGTGAAAATGACTCAGCTCACATTTTACCAAAAAACCAGAAGCCAGAGTCTCTTTCAGAAGTCTTGGATATTTTGAAACTGTTGACCTTTTTTTTTTTCTTTCTCCTTTTTTAATTGAAATATATTTGATCTACAATGTTGTATACATTTCTGGCACAGCTAAGCGATTCACGTGTAGTTCAGTTCAGTCACTCAGTCGTGTCTGACTCTTTGTGACCCCAGAATTGCAGCACACCTGGCCTCCCTGTCCATCACCAATTCCCGGAGTTCACTCAGACTCACGACAGAAACATAGATGTATTCTTTTTCAGACTCTTTTCCATTTTAGGTTATTACCACAAGATGAGGAGCACAGTTCCTTGTGGCACACAGTCCTTGCTGTTTATCTGCGTATATATGGCAGTGTGTATCGTTAAACCCAAGCTCCACCTTTTCTCCTCATCACCTTGGCCATGCCTTCTCTTTGCCTGAGGTCTTGTGTATTGTAGAAGCTCCCTCTTTAGTCCCACCCATCACTCAGATTCTCCCATCATCTAAAGGAGAACACATGCTAAACTCTGCCGTGGTTTTTAGTAACATTCAGGGCTGAGGTGGGTGATGCAGACACAGAACATCATGCAACAAACAAGTCACCGTCGGGTAGCAGACGCACCGCTAGTGAGGTCGTCTGGCCACCTCCCCAGATCGTCTCGGTAGGCAGGGCCCCGGTTTCTGCCTGTCTTGCTAGGTTCTCCCTTTTTTTCTCTCCCTTCCCTCCATCCCTTCGTACCTTCCTCTGAAGCTCCTAGAGGAAGCTCGTTATCGTCCCTCAGTTTTCCTTGTGTTTGTTTCCCTTCTGGAGGGCTCACTTTTACCTTTCTTTTTCAAACTCGAAAAATCATTCATGGTTTCATTTAAGTAAAGAGCCATTCATCTTAGAGATAAGTAACACCCTAGTTGGTTTCAGCTCTGACTGACAGTTTAATTCTCTGCCACAGAAAATTCAGAGTAGAAATTTACATTCATTCAAAATGACGAATTTTACACCCAGCAGTCTGTGTTTCAGCAGCCCTGACCAATGTGAGGCCTGTTTGGGTGATAAAGTCTTCCCAGTTTTAAAGACGAGAAGATTTAGGGACGTGGACGCTGCCATTTGTGCAGAATCGCAAGGCCACGAGTGAAGGAACCGGACTTCCGTCTCGGGCCTTTGGCTTCATAACTTCACACCCATTGACACTGATATACAGTAATAGGAAGGCTGTGTGTAGAAACTCCAAGATAATAATTGGAAATTGTAGACTTGTTATAAAGTCTGAAGTATTGGCTTTAAGTAGGGCAAAGGGAAATTTTATGGAAAGGTCAAAGAAAAACCAGACAACTATTAAGCCACTGGATATTGGAACCCGTAGAAACCAGAAGATGTGATCAGATTAATAAGTGGCTAAGCTATGATTATGCTTCTGACAGCAGCTGCAAGGCACCTTTGTACAAGGTGTACCATGGCATTAACTTTGAAAGGTTATGATTGTACTGAAAAAAATTACAGCTCCCCGTGGTTCATTTGTGGAACCACCCGTTAATTCAACTAAACTCTCAAATGACCTGTTTTTGTCTTTTTTTTTTTGTCTGCAATACCTTTAGGTTTCACAACTATATAAAAATATTGCTTCATATAATGTGGCTCCTAAAAATACTCTTTAAAAATTTAGTGTTGGGATGAAAATACCCTGTCATTGTGATTATTTAGCGCCAACTTAATACATACATGTTGAGTCAAAATTTACGCAGTATAGTCAGGCAGGAAATATGTACTGTCTGTCTGATCTCATTGCTGCTTAGGAGTTTTCATTTATACAGAAGCAGGAGTGGGCGCGTCCAGCAGTGGAGAGAAACTCGCGAGTAAAGGAAGCTCAGTTCTTCCGCTTGAGGTCTCTTTCAGAGCGCGCTGGCGTGCGTGCTCAGTCACGTCCAGCTCTTTGCATCCATCCTCATGAACTGCAGCCCAGCGGGCTTCTCTGTCCGTGGGACCTTCTAGGCAGGAATACTGGAGTGGGTTAGCATTTCCTTCTCCACTCTTTCACATTAATTCAGTGCTACTTGAATAAACAGGTCATTCAGATTCTCGTTCAGGTCAGTTTCTTCCCTCTCTTCTCCTTCCTTTCCAGGGAGGTCATGCGTCTCCTCATGGCACTGCTGGGAACGAGGGCGCTCCTCCAGGGGAGCGGTCTTACCCTGCTTGTCTCTGCTCAGGCCTCGGACCTCACCGTCGGAGGTGGCTGGTCCCGGGCTCTGCTCTCAGAGCCTGGGTGGAGCGTGACCGTTGTTCTGGGGATTCAAACCAGGCCCACCTCGGCTCTCAGCAACAGTGCAGAGCCGCTCGGGCTGTAGGAGACTCCCAGAGGACTCCTGGATTGACTGACCATCACACTTCACCGGGCTGGGGGCTCACTCCACGCTGTTGGGAGATCATTCTCCATGGGCGTCTGGCATTTCTGTGTGTCTTGGAGCATGGCGCTGATGCTCTGGGTGCTGCAAGAGCATTTCCAGCGCGTCTGTGAACTGACCTGCCTCAGCCAGCACAGCTACTGCCAGCCTTGGGGCAAAGGGCAGCCGGCTGACCCCCAGTTATGAAAGGCTCGGCTCCCCTACGTTGTGTGTAGCTGTTGTTAGGTTTGCTCTGTGTTGCCCTGTGGGACTGGGGCTTGGAGAATAAGAAATACTGAAACTTGCGTTACTGCTGTAACTGTGACTCAGAAACTGTCCTTCAGCCCTGTCCCAGGAGTCTGGGGTATTCTTCTGGTGTCTGGGAAGCAGTGGGCATTGAACTTACTGGCTCTCAAGTAAGGAAGAATCTCGGCACCTTTTGAGTTCTGAGCACACCCCTCATGGAGGAGATCCCTTGGCAGACACAGCCAGGACCTTCAACTTCCTTCTGAATTTAACCTGGGAAGGGACACCGGGGATGTTGGTTACCCTTTCTACACCACCAGGCTTGGAGGAACTGCCTCCAGCTCCCTCCTTGCCTGAAGATGCCACAGGATCATTTCCAGTCCACCATGAGTGGCTTCCCTGGGTTGGCACGGGGCACCAGTGAGAGTCTCACCTGAAGATCCACTGAGAAGAGGAGTTTCTGGCTCATTCATTAATCTCGATTCTTGATTTATTAAAAGGGAAGCTTTTGTCACTTGGAAACACCCTTTTTCCTTTCCATAAAGTCTATTTTATCAAGATGGCGGCATAACTTTACCTCCTGATGCCATGTTGTAAGTCAGAATCTATAGCTGACTTGTGCTCTGTGCATTCTTGTTCAAAGGATTCCAGTTCTCCTTGAGGCTGTGAGTAACCCTTGCTGGCTAGGGAAAAGAAACCTTGATAATATTTCAAAAATATTTTTCCTGTAACATGTATACTGTTTGCAAAGACAGATTAAACACATGCAGGCTTTCTTAACAAGGCTTGGCCCATGAGAAAGAGTAACCAACAAATCAAAAGTGCACATTTATTACAAACCCTTCAAGCTGTCGTGACTTTAGTTCTGCTGATATAAATAAGTTATATATAGGGTTAATGGACTCAGAAAACCTATTAGTTCACTGGTATTGAAAATAAATATCACTAATCTTATCATTAAAATCAACAAAACCAAACAGAACCATTGTGGAACAAGAATTGCCATTATTTCCCCAGAAAAGAAAAATCTTGGTAGTGAGCTATTATATTATTTCATGTAGAGGTTCACTTTAAGAGGAAACAGATGTAACTGTGGTCTAACCGCAGCATACGTATGGTGGGTTTGTCTCAGAGCAGCTTGAAATCAGAGATTAACCCTCATGGTGTTCTCAGCATCTGGAGAGGTTAGTACAAGGACGGCCTCAAGAAGTGAAGAAAAGCGTCTCCGCAGTTTGGACATTGAAACCTACTTAAAGGACCTCGCGGAATGTTTCACCTGGAAATCTCTCTGTTTGTGTTTATGTCTGTTTATCTGTATTATTCACTAGGCTGATATATTAAACATTTTACAGTTTACCTTGAAATTAGATAATCATTTTGATTTGAGTGAAGATAAATTAATAGATTAAAAATCATTTTATTTTTTTACATTTTTAATTGAAGTACAGTTGATTTACAACGTTGTGTTAATTTCAACCATTTGGCAAAGTGATTCTGTTATACATGTATATATGTACGTGTATATATCATTTAGGTTTTTTTTGTTATTAGCTATCGTAAGATATTGAATGTAGTTACTTGTTTTATGCTGTAAGTAGGTCCTTATTGTTTATTTTATATACAGTAGTGAGTATCTGTTAATCCCTAGCTCCTAATTTAGCCCTTCCTCCCCGCTTCCCTCTTTGGTAATGATTAGTTTGTTTTCAGTGTTTGTGAATTTATTTCTGTGTCATAAAGTGTATCATTTTCATAGATTCCGCATATGAGCAATATCGTGATATTTGTCTTTGTCTGACTTAGTGTGATAGACTCTAGGTCCGTCCACGTTGCTGCAGATGGCACTGTTTCATCCTTCTGTGGCCAAGTAATATTCCATTGTGTGTGTGTGTGTGTGTGTGTGTACACATGTATGTGTGTACATATATATAACACACGCACAAACACATATATACGCCACATCTGTATCCATCCCTCTGCCAGTGGTCATTTAGGTTACTATAAATAGTGCTGCTATGTAAATCAGGGTGCATGTATCCTTTCAAATAAGACTTTTCATCTATTCCAGAAAAAGTCAAAATTTTAAACAATAAGGTTTACCCTTCTATGTATACTCTAATATAATCTTAATACTTAAGTAAACAAGAATTATCTTAAAATGATCTTAAAGCATTATTTTTAGTAAGTTAAAATCTAACAAGTGTATAAACATAGTAAATGAGTGGGCTGAGGCAATTTCAGTTTTCCTCAAGCTCTGATAAGCTATGAATTCATGGCACTGCAGAATAGAAACAATTTTTGTATCTTCCCTGTTGGATAAAATTAGTTTTAAGTGCCACTGGTAATTAATTTTATCTAGAACTTGGTGCCCCTTCTTTTAGAATTTTGTCCAAATATTTGGACTAAAGATCCTTTTGGAATTTTTTCTTATTATGTAGATACTGTTAAATTCATTTTGAAATAGCATATTGACCTGAAATTTGAAAGGTTCTAAATATCTATGATTTACATAGAGTGCACCTTTCAACCCAAGAATAGAACTCTTGGTCCGTCCGTCATGAAAGCCGAGGTCTAATGTTGGGAAACTTTGCCTTTTTCTCGATTGTTCACCTCATGTCCTGGCCTTTCTCTATCTTTTCCGTTTCCTGTTCTCGGAAGCTAGAGACGTGTTTGTGTTTTCTGGGTTCCCAGGGTTTCCCACTGGATTAGTCTGCTTGCCTTCACAAGATGCCCCAGGCTGCGGTTTGGACAGCAGCTGTTCCTTTTCTCAGGTTCTGGATGCTGCTGATCCCGGACCCAGGTGCCGCAGGCTGCTTTCTAGTGAGAACGCCTCCTGGCTTGCAGATGGCCACCTTCTCCCTGTTTTCTCACGTGGCCTTTCCTCACGTCTCCCCTTCCCGGAAGAGAAAGAGAGCACGTGTGAGCAAACACTCTGGCATCTTCTCCTCTTCTCATAAGAACCAGTCCTATTATATTAGGGCCTCACCCTTAGGACCTCATTTAATCTTCAGTTCAGTCGCTCAGTTGTGTCCAACTCTTTGTGACCCCATGGACTGCAGCACGCCAGGCCTCCCTGTCCATCACCAACTCCCAGAGCTTGCTCAAACTCACAGCCATCAAGTCAGTGATGCCATCCAACCATCTCATCTTCTGTCGTACCCTTCTCCTCCCACCTTCAATCTTTCCCAGCATCAAGGTCTTTTCCAATGAGTCAGTTCCTTGCATCAGGTGACTAAAGTATTGGAGTTTCAGCTTCAACATCAGTCCTTCCAATGAATACTCAGGACTGATTTACTTTAGGATGGACTGGTTGAATCTCCTTGCAGTTCAAGGGACTCTCAAGAGTCTTCTCCAACACCACAGTTCAAAAGCATCAATTCTTCAGTGCTCAGCTTTCTTTATAGTCTACCTCTCACATCCATACATGACTACTGGAAAAACCATAGGTTTGACTAGACGGACCTTTATTGGCAAAGTAATGTCTCTGCTTTTTAATGTGCTGTCTAGGTTGGTCATAACTTTTCTTCCAAGGAGCAAGGTTCTTTTAATTTCATGGCTGCAAACACCATCTGCAGTGATTTTGGAGCCCCTCAAAATAAATTCTCTCACTGTTTCCCATCTATTTGCCATGAAGTGATGGGAATGGATGCCATATCTTAGTTTTCTGAATGTTGAGCTTTAAGCCAACTTTTTCACTCTCCTCTTTCACTTTCATCAAGAGGATCTTTAGTTCCTCTTCACTTTCTGCCAGAAGGGTGGTCTCATCTGCATATCTGAGGTTATTGATGTTTCCCCTGGCAATCTTGATTCCAGCTTGTGCTTCATCCAGCGCAGCAGTTTGCAAGATATACTCTGTATTTAATCTTAATTATCCCCAAAATGCCCCATCTCCAAACACAGTCACACTGAGGAGCAGGGCTTCAACCTAGGAATCCTGTGGAACACGATTCAAGCCTGAACATCTGTCATTCACCCTGCTCGTGCTCTAATCCACCCCTTTGGCCTTCATCCCGCCTCAAAACCTGGCTGTCATCTGCCGGGGTCCAGCCCCGGTGGATCCAGGGAATTCAAAGCGGGGACGGCATCAGCGAGGATCAGGAAACAACTGCTTAATTAAACGTTTATTAAGGATATAAAGAGTGGTGAAATAAGGATAGCTCAGCGAAGAAATTCAGTGAAGAAAAGAGGCTGAATAAAATTCCAAAGCAGGGAATTTACGTCACCTACGAAGGCCGCAGGCGTCCTCCCGTTCTCCGAAGGAGAGGAGACACTAAGGCCTCCCCGGTCAGATCTTAGAAGCCCAGGCAAAATTAGTAGGCTTGACAAGCTTCCCTGCCTCAGAGGAAAAGTTCAGCTAGAAGGTGAGAGAAAGAACGACATGGGGAGACCAAATTTCGGTGAACAAAAGGGCATACTTTATTTTCCAAAGTAGTTTTATACCTTAAGTTGTGCATAGAGGATAATGGGGGAAGGGGTAGAGTCATGTAAGGACAGCAGTTCCTGGTCCTTATCGAAGCCAGGCTTTCAAACTTATCATATGCAAAAGTATAGGTGATTTACATCATCTTCTGGCCAGGAGGCCTGTTAACATTTTAAGAAACTTATTTTTCTCTAAAGGTGATTATTCTAAAGTCAGGTGCCAGCCTCCAAAAAGCATTGGATAAAGTTGCATTCCTATAGGGCAAAGGTGAGGTGGGCTCAATCAAGAAAAGAATTAACTCAAGGGTCCAAGGTTACAAACATTGAGGCCACTACTTACATTTCTATACACCCATTATATCAATCAATACACTGCCAAGGACACAGTAGGTAAGGGATATGGAGACTTAGCAGCAAACATTGGCCCAACAAGTGAAAAACCCTTCACCAATACAATTTCTAATCAATCTTTTAACTACTCAAAGGAATCTGTGTTTACACAGTTTAGAACATCTCCTGAGGCTCTGAACAATCACATGTTGCCGGAAAAAACCTATTCAGGCAGGCTAGAGGATTTCCAAAGGAGTTTGTAGGTTGAAACACTGTCACACCCAGGAATTATTAACTGGAGCTGTAAGCTAACTCTTTTTTCAGAGAGAGGTAGTGGGGGACAGCCCCCCGTAAAGTCAGAGGTGTAGGTGAGAGCACAAAGCAGAAAGTAGGCAGACTCTGGTTTTGGGGGTAGATGCTCGAGAATTTCCAGGGGGACTCCTGAGGCTTGATCCCGCCTTTGCGTATGCCGAGCCTCCTTCCTCATGACCTTTGCCAGGGGCGGAGCTCGCTCCCCGCAGTCATCCTTCTCAGGACTCTTCTTTTTGCTCATGGAATGAGACGGTTTTAGTGACAACTAGCGGGTCAAAACACCGCAGCCTGAGATCATATATTTGTATTTAAAAAGGAGTTTCTGCAAACACTTTATTCCAAGTAAGGTAAGTATTGCTATCGGTGGTGGTTTTAGCCACACCTAGTGAAACATACGCTTTCAGTACCGCACCGTCTGTGTCAGTGTCATTCTCTTAGAGCCTGCCTAAGAGGGGTTGACTGCCAGCAAGTCAGTATGCCCACATTCAAAAGAGGAATTACAAACAGAACATCTCCAGTTAATCAATCCTTAATGAAAAGCAGACAGTACCTCAATTATTCTAATACGGCCTCAAGAAATTTCCAAAGATGCTGTCAAGATAGTGGAATCAGAAGATTTAAACATAAAGCTTCAAAGCCACTCGAAGGAAGATGTTTCTTGACCCAGTGACCTGGATGAGGGGAACTTGAAAAGTTGCTCCCATTGGACTAAGAATCGGTTTTCATTGAAATGGAGGATCTTGGAATTTTCTGGCATCTGACATCAAAGGATGCTTTGAACCTTTGTTCTTCTCACTACTGATTCGAAGAGATCATCTTTGAAATGGCAGTGTCCTGGTTTCCTTGAAATTGTACAACACCAATACTACTGTTAGGGAGAAAAAATTTTCTCTATCCATCTAGGTTTTTCTGGCTGATCTAACAATTTTTAAACTGACACGAGCCAGTTTAACAGGAGAAAATCAAATTTTTATTTTGTGTGTTTGGGAAACCCAAAGTGATGGGGCTCAGAGAAGTGACCAAAGCAGGCAGCTTTTACCTTTTAGACAAAAAAAAGAATATATTTTTGAAGAACTGACAAGACAAAGAAGTTAGGGTTTATGGTAATAAATCAGGGAAGAAGTACCAAGATTTGTTTATACAGTCTTTGGGACACTAGGTTTTCTGTGTCTGTGATAAGGATACCTTCTACCGCCTTGATACAGGCAGGGTGCCTTTCCCGTGGGAGATTTGCTTCCTGCTTTCAGAGACAAAGAACAGTCAGCGTGTCCTTCTTGCACGGCTGTTACTTCAGGAGCTTTAATTAAAAATAAACAATATGCTACCTTGGTGGGGCGGCCTGCCCTGAGCCCCAACACTACTAATTCTCTGATTAGGCTTTGTTAAAAGTTAATCGTCAGCTCTCGACTCTGCCCGTGGATTGATGCAGAACTGTCAGCTTTGCCCTTGGAAAAGTACTGTATTAAGCTTAGAATTATGAAGTCCCACATTTGTCAAAAGGGCTCCCTTTTCCCTCAGAATCCAGAAACACGTTGACCACAGAGGAATCTTTTTGTTCAATTTACAAACAATTTGGCTAGCAGGTAACAATACCCGTGATTCGAGACGCAGCGTATTTCTTACAATCAAAGCCAACAGGGAACGTCTTACTTGGAAGAAGAACACGGTGACTGTTACTTGCCAGCGTCGGAGGGTCTGGCTGTGCCCCTGTGTGTCCACGCACGGAATCACATTGCTGTCTCCTGTGCAGACCCCATCCTTGTCCCGGGAGCCCTGCGGTTACTGTTGCACTTTATGAATCCCAGGAACCAAATGGAAACAGATAATTCCAAAACAAAAGGAAAATTGCCGTGTAATCCATACATTATCTGAGACACTCGGGAAGAACTTGATGACTTGGCTTAGGTCACTGGGGAGAGTTTAAGGAGACAGTATTTACCTAGGGACTTTGAGAGCTGGATTATGTTGGGGTCAAAGGAGAGCAAGGGAAGGTTCTCTGTGACTTAGAACACTTGGGAGACTCTGTCCTACGCCACATCTATAGGGGACCATCCTTGCTGCTTTAGAAAATTCACATCAGGCATCACAAGAATATATTCAGGTTAAGTCTGTATCTCTGATATGGAAAAAAAGCTCAAGTTAACAGCTTCGATGAGAACTTTCTTGTTTACTGAGATAAAGGTCAGTATCACTCATTTGCTGAGGTAAGTATCACTAATATCTACCAACTCTTTCTGCACCCACAGGTCACTCTTTGCTAATCTTGTAGATCAGAGGAATAAAGGGAATTTGGGGGAATGAAAAGCAACGTCTCTAGGCACCCTTGCAAATGGCAGACTCCTCCCATTGCTCCAGCAGAGTCTTAACAGTGTGGCAAGATGCCTGTTGCAGGCAGTGTTTACCTGGAGGACTCCTGCCTGAGAAAGGCTTCAGCTCTAATAACGTTCTGCTGGAGTTCTCTCTACGTTCACTCTAATCCTGACCCAATGGTTTCATTTGCTGCGGTGCGCAAGGGCATTCATGTAGAGGGCCATGCTGCTAATCAGCGCAAGGCGCTGCATCTGGACATTTTAAAAAACACAAAAACCTGGCTTCCAACCTCAGCTGGGACACCGATGGGGTGTGTGCGGGGTGAGGGGTTTGTTTGCACATCTTAATCTGTTCTCCTGACACGATGGTCTCCTCCTGCGTTGAAACTCAACCACAGATACGGTGCAGAGCTTATTTATTTGTTGACTTGCATCCCAGCTCTTTCCCAGATTTTCCTGGAACTGTTCATCTTAAGTTTCTACAGGCGTGATGGGTACTCCAGGCTGTATGCTTCAGCTGCCTTTGTCAAAATAGGCATTTCCATTGTAGTAGGAAAATATATTAAAAGATCATACATGTTGGACAGTTTTTGACACAGTAATAATTTTTTTCAAAGGTAACTTTACAGCGTTCCTGTTCAGAGAAAGGAGATTTATTCCATTTATGTCTAAATAACATCATCTGAGCCCTTGAGTATATAGGGTATATCAGTTAGGATGCTCTTGGCTATAATTCACAGAATATCTGACTGCATTGACTTAGACTGTGTGGGTTGATGATTTTCTCACATAACAAGTCCAGAGGTGAGTGATTTTTAGTATTTTTTAGTGTTTTTTATTGTTGTTCGGTGGCCAAGTTGTGTCTGACTGTTTTTCGTGTCTGGTCTGTTTTAGGCATTCAGTAATGTCATCTAGGACCCGGTTTCCTTCGGTCTGGACGCTCTGTCGTCCCCCGTAAGTCAGGCTGAAGGACAAGGGTTCAAAGGCCAGAGTGGGAAGTCACATCAAGGAGGGACTCACAGGCGTGCCTTTTCCTCTCTGCACAGAGGGAAGTCTCTTGGGAAAGCCCCCTTTCATCACGTCCCGTACGTTTTGTTGACCACACTGGATCATCGTCTATCGCTTGCTGAAGACAAGGGCAGGTATTCTCACCTCTGGTTCTGACCCTGGCGCTGGGGGGCGCCTGCTCTGGCTCCTGGCGGCCCGTCTCTCGCTGATGGCGCGTCCTCCTCCGCCTGGTGCTTTGCGCAGTGAGACCCGGGCTGCGGTCCGCCGTCCAGAGGAAAGAAGGGCATTCTTTGGAGCTACTCTGTTTACGAAAAGCAAGAGCATCCACACAAGACTCATATTCTCTGTGTGTCCAGTCCTCTTCGGGAAGACGATCTAATTCTTTGTATCTCTGAAAGTGCCATGGGATTCACCACTGTTGATTGATTACCCCTTTGTTCCAGGAAGTCAAGAGGGAAAGAGCTTCTTGGCAACATACGAGTTGGGTTTCCTTCTGATTTCTTGTGCTGTTTGTTCATTAAAGTTTCTCAGCCCCTTCTTTCCTGTCTGTACTTTAAATATGACTGGCCTGTGGGCTTCTTTGTCCTGTGACATAACTTCTGACGTTGCTCATCGACCCTGTGCGATCTCATCTGGTCGCTTGGCTACAGTCATAGCCTCAATGAATTGATGACTTCCAAATCTTGCTGTCAAGTTTTCACTCCTCTACTGAGCTCCAAATCCATATATCCAGTTATATGCTGGCTGGGCTTTGTTGTTGTTGTTGTTAGAAAGGAAAGTTGCTTTTAATCAAATGCTAGTGAACGGGGGCGATGGTGGACTCACTGCCCCCACAAAGTCGCTTCCCAGGATTCTGCTCTGGCTGAGCATTTTTATTGGTGGTCTGGTGGATTTTTCAAACTCAGATGTTCAAAGACGGAACTAATCTTTTCTCCTCCTCACACCAACCTTCCCCTAGTTGGCTTCGTTTCCTTTGTTTCTCTTTAGTCTTCTTATTTATTTGTTTTTGGCCATGCTAGGACTCTGTTGCAGCATGCAGGCTTGCTCGAGTTGTGAGGAGCTGGGGCTACTCTCCCTCAGAGTGTGCAGGCTTCCTTCTCGTGTGTGGCTTCTCTCGCTGCAGAGCACAGGCTCTAGGCAGGCAGGGCTTCGGTGGTTGTAGTGTGTGGGCTCAGTAGTGGGGCTCGAGGGCTCTAGAGCACAGGCTCAGTAGCTGTGTTACCTGGGCTCAGCTGGTCCAGGGCACAAGGGCTCCTCCCAGACCAGGGATCTTACCCGTGTTCCTGCATTGGCAGGCAGACTCTTATCCACGGAACTACTAGGGGAGTCCCTCCTTTCCTTTACTTGTGAACCTCAAATCTACCTGTCTGTGCAGGTCTTCTTTTTCATCTTTCAGGTCTAATCCGCGCCCCCCCCCCCCCGCCCGTGTCCTCACTGTGCCTCCTGGATATTTCTGTAACCACCCTCTTTCTATCTATTCCTCTGACACTGCCTACGTTCAGCCATTCCTCACGTTTTGTCTTGACTGTTCATTGCCGATTCCTCTTAAAAGACTTCAAGCTGCCGACATCCTCCCTTCCGACCACATTCTTCCCTGCTGTAGCCCAAAGGCAAACTAACTGTTCAGTTCAGTTGAAACTCATGTCCGATTAATAGGTTTCCCATCTTTAAAATTCTCACACAGCATCCCATAACCTTCAAGATAAAAATCCAAACTCTTGGCAGGTTAGCATGAGACCTTCAGGGGGGTTACCTTTTTCTGGTTCCAGAACCCCCTTAAGTCTCTGAGGAGAGCTGTGGAAACTTTCTGCTGGCTTGTACCTCTAATGTTATATGCTGATTTTCTGTGCACGGGCCTCTTTTTACATTTTTTTTGTAAGAACTTTGAAGACATGGTTTAATCCTCTGCAGCTGCAGTACATAATACGTCTGATACATAATAATCATTTAAAAAGTGTTTGCGGAATTACTAATAATGTCTTTCTTCTTCTGATGTCTGTGTTTTGGGCCAATATAGTATGTGATCTTAATATATGGGTTACTTTAGAGACCATATCTGTATCTGTACTTCAGTGGTACCCCATTGTGACCATACAGTGGGGGTCTCAGGATCTATTTCCTTTCAGTGAAAGTGTTCCTCTGACGGGATTGCCTCCTGACCTCAGTACCCAGAGTTTCCAAAACTGAATAATAATTACAAGTCATTTGCATACACTAAGTATATGCCAATCCCAGTTCTTTCTTGATAATGCTGCATAAAAGGGAGCAAGTTTGCCTCCATCCCAGTTCTTTTTTTTTTAAGATATTGAAGTGTGAAAGCACCGTAGGTTATGTATTGTCTCCAGTAGTCCCTCTTCCTCTTGACAACGCAGTCATTGAGTATACATTTCACTTTGTGAAAGCAAATCCGTGGTTTAAATCATGTTAAGCTATCAGGAAAATTGCACTAAGAAATTTTCTTAACATTCAGTGTCAAGCTGAGCTAGATACTTAGATAAAAGGAATCTGAATTACATTCAGAGAACATCCTTTGTAAACAATCAAATGGCAGATACAAATTTAAAGATCTTAAGTCCACTGTATTTAAATAATTACATGGAAATATGTGTGTACCGAATACAACAGAATAAAACATGACTGGATAGATATTCATAAGGAAAAGGCAGATGCAGAGACCTTTTCTAAAATTGAGTCCTTTCATTTCCTTTGTATAAGTCACAGTTCTAATTTCCTTAGAATCTTACCATGCATATTGATTTAAGCTAATGGTGCAGGTATATTTCTTCTGCATATGAGAGAGTGATCTGATTTTAACAATGCCACATGAATGGCTAACGTGAAATTACACAGAGCTTGCATTCTTAAGCTTGATTACCTAGATCCAGATTCCAGTTCTGCAATTTATTAGCTGAGTCTGGGCAAGTTACACTGTCTTTCTGTGCCCCAGTTTCTTCTGTGTAGATGGAGTATAATACACATATTTACTTGAAAGGAGTGGTATGAGGAGTCAATGAGTCAAGTTTGTTGAGTGTGTAGAACTGTCCCTGGCACAAGGCAAGTGGCCGGAGGTGGTCATTGTTTTCAGGAACAGCTAAAGCTCACTGGACACATTCAGGATGCCAGCACCTATTGTATGTGTGTTGTATTATTTAATCCCCAAATACCTCTTCAAAAAGTAGCTTTGTTCTTAACCTGCATTTGACAGATGCGAAAACTGAGGTTTAATGGTTAAATGACTTGCTGCAGCTTACAAAATGGCCAGGCTAGAATCCGATCCACTCTCCTGGTATATTTGGCTTCCCTTGTGGCTCAGCTGGTAAAGAATCTGCCCACAATGCGGGAGACCTGCGTTCATTCCCTGGGTGGGGAAGACCCCCTGGAGAAGGGCTAGGCTACCCACTCCAGTACTCTGGCTTAGAGAATTCCACAGACGGTTATTGGAACTCTGAGGGATTTGCACAAGAAAACAACCCAGTTTCAGCCTCTGAAACTTTTATTTTGAGAAATAAAATCATCCATGTGATCATACAATAACTTCGCTGTGAGATATTTTCAGAAATCGTGGTAAGAGGAGGTATGTACTTGTATCCACATGCCTTTCTTCTGTAGTCACCCGTCCTGATTCATGAAACCGTCAATATGACAAACAAGGTACATGTCAGAATTTAATTACAAAGTGCCCTTTCACTTTGCAACCAGCTCATACAGTTTTCTGAGTCTAATAAAAGGGACTAGAAAGGTTTATTGTGAGGCAACACGGCAGTGACCTTTAACAGATGCTACAGTACAATAGAAGAATGAGTCATTATTCCTGAACTTAAACAGTGAGAGATAAACATAGCTTAAAAGTTTAACCTCTTAGAGAAATTCTGTACTAGATATATTTTTAACATGTTTCATATTTTAACATATATGAAAGTCCTTCATAGTGAAAATATGCCTCTAACTGGAGCTGATAATTCCATGACAAGCACTGTTGACGGGTTGGCTCTGTCTTCCCATTTTAGAAGTTATGTTCATAGCACCAGTGGTTTATGCTTGATTCCTGTATTTATCCAGCCACCATGCGTGAAGGCCTACTGTGTGCTGGTCCCTGTGATGTGCGGGCTGAAGGGAGCATCGAGAGTCAGACACCTTAGCGCTCACCTATGTAGGATTTACAGCGTAATGAAGAAGAACTACTAAACAAGTAGAGAAATACGTGCTCCCCCTTCCTCCCCCTTTGTTGAGGGGAGAGGATGGGAATTGGGAGATTGGGATTGACATCCATAAGCTGTCAGCACTGTGTGTGAATTTGATAACTAATAGGAACCTACTCTGCTCAGGGAACTCTGCTCAGTGCTGCAGCCATGGACTGCAGCCCGCCAGGCTCCTCCATGCATGGGATTCTCCAGGCAAGAATACTGGAGTGGGTTGCCATGCCCTTCTCCAGGGGATCTTCCCGACCCAGAGATCCAACCCAGCTCTCCTGCACTGCAGGTGGATTCTTTACCATCTGAGCCACCAGGGAGGCCTTTACTCAGTGTTCTCTGGTGACCTAAATGGGAAGGAAATCCAAAAAAGAGGATATATTTATATTATAGCTGATTCACCTTGCTGTACAGTACATAACACAACACCATAAAGCAACTATATGACAATAAAAATTAATTTGAAAAATAGACAAACTTGTAAACTAAATATATTATCTTTGGGGAAAATGTAGCATCAATACTTGAGTCAATAAATAATGATCATTAATACGTTAACAAAAAAACACGTGTTCACTTGAATCATCTGCTTTTTGGTTAATGATGACCTCACAGTTTCCCCCTGGAGTGTGTGAATACTGACTTTGTTCCCCTAAATAATTTACTTGGGTTATAGTTCTTAATTCTGAGAATATCTGTCTCAAAGGTAAACTTAGTTCTTTCTCTGAAAACAACTACATTCTACTTTCAAGACAGAATTTCTTCAAACTCCCCTCCTAGCTCTGAGGTCTTGCGTAAGTAACCTGTTCCATAAGGATATGGGTTTGTTTTGCTCTGTAATGTCATGGTCTTCGACTTCCCAGGTGACTCAGTGGTAAAGAATCCACCTACCAATGCAGGAGATGTGGGTTTGAGCCCAGGGTCAGAAAGATCCCCTGGAGAAGGAAGTGGCAGCCCACTCCAATACTCTTGGGGAATCCCATGGACAGAGGAGCCTGGTGGATTACAGTGCACGGGGTCGCAGAGAGCCAGACACGACTGGGCACGCACGCAGCGTCTTATTAACCTACATCACAGGTTTCTGCAGTTCCTCGGTGGACTCCGTTTCTTTGTAAGAACTTGAATTTTTAACTTGCTTACATTTGTATGCAGGTTGCATCCCCGTTCTCATCAGTTCTGCCCTCCCTTAAGGCACCATTATGCTTCCCTGTTTTCCACCCGAGCTGACTTGTGGCTCAGGGGGATGGCAGCTGGAGCGGTTTTGCATACTGACTCACCCTCTGCTGCCTTGACTGCTTCACCCCTAATGAGGAGGGAGGTGGGTGCTAGAGGTAGCTGAGCGGAGACAGCGGGCGTGAACGGAGGCAGGGGCAGGTAGCGATGCAGAGACGCCAGCGGCCTGACGCTATGCGCATGGCCGCATCTCGTTTCCTGGATACGAGGCGGCTGCACACAGGTCTTGGAGATGTCGCTCCCTTTACACTGCTTATCAGGGCACTTAGCGCACCTCTATATGTGCTGGTTGTACCAGTCTCCGTTTCTTCCTCTTCCTCCAAGCTGGCAGGATCACTTAGGACATTCCCCCAAGCTTTTTTATCAGGGAGCTTTTTATTTCTTTTACAATTTATTTATTTGGGGCTGTACTGGGCCTTTGCTCCTGGGCAGACTTTTCTCTAGTTGCAAACAGCGAGAGCGACTTGTGGCGCACGGGCTTCTCGCTGCGGCGGCTCCCGGGGTGGCAGGGCGTGGGCTGCAGGGTAGGCACCCTGTGCTCAGTAGTCGCAGCTCCGGGGCTCTGCGGCACAGGCTGGATAGTTGTTGGACACGGGCCTAGCTGCTCCGCAGCATGCGGAATCCTCCCAGGCGGGGATCGGACTCGGGTCTCCTGCATTGGTAGCAGATTCTTTATCACTGAGCCTCCAGGGAAGTCCTGACCAGAGAGCATTTTGTAAGTTATAACAAGTCAAGAAGACACCAGTCGTAGCTGCAGAGCTACCATGCACGCTTGCGGTGCGGTTAAGAGCAAGAAACATCAAGTAATATTAAAACTATACATTGTAATTTGAAAGGAAAAAAAGCACATTCACCAAAAGTAATCATGCAGATGTCTTGCTCTTTAATGGATTCTTGATTAGTAGTGTTGTTTAAGAATTAATATTCAGATCAAACATCTTAAGTTTGTGCAATTTTCAGGCATTTGGTTAGATGCCATACCATTTCCAGAAGGCAGTTTGTCATTAAAAAAATAAAAACCATTGAATACAGGAGTGACATAATTGTTCTACAGATACATACATGGTTAGTATTTTTGACATATACATTCACATGCACTTACAAATATAAAATATGTGTTTAGTATTTATAAATGATTGCAGCATTATTTTTTCAAGAAATTCCCATTAGCCTGTAGTACAGCACATGTTTTTCATGAGACACACTTTGAATTATGTTAATATAAGGAAATGGGCATTGTGTTTATGATATTTTCTTGTCTTTCAGATATTAGCTTACTTAATAGTTGAATGAAAATTTCATTTTTGATGTAATTTTGGAAAATTTCCTGGTTTAAGATGGCCTGAGTTCTAGACATGATCCTTTCAGAGATCAGCAACAATATTCGAAGGGTCATGTCCATGAACTGACCTCTCTTCCCCACTCTTCTTGGTGTAAATTTCCCCAGCAGCGTTCCCTGCTCAGAGAGGTGGTCCCAGGCTGTTCTTTGCCTAGGAATGGCTTACTACGTGGACTTGATGTGGCCTCATGACCTGAGAATGGACCGTAACATGTGGTCTCACACAGAAGGGATGAGGCATTCATCAACCCCTCAACTCTTAAGCTTGATAAGGCAAATTAGAATTTCAGGAAGATTCTCCATTGGTCATAGATCAGAAAACATTTGATGTGCAGAATGTATCCATGCCTGATAATAAGGTTTACTTGGAGTGAATTTTTACTGCGTTCCTTTTAGGAATATCATCTTTGAATTAAAATTTTAACATAAATTAAATGCTCCTCCAGTAAAGAATCTGCTTGCAATAAGGGAGACCCAGGTTCGATACCTGAGTCAGGAAGATGCCCTGGAGAAGGGAATGGCAGCCCACTCCAGCATTCTTGTCTGGAGAATCCCATGGACAGAGAAGCCTGGCAGGCTCCAGTCCATGGGGTCGTAAAATAGTCTGACTTGTCTGAGGGACTAAGCAACACCAAGCCTTAATGACTTCCTAATCACCTCCAGATAACAGTCACCCTGGGGTTAGGGCTTCAGCAGGTGAATGTGGGCAAGGAGACACACCATTCAGTCCATAGCATCTACCGACTTTTCTCTTGATTCCAGAAATGTTTCAAGAAGTTATTTTGTAGACCAGCTTTTTTTTTTTATTGCCATTTAAAAGAAATGGAGACCATCCGTCAACCACCCATCTCTCCCACTGGCCCTTTAAAGAGGCCTTTCTGTTGTCATGTAATTCCCTTGAGGGAGGAAAAATCCAGAGGAGGGTGAGAGAAAAATAAAGCAGCAGGTCAGGCAGGCATTTAAGAGAAGAGCTATCCAGCAGCTGCTTTTTCTCCCTTTTTTCTTTTTCTTCCTTTTTTTTTTTTTCTTAAATACAAAAATGATTGATTCACAGTTAGTCTGCCCTAATGCTGTTTTATTGAGTTTCCAACTGCCAAGTTCTATCTGAGCTGACAATCTGAGTTTCAGATTTTTAGAGAAAGAACTGCTCCATGTTGAGCCATTCATACTTGTTTGACTTCATATAAAGAATCTGCCTTAACAGTTCTGGGGCCAGAAGGTACCTGAGTTTGAGGGTCCAGACCCCTTGACTTAACTTCCTACTGTGTTGTCCATCGAAATATCTGAGTGGGGAAAAATAATTTCACAAGGGCATCAGAAACTTCTAAAGAATTGAGCAGATGTGGGGTTCAGATAGGACTTTTATGACCAGCAATGCAGAAAACAGGGAAATAAGAGACGGCATCAGCTGGTCTGCTGAAGCTCTGGTCCCTGGAGGGACGTGGCCAGCTTGGATGCTCTGTGTGTGTCTCTGCTGCAGGACTTTAAAAGTCTGGAAAACCCTTAATATCTTTCATAGCTTAAACCTTGGCATGCATCTGAATCACCTGGAGGGCATTTGTGGTTTTTATTTATTTTTTATTGAAATGTAGTTGATTTAAATGTTGTGTTAGTTTCTGATATATAGCAAATTTGTTCAGATATATATGTATGTGTATGCTTTTTCATATTATTTATCATATGGTGTGTTACAAGATAATATAGTTCCCTGTGCTAAAGGGTAGGACCTTTTTTATCTTTTACATATAGTAATTTGTATCTGTTCATTGCAAATGGAAGGCATTTAAGACACATATGTTTGAGTCCTACTCCCTGTGTTTCTGATGTCTTGGGGTGAGGTCTCAAAATTAGCTTCTAACAAGTTCCCCAAAAAACGTTTGTGGTACTGGTTTGGGAACTAAATTTTACTGCATTGCAAGGTTCTCCTACTCCATGGCAGCTGAGTTGAAATTAAACAAAAGTGGGGAGCAACCCAAGGTCAATGTTCTCAACCTTGGCTATTTGCTTCCCCTGAGGAACACTGAAAAATAGCAATCTCAGAATCTCTGGGCTTGCCGGCTGGGACCAAGGTGTCAGTCTTTTGTTTTTTAAAGCTCTACAGGAGTCTCCACTGCGCACGCAGGTTTAAGATTCTTTGTCCTTTTCTGATTAGATGTCAAGGATGGTCAGTTGCTCCAAATGGCTAGAGATGATAGTGCCTGAACCAACCTCTGAAAGGCAGAGAGGAGGCTTAGTGTAATCCTTTCAATGCAGCGTCTAATCAGGGCTTGAGTAGACATAGCCCTGATAAATCATGTGGCTCTGACATAACACCTTTGTCCTCTGAATTGGACACCAGTGAAAGATATTTTTCACCCTATGGGACATCCGTGGGAATCTTTTCCTACCTAGAGTGTGGTTGTGGGACCACGTACCTCAGAGAAAATAAAATTTTTCTAAGGTCTTCTATTTTTGTGGGGAAGGTGCAGGGCATTTTAAGTTACAGAATATGCTGAGCATGGAGCAGCCAAGTGCACGTCTCTGTGAGCAGGCTAATTTGTGAACTCTTGCTGTTATCCTAACGCTAAGCCTGGCTAAATTGCATTCTTCTCACGGGTGAGTCAATGGGGAAAATCAGATCAAAGCTCATAAAACTGTCTGCAACCCAAGAGAAGAACATTTCTCTAAGTGTTCAATAGAACATTAGGCCCTCCAAATAGGATTACTACATGGCAAGGGAAAAAAAAAAAAAAGAAACATTTAAAATACCTGCCTGAGAACCCAGTTTGTTTTAGAACATCATGTGTAATGACAAATGGGTTGAGAAGAGTAGGGACCAGTTTATGCTAAGAAAAAATCGGAAAGAATCTAATGGTCCCAGAAGCAATAAAAGGGAAGACATGGTAAACAGGAGATGGGATCATCAACACTATATTTTAATCTCAATTTTTTAAATTGGCACAATTAAAGCAATGCAAATAAGTTAGGTGAAGTTTTTTTTTCTTCTAGGGAAAGAGGATCCATTTTTTAAGGATCCATTTCTTCATGAATAAAAATAGGAATCGATGTTCTATGTAATGCAGTGATAGTTTGTCCCAGCAAATGTTCTGAAGAGGATGCGCTGTTATCTGTGGTCTGTAAATATTGTACGCAGTGTATCTCCACAGTCACACTCTACAGTGCTGCGCACAGATGCTGGGAGCTTAATGGGCAACGCAATGGTCAGGGTGCTTCTTTCAGTCCCTACCTTCCTGTCTACCCTGTTGGCGGGATAAACGTGCAACAAGATTCGGATGGGCGGGGCCTGTGGGGCTGCTTAGGGGTGGGGAATACCTAGGGTGTGGGTGGCCTTTTCCCTGTCACTTTGATTTTTCAGTTCCATGGCATGGCACAAGTTCTTTAAAATGCACTGAATGGCTGTTTGTTACAATGTTAAATATTAACTTTAGTGATTACTATCGAAGGGATAATTTCCACAAAATTGTTACATGAAACAGTATAATTCATGAGATCATTGCCAGGAGTAAGGGCTCTTAGCTCATGAAACAGCCGTTCTGTTCTTTAACTTAGAGCCTAAGCTCAGGCTAATTTTTTGCAGGGACAGAGGAGTCAGTAAAGTTTCAACATACCTGCTGCTGTTCGAGCACATGCTTGAACCTCTCAAACGTGTTTGCCTGATTTAAGATCTAGTTTTGTGCATGTACACAATTCACTTTCTACTGGAGGAAAGGGATTTCAGAATATGGAGATGGTAGCCTAATAAAAGCTGTATTATTGTCAGTTAGAGTATATTGTAATAAGACAAATGCATGCGATCGGTGACCTGGTTCTAGTGTTTCCACCACGACTTCTCCCTTTGATAGTTTGACTAGTGTAATATGTGACTAGAAAATAACAACAGTATCTTCCCTGCTGAAAAGATTTTTTGAATCTCTCCAAGCCCTTTCAGCTCTGTGATCACATTGTCATGGTAACTGGGAAGAAATTCTTAAATAATAGTGAATGTTCTGCTCAAAATTCCATATCTAATATGATCACTTTTGTTCAAAAAGGTATGTAGTAGGCAGTTAATTTTGAGATCAACAAGTGAATCACCAGTGTGTTATGAAGTCTGAAAAGAAAATTAATATCTTCACCAAAGAAGCATGTTATCCAAATTCTAAAAATCGTTTGTGTTAAAAAAAAATTCTTCACAGAGCAGATAAACAAGGTCACTGTGACTTCTTTTACACAGAAGCGTTTCATAGCTAAAATTTATTATTCCATTAAACTAAATGCCCGTGAATTGTCTGAGTCACATCTATGTATGACTTCAGTGTGACTGTCCTGTGTGAATCTCAGTGTGGCAGATAGAAGTAAGAGTCACATATTTGCTTATAAATTCTCCTTGCACTTACTCATATTATGAAAATTGTGGAGGCCCAGTGTGGACTTAATTTATATATTCCATTCCCTGGATATTCCAACTTGTCTCATACTTCCAATGAACTACTGGGAGATACCTTACAACAAACATAATATGCATAAGACAGAGCACACGTTGATATGTGCTGCCTTTATCAGTCCATATTTCAACTGGCTGGGTACCTACTTGCAAAATAATGAATTGCATCCTTACCTCATACCATATGTAAAAATTAACTCAGTGGATCAGAGACCTGATATTAGAGCTAAAACTATATAAAACTCTTAGAAGAAAATATGTAGGAGTGAATCTTTACAACCTTGGATGTGGCAGTGGTTCAGAAGCACAAGAAACGGAAATAAAAACGGACTCCATCAAAATTTAAAACTTGTATGTCCAAAGACACTATCAAGAAATGGAAAATAATTCACAGACTGGGAGAAAATATTTTCAAATCATGTATCTGATAAAGATCTGGTATCTAGACTATACAAAGAACCTGCACAACTCAACAACAGAAACACAGCCTAGTCCAAAAATGGACCAAGGGCTTGAATAGACACTTCCCCAAAGAACATATTCAAGTGGCCACAAGTACAGGAAAAGACACTCAACATCACTCATCACTAGGCGAATTAGAACCACAGGGAGGATGAGGTGGCTGCATGGCATCGCTGACTCGATGGACATGAGTCTGAGTGAACTGCGGGAGTTGGTGATGGACAGGGAGGCCTGGCGTGCTGCGATTCATGGGGTTGCAAAGAGTCGGACACGACTGAGCGACTGATCTGATCTGATCTGAGATACCACTTCATGCCAGTAGGAGAGCTGTAACCAAAAAAGGAAAAGTAAGTGTTGACGAGGATATGGAGAAATTGAAATCTCTGTGCATTAATGGTAGGAATATAAAATAGTGCAGTCACTATGGAAAACGGTTCAGTAGTTCTTCAGAAGGCTAAACAGAGAATTACATAAGACCCAGCAACCCTGCCTCTAGGTAATATTTACCCCCAAAGAATTGAAAACAGGTGTTCAAACAAAAAATTGTGCGTGAACCTAGTAGCAATGGAATATCATTCAGCCATCAGAGGAATGAAATACTGATATATTTTACAACATGGATGAACCTTAAAAACATTATGCTAAGTGAAAGAAGCCAGGCACGAGAGCCCACAGCCATATGAATATTTATATACAATATCCATGAAAGGCAAACCCATAGATATATACAGCACATTGGCAGGTAACGGGTTGGGAGGAGTGGGATTAGTGTTGACTGCTAGTGGGTGTAATTGTTTTTGAGAACATTTTGAAAACGTTCTGGAAATTAGTGGTGATTGCACATAACATTTTGAAATACACTAAAACCTACTAAATTATATAGTTTAAAATGATTTATGAAATATACAGAATAGGCAAATACATAGAGGTAAAATACACGTTGCTTGGTGTCAAGGGGTAGGGGTGGGGGAAAGAAGGAATGGGGAATGGTTGTTTAATGACTCCTTTGCGGCTACTAAAAGGTTCCGGAACCAGGTAGTGGTACAGGATGGAAAATGTACTAAATGCAGCACAATTTGGTACTTTAAGAGGGTTAAAGTGGTAAGTTTTATGTTATGTGAATAAAACTAAAATAAAATTTAAAAGTAAGGGAAGAACTGTTCTAAATAGTAAAGTTGAATACATTTTTTAAATGACCAAGTTAAAACTCTGAAATTTGAATTGCAGCTTTTAAAAAAATCTTGAATCTTATTTTGTGCAAAATTTGCACATAAATCTCATTTATCCAATTTTTGCTTATTTGAGTTTTTTGGTTAGCTCAGATTTTAAGCAATTATAAAGGATCCAAGATCCATTGGCTGTATATGAAGAAGGAACTAAATCTTTTAATTGCACCCAGGAGGTTCAGATACGATGTTCCACTATGTAAAAATACCCTCTTGCTGAATTATAAATAGTCAAGCTCTCAGCTGCATTTTTTACAACTTTTTAAAATTAAAGTATTGTTGATTTACAATTTTATGTTAAGTTAAACAGCATGGTGATTCACTACTTTTGCAGATTACATTGCATTGTGGGTTATTGTCAGATAATGGGTGTAATTCCCTGTGCTGTACAGTATATTCTAGTTGCTTATCTATTTTATATATAGTAGTTTGTATCTATTAATCAGTTCAGTCGCTCAGTCGTGTCTGACTCTTTGGGACCCTGCAGCACGCCAGGCCTCCCTGTCCATCACTAACTCCCAGAGCTTGCTCAAACTCATGTCCATCGAGTTGGTGATTCCATCCAACCACCTCATCCTCTGTTGTCCCCTTCTCCTCCTGCCCTCAGCATCAGGGTCTTTTCAAATGAGTCAGCTCTTCGCATCAGGTGGCCAAAGTATTGGAGTTTCAGCTTCAGCATCAGTCCTTCCAATGAATATTCAGGACTGATCTCTTTAGGATGGACTGGTTGGATCTCCTTGCAATCCAAGGGACTCTCAGGAGTCTTCTCTGACACCACAGTTCAAAAGCATCAGTTCTTCAGCACCAGCTTTCTTTATGGTCCAACTCTCACATCCATACTTGACTACTGGAAAAACTATAGCTTTGACTAGATGGACCTTTGTTGGCAAAGTAGTGTCTCTGCTTTTTAATATGCTGTCTAGGTTGGTCATAGCTTTTCTTCCAAGGAGCAAGCATCTTTTAATTTTATGGCTGCGGTCACCATCTGCAGTGATTTTGGAGGCCCCCCAAAAATAAAGTCTCTCACTGTTTTCATTGTTTCCCCATCTATTTGCCATGAAGTGATGGGACTGGATGCCATGATCTTCATTTTTTGACTGTTGAGCTTTAAGCCAGCTTTTTCATTCTCCTCTTTTCACTTTCATCAAGAGGCTCTTTAGTTCTTCTTCGCTTTCTGCCATAAGGGTGGTGTCATCTCCACATCTGAGGTTATTGATATTTTCTATTAATCTGTTATTCCCATACCTTTAATTTGTCCCTCCCTGCTTCCCTCTCCCCTTTGGCAGTCCACTGCATGACTTTTCTTGTGAATTTCAGGAGAAGAATTTCAGAAGCTTAGAATTTATTTTGTTTGTTTAGAAGAGTTTTCCTCGGTCTATGTAAGGAACCTGGAACTTTGCCTAACTATTTGTACATAAAAGAGTAGAAAGAATGAAGCTATTTCCCATGTTGTTTGAATGATCAAGATGACCTTGGTGCCCTGAATATAATTTGGAAATTATCTTACTTCATTTAACCTTTGATTAGTTTAATAGGGCACATTGTAGAAATACAAAAGTTCCAGAAAGCATCCTATAATAGACATTCTTTCTCCCCGCACTGGCTCTCAGTGGCTCAGTTCTCTTCCTCAGGTTGTTGGGAATCCCCAGAGATTTCAGTGCACATCTGAGCAAATAAGTTACCTTTTACGTTAATAGTATACATTATGTAGCACTTATGCACTTGAGAAACTTTTATTACATACTTCTACAGATTGTTACATACCTGATTTTATTGGCTTGCCTCACCAAAAAAGGCAGGGGTGGGGGGCTTGGGGCGGGTGGGATGGTCGGGGAGGGCGGGTGGGCAGCATTGTATTTGATTATTTAAATTTCAGCTCACTTGAATTGATTTCAAATGTGGCTTCTGCCTCGGAATTGCCCAAGATGAATAACACTGCCCTATCCCAGTAAAGTTATCTGACATTTTGGGTACCTTTTGTTCTCAGACTAGCTGTTTGAGTTTCTGAATAATTTAGTGACAATTTATGACAGCTGTTTCCTCTAACTCATGTTGATTATATTGTCTTTGCATAAAGATTATGCAACTCTGGCTTGAGACTCAAGCTCTGTCTATATGAAGTCAAAATAAGCACTCAGTTGACAAATTCTTTTGTTTCGATGGTACTTGCTAACCAACAGACTTTTGTTGTTGTTGTTAAAATTTATTTGTTTATTTGGCTGAACTGGGTCTTAGTTTGAGAAGGAAATGGCACCCCACTCCAGTACTCTTGCCTGGAAAATCCCATGAACGGAGGAGCCTGGAAGGCTGCAGTCCATGGGGTCGCTGAGGGTTGGACACGACTGAGCGACTTCACTTTCACTTTTCACTTTCATGCATTGGAGAAGGAAATGGCAACCCACTTCAGTGTTCTTGCCTGGAGAATCCCAGGGACGGGGGAGCCTGGTGGGCTGCTGTCTATGGGGTCACACAGAGTCGGACACGACTGAAGCGACTTAGCGGCAGCAGCAGGGTCTTAGTTGAGCACATGGGATCTAGTTCCCTCCCCAGGGATCAAGCCCAGGCCCCCGCACTGGGAACACAGGCTTAACCACTGGACCACCAGGGGAGTCACTGCCCAGCTGCCTTTTCCCTTAAATGACGGGCTTCGGCGGCATGTCGCTCTAGCCGTCTTGCAAATTCACAGAGACCGAAACAGGACGGCAACAGCAAGAGGAGAAGAACAGAAATGTTTTTAAACTTTTTAGTCAGATTTTTTAAAACAAGGTTAGAAGCCTTTTTCAAAATGTGTATGATTCAAACACATTTTTTAAAGCTTTCATCCCTCAAAGTAAACATTATTCTGTACTAAACAAATAATCATTTCTTAATTTTTGAAAGTTTCGTTATAAATGGCTTGATCATCTAGAATGCTAATACTTTGATCCAAGTATTTAATTTTACTGTTTGAAATATTAGCTAATAGCCAAAAGCTGCGAAATAAAAAAGTAACAAAACCCTAAGCCATTTTTCTGTAAAGAAACAATGCTCTAAAGTCAAGGATAACTGCACTTCCTCATAAAACTCAACACACTGTGGCTTTATTTGCATGTACAGGGGAAAAGAATCAGAATTATATTTGTAAAAAATAAATAGAATGCCTGAGATTAATAAAGTGATGTATATTAGTATACAAGGGTTTGCAGTGCTTCAGGGCATAAGTTGATTTCCATAAATGAGATCTTAAGAGCTGTCTTGAGGCTCTTTTGTTGGTTTTCACATTAATCATCTTATAACTGAATGCATTTTAGTTTATCATGCTTTTCATTTAAAATATATGTAAGAAAATGGTATAATTTATAACTAAATGATAATTTGATGAAATGTTTTATAGCCATTGATATAATTCCATGACAGTTCTTAAATGCAGAAATCATTTCGTCTTGGTAAAATGTGCCAACTTCCTAATTACAGTTTAGTTTTTCCCATTTATTGTAGTTCCTGGTGCTGTATGTGTGCATCCGTGGGTACTTAGTTGTGTCCAACTCTTTGCAACCCCATGGACTGTAGCCAGCCAGGCTCCTCTGTCCATGGAATTTTCCAAGCAAGTGCTGCTGCTGCTGCTGCTGCTAAGTCGCTCAGTCGTGTCTGACTCTGTGCGACCCTATGGACAGCAGCACACCAGGCTCCTCTGGCCACGGGATTCTCTAGGCAAGAAGATTGGAGTGGGTAAGTGCTGCATAGAATTATGCAAATAAAAACACAAATGAAAGAGTTCTAATTTTACAGAACAGTTGGTAACTTTTTTTACTGAACACTTGGCATGTGCAAGATACAGCTCGCCATGCTTTCCAGATCATGACTCTTAATACTTGAATTATGTGCCAGGACTTCCATGTGATGAAGCACACAAGCTGGGTGAAGAAGCAGTTCGTTGTCTCACAGTCTTGGAGGCTGGAAGTCCAAGACCAGGGTGTCAGCAGGGTAGGTGCCTTCTGAGTGCACTGAGGAAGAATCTGTTCCATGCCTCTCCCAGCCTCCGGTGATTTGCTGGCCATCTTTGGCACTCCTTGGCTTGCAGAAGCATCCTCCTAATCTCTGCCTTCATCTCCTCATGATGTTCCCTTTCTGTGTATCTGTCTGCCAACTTCTCCTTTTATAACCACACCAGCCGTACTGGAGCAGGGCAGGGCATCTGAATTAATTGCATTTGCAGCAACCCTATTTCCAAATAAGGTACGTTCTGAGGTTCTAAGGGTTAGGACCCGACATTTGAATATGGATGGGGACGCGATTCACAGCAGTAGTCACCCAGCCCTACGAGGCAGGCACCATTGCTCTCTCCAGTAGCTGTATGAGAAACTGAGACAGAGAGCTTCACTTACCTGCCCGGTCTGGCACAGAGAGGAAGTAACAGCTGGGATTTCAGTGCAGGCATCTGAGCTTCAGAGTCTACAGACATTTTTTTTTTTAGCTTAATTTTTCTTTAATGGGCTTCAGGACATATTTTATTGGTATTTTATATTTTATGTCAATATTTAAATGTGTGTTTGTTCTATCTAAGGCCAGTTTTTCCACTTGAGCACTGGATTTTCTACTTCAGTGACTTTCAGAGTCTATTCGTTACTACTAACCACCATCATCTCTCTTAACATTATCAATTCCTGGCAGGCTGATTTTGCTTATGATCTGGGTAATAATTTAGGGCCCTATTTAGATGCCTAATCTACTAAACTACCTAACATATGTATAATGGAGTTAATAAAATATATTCAAGTTTATGAAGCTATATCTAATCCATATTCTGGTCATGTCATACTTGTGTTGTCCCTGAATAACAAGTTTGAAAAGAAACAAAGGAGAAATACTGTACCCCTTCTGCTGCTGCTTTTACCATGATCTGTGAGGGAGAATTCACAGTATTTTTCCACAAAGGAGAAAACTGCTGAGTCAGAGGCAAGCAGGTAAGCCTCCCATATACCCTTAGAGACAGGAGACTTCTGTGGTGTGTATTTCAACTTAAAATTTGTCAGAAGTACAGAGAGGCAATCACTGAAGGAGCCGCTGTTTTAAACACCAGGGAAATGCTCTTAGCGATGAGTGATTTCATCGGGAAAAGATGCTCCTCCTGCCCGCTCTGTCCACATGGTCCTTACTGGCTCACCACAACGTCTGCATCCCATCCCTCCTTCAGGAGGATGGAAGGGCTAGGTCCAACCCAGAAGTCGCACAGGTCACGTCTGCCTGCATTTTTAGTAGCAAAATCTTGTCATGTGGCCAGATGCAAGGGAAGCTAGGAGAACTCTAAGCTGAAAGTTTTATGACTAAGAAGAGAAAACGAATATTAAGGGATGCATAGTAGTCTCTGCCACAAACAGGTAAATAGGCTCTGTGTTAAATTGCTCTGCAGTGCAACTTGACAGTAAAGGAGTATTTTACATTGAATAGTAGGAAACTGAAGCAGTCAATCTGTCGTTTATAATAAAGAACAAGACATAGTAAAAGTTTCAAGTACGCATGAAAATGCAGAAAATGGTTTAATAAACCTATGTCTCCATCACCTAATACAAATGGAAATAAGGATTCTGCACTGACAACTCAGAGAGGAATAAACCAAGTGTCCCAAGGACAAGAAAAATGCTGCGAATGGCATTATTTCATTTTTATGGCTGAGTAATATTCCATTGCGTGTGTGTGTACACCACATCTTCATCCATTCATCCGTCGGTGGATGTGGATGTGCTTCCACGTCTTGACTGTTGTAAACAATGTTGCTATGAACATAGAGGCGCAAGTTTCTAATTATTTTTCATCTTTTCCAGATACCCGCTGAGAAGTGTGATTGTTGGGTCATTTGGCAACTCTCAGTCTAGTTTTTGAAGGAAATTTATACTGTTTTCCTTAGTAGCTGCACAACGTAGGAGGTTCCTTTTTCTCCACACCCTCTCCAGCACTTATTATTTGTAGACTTTTTGATGGCCGTTCTAATTGGTGTCAAGTGATACTTCATTATAGTTCTGATCTGCTTTTCTCTAATAAGTAGCGATGTTGAGCATCTTTTCCTGTTCCTGTTGGTGGCCATCTCTTGTCGTCTTCGGAGATATGTCTGTTTAGGTCTTCTGCCTGTTTTTCCATTGGGTTGTTTCTGGGTTATTTTTTTTTATGTTGAGCTATATATAAGTCATTTGGGTAGTTTGGAAATTCATCTCTTGATCAGTCACATAGTTTGCACAAACATTTTTTGCCATTCTGTAGGTTATCTTTTTGTTTAAACAAAATGTACATATTTTGCACAATTTTTAATACATATTGCCAAATTGTTTTTCCAGAATATTATGTTAATTTGCATTTCAACCACTGTTTCAGTCTATTTTCTTGCATTATATGGATGATATTTGTTTAAAAGTTGTAGCAAATTTGATAAATTAAAATGTTTATTCCTTTTATTACTAATAAAAATGGATACACTTTTATAGGTTTTTGAGTGTTTGATTTATTCTTCTCTGAGTTGTCAGCACATAACCTTTGCTTCCATTTATACTGTTATTCTGTTCTATAATTTTATAGAAGCCCTTAAAGTGTTAACTCGTGCTCAGTATTATAGTTTGTTAACAATTTTCTGTTTCTCATTTGACTTATTTTTCATAGTTTGTGATCCAAATAGTTTTAAATATTGATATTCATATTATCAGTTTTTACTTTCGTTGTTTTTGCCTTTTACTTCCAGCTTAAAAAGACCTTCTTAGCCTAGCTCAATTCTTGATAAATGAACCACTTCCTTCAAACTGATACACTTTCAGTGGCCTTTACCTTACATTGTTAATGCTTGAAAGCAACGGTGTTATTTTTCCTTTATACAGTATACCACAAATACAGGGTCTTTTACTACAATTCAGAGTAATCACCACTTAGTATTGATATGTTACTCAGGTATTTTATGAATAGAAAAGGAAAGTTTTCTACCCATAAAGAAAAAAGTTACTTAAAGTCTACTAAGGAAACTTTCAAGGCATGGAAAATCACAGAGTGTCAGTTTCCCTTACTTTTTTTTTTCTCCTGGAATATTCCTGAGGGCAGAGGACAGTGATTAATTTTCCCCAGGATAAGTGGCAGCAGAGCCTAAGGCAGCTATAACATCAAGCGATTCTTTGCAATTTTATTTTAAAGCTTAACATTTATGCAGAATTTCCCTTCCACTGCCAAAGATACCCATTTGGTCTTCTTCGTGTGCTCAGTCGCACAGTTGGGTCCAGGTCTTTGCAGCAGCCAGGCTCCTCTGGCTCAGTTGTATGCCCCTCTTTGCAACCCTATGGACTGTACCCTGCCAGGCTCCTCTGTCCATGGGATTTTCCAGGCAAGAATCCCAGAGTGGGTTACTATTTCCTACTCCAGGACATCTTCCCAACCCAGGGACTGAACCTGAGACTCTTGTATCTCCTGCATTGGCAGGCTGATTCTTTACCATTGCACCAGTTGGGAAACTCTGGTTTTCTTTCAGCCAGATTTATTGAGGTGTAATTTATATACAGGACAAATTACTCTTTCAAGTTGTATCAGTTCAGTTCAGTCGCTCAGTCGTGTCAGACTCTTTGCAACCCCATGAATCGCAGCACGCCAGGCCTCCCTGTCCATCACCAACTCCCGCAGTTCACTCAGACTCACGTCCATCGAGTCAGTGATGCCATCCAGCCATCTCATCCTCTGTCATCCCCTTCTCCTCCTGCCCCCAATCCCTTCCAGCATGAGAGTCTTTTCCAAGAGTCAACTCTTCACATGAGGTGGCCAAAGAACTGGAGTTTCAGCTTTAACATTATTCCTTCCAAAGAAATCCCAGGGCTGATCTCCTTCAGAATGGACTGGTTGGATCTCCTTGCAGTCCAAGGGACTCTCAAGAGTCTTCTCCAACACCACAGTTCAAAAGCATCAATTCTTTGGCACTCAGCCTTCTTCACAGTCCAACTCTCAAATCCATACATGACCAGTGGAAAAACCATGGCCTTGACTAGATGGACCTTTGTTGGCAAAGTAATGTCTCTGCTTTTGAATATGCTATCTAGGTTGGTCATAACTTTTCTTCCAAGGAGTAAGCGTCTTTTAATTTCATGGCTGCAGTCACCATCTGCAGTGATTTTGGAGCCCCCAAAAATAAAGTCTGACACTGTTTCCACTGTTTCCCCATCTATTTGCCATGAAGTGATGGGACCAGATGCCATGATCTTCGTTTTCTGAATGTTGAGCTGTAAGCCAACTTTTTCACTCTCCTCTTTTACTTTGATCAAGAGGCTTTTGAGTTCCTCTTCACTTTCTGCCATAAGGGTGGTGTCATCTGCATATCTGAGGTTATTGATATTTCTCCTGGCAATCTTGATTCCAGCTTGTGCTTCTTCCAGCCCAGCATTTCTCATGATGTACTCTGCATATAAGTTAAATAAACAGGGTGACAATATACAGCCTTGACGTACTCCTTTTCCTATTTGGAACCAGTATGTTGTTCCATGTCCAGTTCTAACTGTTGCTTCCTGACCTGCATACACATTTCTCAAGAGGCAGGTCAGGTGGTCTGGGATTCCCATCTCTTTCAGAATTTTCCACAGTTTATTGTGATCCACACAGTCAAAGGCTTTGGCATAGTCAATAAAGCAGAAATAGATGTTTTTCTGGAACTCTCTTGCTTTTTCCATGATCCAGCAGATGTTGGCAATTTGATCTCTGGTTCCTCTGCCTTTTCTAAAACAAGCTTGGACATCAGGAAGTTCACGGTTCACATATTGGTGAAGCCTGGCTTGGAGAATTTTGAGCATTACTTTACTAGCGTGTGAGATGAGTGCAGTTGTGTGGTAGTTTGAGCATTCTTTGGCATTGCCTTTCTTTGGGATTGAAATGAAAACTGACCTTTTCCAGTCCTGTGGCCACTGCTGAGTTTTCCAAATTTGCTGGCATATTGAGTGCAGCACTTTCACAGCATCATCTTTCAGGATTTGAAATAGCTCAACTGGAATTCCATCACCTCCACTAGCTTTGTTCGTAGTGATGCTTTCTAAGGCCCACTTGACTTCACATTCCAGGATGTCTGGCTCTAGGTCAGTGATCACACCATTGTGATTATCTGGGTCGTGAAGATCTTTTTTGTACAGTTCCTCTGTGTATTCTTGCCACCTCTTCTTAATGTCTTCTGCTTCTGTTAGGTCCATACCATTTCTGTCCTTTATCGAGCCCATCTTTGCATGAAATGTTCCCTTGGTATCTCTAATTTTCTTGAAGAGATCTCTAGTCTTTCCCATTCTGTTGTTTTCCTCTATTTCTTTGCATTGATCACTGAGGAAGGCTTTCTTATCTCTTCTTGCTATTCTTTGGAACTCTGCATTCAGATGCTTATATCTTTCCTTTTCTCCTTTGCTTTTCGCTTCTCTTCTTTTCACAGCTATTTGTAAGGTCTCCCCAGACAGCCGTTTTGCTTTTTTGCATTTCTTTTCCATGGGGATGGTCTTGATCCCTGTCTCCTGTACAATGTCTCGAACCTCATTCCATAGTTATAGCTGTGACTCATAACCACATCAAGATACAGAATGTTTCCATCATCCCAACAATTTCCTTTGTATCCACTGCAAATGACACCCTGTCCTCACCTGCAGCCCTTGGGAACCACTGCCCTGACCTCTGTCCCTGTAGCATTGCCTTTTGGTAAATGTCATATAAATGACACTGTAGGTTTTGTATTAGATTTTTTCATCAGCAGAAATGATTTTGAGATTCATCATTGTTGATTTGTCAGTAGTTTACTCATGTTGATTGCTGATAGTGCCCCATTATGTAATTTTATATGTGTTCATTCTTCGTTAACACTTGAATTGTTTCCTTTTTTGGCTGTTATGAATAAGTGAAGTGAAAGTTGTTCAGTCGTGTCTCACTTTGCGACCCCATGGACTGTAGCCCGCCAGGCTCCTCTGACCATGGGATTCTCCAGGCAAGAACACTGGAGTGGGTGACCTTTCCCTTCTCCAGGGGATCTTCCCAGTCCAGCGATCAAACCCAGGTCTCCCACATTGCAGGCAGACTCTTTACTGTCTGAGACACCAGGGAAGCAAAGATACCGTGAAATCTTGTGTATAGGTCTCTGGAGATAGAGTTTCATTTGTCTTGTTCAAATACTGACGGATGAGATTGTGACTAGTATGATCACTGTATGTTTAACTTTAAAAAAAATTGCCAACTTGTTTTGCAAATAGTCGTACCCTTTTGCATTCCTTTGAGCACTCTGAAAGTTCCAGTCGTTCCAGATCCTTGCCTGTCAGGTTTTAAAGTTTCAGCTGTTCTGCTAGGTGTATAGTGCCTTTATACCTAGCAGTGGTTTTAATTTGTATTTTCCCAATAACTATTGATATGAGTACTGGTTTTTAGTGCTATGTCATCTGTATCTCTTCTTTGTTAAAATATCTTGTCTTTTAAAAATTTTTTTTTTTGGCCAGCCAAGAAGCTTGTGGGATCCTATCAATAGCTGCCTGACCAGGAACTGAATGAGGGCTCGTGGTGGTGAAAGCACAGGCCTAACACTGGACCAGCAGGGAATCCCCTTGTCCATTTTTATTGAGTTGCTTTTCCTATTATTGACTTGTGAGTTACTTAAATTTTAGATATAAGCCCTTTACTATATATGTTTTGCAAATAATTATTCCATTCTTTGACTTGTATTTTTATTCCCTTAATAATATCATTCAAAGGTCAAATGTTTCTTTTTTTTTTTTCAGTAAATGTTTAATTTTAGAATAGGTTCAGATTTACAGAAACAGTTGCAAAGGTTAATGCAGGAAGTTCCCGTATACTCCTCATGCAGCTTCTCCTGCTTTAGCATCCACTATCGTGATTGGTTGTCAAACTAGGAAAGCAGCCTTGGACGTTATTACTAACTGAACTCCAGGCTTGGTTTGGATCTCTTTTTGCCTCAAGAACTGCTTTCAGTTTGTGCAGTGAACTGGCAACAAATGCTCTCAGAACTCATTTTGCTGAAAATCGTATATTTTACCTTTGATTTGGAAATTGCTTTTCTATTTGAGTATAGAGTTGCCACGAACATTTTCTTTCAGATGTCGTTCCGTTGTCTTCTGGCTGGAATAGTCTCTGAAGATGTTTCTAATAATGCTTAGCTTTGTTCTTCTAGGTAAGATAACCTCTTTTCTTAGGCTGCCTCTTGGAAGAGTTTCTTTTTCTCAGAAGTTCTCAGCAATTTGATTTAGTTTGGCATGGTTTTCATTAGATTCATTCTGTTTGGGGTTATTTGAAGTTTCTTGAACCCATGAATTTATATTTTTCAGAAGATTTATAAATTTGAGGGCCATTTTTTTCTCCAAGTAGTTTCTGTATCCCTTTCATCTCCTCTCCTTTTGACACTTCAATTACATGATGTCACTATCACTTAAATTCTCTTCATTTATTTCTGTCAGTTTTCTCTAAGTTTCACTTTGGATAATTTATATTGTTATGTCTTCAAGTTACAGATCTTTTCCTGTGCCATATCTAATCTGCTCTTAATCAACTGATACTTTGAATTAGATGTTATGTTTTCTATCTCTAAAGATTCCATTTCATGATGTTTTTAAATCTTGAATTCTCTCTTCACGTAATTAAAACTTTCTGCATGCCGAACACATTGACAACAGCTGCTTGAAACTTGTGAGATAATTACAAATTTTCTGTTATTTCCAGCTTCTCTTATTTATTGATTCTTTTTCTGATAATTGTCCTACTCCCTTACACAGCTAGGGCTTCCCTGGTGGCTCAGAAGGTAAAGCGTCTGCCTGCAACGTGGGAGACCTGGGTTTGATCCCTGGATTGGGAAGATCCCCTGGAGAAGGCAATGGCACCCCACTCCAGTACTCTTGCCTGGAGAATCCCATGGACGGGGGAGCCTGGTGGGCTGCAGTCCACGGGGTCGCACAGAGTCGGACACGACTGAGCGACTTCACTTTCTTTCTTTCTTTTACATAGCTCATAAATTTTAATTGGATCCTAGATAATGAATTTATGCTTTAATTTCTGTGTTTTGTTGCATTCTTTTAAGACATGTTGGATTTTTATTTTGTAGGCAGTTAACTTACTGATAGGTTGATTCTCCGGTGCTTTTATTAGGACTTGAAGTTTTTTTTCAGTTTAGTCACTCCATCATGTCTGACTCTTTGCAAACCTACAGACTGCAGCATGCCAGGCCTCCCTGTCCATCACCAACTCCTGGAGCTTGCTCAGACTCATGTCCATTGAGTCGGTGGTGCCATCCAACCATCTCATCCTCTGTCATCTCCTTCTCCTCCTGCCTTCAATCTTTCCCAGCATCAGGGTCTTTTCAAATGACAGTTCTTCACATCAGGTGGCCAAAGTATTGGAGTTTCAGCTTCAGCATCAGTCCTTCCAATGAATATTCAGGACTGATCTGCTTTAGGATGGACTGGTTGGATCTCCTTGCAGTCCAAGGGACTCTCAAGAGTCTTCTCCAACACTACAGTTCAAAAACATCAATTCTTTGGCACTCAGGTTTCTTTATGGTCCAACTCTCACATCCATACATGATTATAGGAAAAACCATCACTTTGACCAGACGGACAGGGCAGGTATAAAGGATACTTTACTTCAGGGATAGTTTAGCCCTGCTACTAAAGTGTGACCCTCTCAAATGCTCTATTAAACTTGTCATGTATTCAAGGATATGAATTTCTTTGCCTTTAACCCTCGTGGCTCAGCTGGTAAAGCATCTGCCTGCAATGCGAGAGACCTGGGTTCGATCCCTGGGTTGGGAAGATCCCCTGGAGAAAGGAAAGGCTACCCACTCCAGTATTCTGGCCTGGAGAATTCCATGGACCGTATATAGTCCACGGGGTTGCAGAGTCGGACACAACAGAGCGACTGTCACTCCCTCAATCACTCCCCACTCTGGCTTTTGAAAGCTCAGTAGCTCAGTCTGTCCACAGCCCATTTTCCTCCCTACAGGTCTCCCTCCAGTAATTGCTGTTTCCTGGGATTTGTACTTCCCCAGTCTTGTGAGGTTTTACTCTATACGTACTCAGATTGGTATTTAGCTGAAAACTCAGGGGACTCCTGTATAGATTTTTGGGACTCCTGCATGTCATAATTGCTTCTTCTCTAGAACTCTGTCCCACAAAGTCTGGCTGCCTAGGTGGCCTTGAACTCCTTATTCTGGAGTTGTCGAGTGGTTTGTTATCAGTTCAGCTCATCAAGACCTTGCTGGGCCCTGCTTGGGTTTCTCCTTCATGCCTTAGGAATTATCTCAGTGCAAAAAACAAGACTACCTTAGGGTTCATCTTGCTCATTTACCTTATCCCAGGGACCATGGCTCCATGTTGTCTGTTGTCTAACTTTAGAAATCAATTACTACATGTATTCTTTCCTGTTTTCTGGTGGTTTAGGATGGGAAATATGTTGTTACTCTTTCGAGGCCAGAAGCACCATATTCACTTTTCTTTTAAAGTCAGTTTTTTTTTAATGAAATCAACAAACCTCACTAATTGTTTTGAATGGTTTCTCAATTATATTTAAACATATTTAAAACCCCTTCAGTAAACTGATTGGCAGACTTGATTTGCTGGCCTTCATTACCATTGTATCATGATTTTTATTTATAAGTTCATTTTGTTTATTTGGTTGTTTTTTTCCAGTCACTAAATGAATATTCAGATTTTAATTGTATAGAAATTCTGGCCTAGTTATGGAGAATGCAGAAGAAAGTCACAACTAAATGAATTGTTTAGTAACGAAAATACTTTCATTTTTATTATAAAGATCATGCATAAATAAACATTTAGAAACAACTTTCCCTTCTTTTCAAATGGTACGTACTCATTTACTATATACATATCAACTGTTTATGTTTGCAAAATTCAGTTTCTCAGTTGTGTGATATCTTCTAGTATATCTTTCAAGTCAACAGATTTGAGTTTTCTATAGTTAAGATTTAATTTCAAAAGTGGTATGGATTTACTTGAAATAAATTTCGATGATAGTAACTTTTCTCTAGATTAAAAAAAATTTTTTTTAACTGTTCTAGATTTGTCACTTAGATTTTTAAGTTTTGAATATATATATATATTTTTTTTTTTTTTTTTGCAGGAGAAAAAAGGGGTCTTTTAACAATATTTATCCAGGAAAGCATATTTATTCTTTTTACTAATATTTCTTTTATGAAGAATTTCCAATTAAAAATGAAGAGAAATTGTTTTGATTTCACATCTTTTTCAAACATCCATTTGACTTTGGGATTTAAAGAGAAATTTATCCGAGTGCAAGTGGTGAGAATGAAAAGCATCTATAGAACGTGTAAGAATTTGATCCGTAGGAAGTGAAATGGAAATGGTGCAACCAAATGTACATTTTTTAGTTTTCGCTTCCCAGTGAGTAGATGTCGTTAGAGATTGTTTGCTGCTTATAAGGTCAAAACAGCCATGTTTTCAACTTTATTCGAGAACATAAGAAAAACTGATGGCCAGAGCCCTTCTTGGAAGGAATAACAGTGACACAGCAGCTCAGATGTAAATTTCAAGTCTCTGATTTGCAGTGTAAGCAAGGATCTTGCCAAGAACAATTATGATTTGGCTGTTACAGGAAAAGATGAATAGAGAGGGTCCTAAAGAAGCTCAATTCATTCTACTAAGAACAACAGTTTTTCTTCAAACATGTTTTGTTTGGCTCTTTAAGGAAGAATAGGGGAAAATTGTATTTTATTCATTGTTCTGAGGGGGCCATTTGTAATTAATAAAAAATAACACAGGTAGCTCAGTGGTAGAGAATCTGCCCGCCAGTGCAGGAGACACAGGAGACGTGGGTTCAACTCCTGGGTCAGGAAGGTCCCCTGGAGAAGGAAGTGGCAACCCACTCCAGTATTTTTGAGAATCCCATGGACAGAGGAGCTGGGCGGGCTACAGTCCAGCTGGCCGCAAAGAGTTGGACACGACTGAAGCGACAGAGCGTGCGCACACGTGACAGAAGAAACAGAGACAACACTTTGGCACAGAGCAGTAGGCTGTCCATGACTCACAAGGAAACGAAAACCAGAAACTGAAAGAAGATACTTTTAAAATCTTAATTTTTTTTTTTTTACCTTGGCTTGAGATGATATCCATTAAATGTTATCTTAAAATAGCCACCTGCCTAAAGGCATAGGAAGCACTCTCATACTTTGGTAAAGAAACATGTGCATGTATGTGTCCATGAACTTGCCAGGAAAGGAGTCCGGAGCTATTACGGTATTACTCTCGATCACTCTGGGTTATTCAGACAAGCGGGACTGCGGTGACTGGGGGATATCCTACAGATGTATTTCTCCACTGTTGCAAAACTAACAAGGGCTTTTAAAGCATCACTTAGCACAACTGACATCTTACCGTTACAGCTTCATTTCTTTTGAAATCCTGCCACTTGGGTTTTTTTTGGCGGTTATGGTTCATCCTTCCCCAGTTTCCTGAATTACTCAAGGCTCAAAAATTGTCAAGAGCAGTCTTTTGAAATTAGGAAACATCGAAAATCCGTAGCTATGTCTGTTTTATGTCTTGAGCCCACAAAGCCCACCTGTATCTGGACAGCATCTCGTGGGGTTTTGTCCCTAATTATTTCCTGTTGTGCCATGTGTGCGGTGAGTGGAGGTCGCCCTTCACTGCAGTGCATGGGCTCCTCTTGTCGGGGACCACGAGCTCAGTGCAGGTGGCTCTCAGTACTGGTGTCGTGGTGACTGTTGCCTCAGGGTGCCCGGGATCTTCCCCGACCAGGGTCGAACCCGTGTCCCCTGTTTTGGCAGACACATTCTTATCCACAGTACCGCCAGGGAAGTCCTTTTTTTTTTGTCCCATGTTTTGGGTCATCAAGCACCTCACCTCAACCCCATAAGTAGAGGCAGCTCTTCTGAACGCTCTGGATGACGTGGGTGGCCACGTCTGTGTCGCTCTGTAATTCCTCTCTTTCTTCCGAATTTGCTGTTTCATTTTTCTGCTGAACACAAACAGGACTGGCAGGAGAGGCAGACCCTGCTTCTGAGGAGGCTTCACTGTATAAGATACCCATCTTTGGGAGTTGGCCAGGGCAGAACAGATGAGGCTAGAGTAAAGAGTGTTTTCATGCTGTTGCCTCAAACCATCACTAACGGCTTCCAGATGAAGCTGAATAGATGCCAACAGACGATTGGTTGAAGATGAAGAGGTCATCTGCCAGGTGCAAAAAGTGGCTACTTAAGTGAAGTGACATGTAATACCCCCATGTTGACTTCAAATGCTTTGGCGTGACCAGCTAACTCACGGGAACCAGATAAGAGGAATCTGTAATGATATGTATTTGTAGAGGATGACATCTGATCTTTTTTTTATTAATTTCAGTAGCACTAGAAGTGGTCTCCTATTTGTTGCAAGTTATAGAGTACTAAAAGCTTGAGTTTAGTAACCGAAGGAAAAATCATTTCGAAGTAATGATTGTCAGAGGCAACATCAATCTATTATAGAAAATTAAATGTAGTGGCTCTGGGATTACTAAACTGTGGGTAGCAAATTATTGTTGTCCAATTTGTGTCCATTCTGTAAGTTTTACCCTTAATATGGGGCTTTTCTGGTGGCTCAGATGGTAAAGCGTCTTCCTGCAATGTGGGAGACCCAGGTTCAATGCCTGGGTCGGGAAGATGCCCTGGAGAAGGAAATGGCACTCCACTGCAGTACTCTTGCCTGGAAAATCCCATGGACGGAGGAGCCTGGTAGGCTACAGCCTTTAACATGAGGACCTTTTGTCTTTCTGAGGGCTGTTAATGAGACAGACTTAAGTTAAAGCAGGTATTTTAGCTTTTGGCCTTAAGCTATTCTGTGATTTTCCACAGGTTTGGTTTTAATTGAGTTGTTCAATAAGAAAAGAAAAAAACAGCTGATGCATGACATTCATCACAAAAATTTTATTTTTGTGATAAAATAATCAAGTTAGGTTTGATTTAGCCATTTATGTTATTTACCAGAAGCTCCACGTTAATTTGTAAATCTGATGTTTGAATCATACTCACAAAAACGCTGGTGAATTTTGTCATATTCGTGTTTTAAACTCATTTTGTTGATGTACACTTTGGAGGCTGTCACAGATTTTTCCTTTAGGGAGCATTTCTTCTGTTCATTAGGAGTTACTTAAGCGTGGCTTTTCCTTGATTGCTTTTCTGCATGCTAGGAGTGTAACAATCCTAGCAAGGTTGTCTCAGTAAGGTTCAGTTCAATGGGTGACTTCAGCAGCTATTTTTAAATGGAAATCATGGCAGCTCATAGTTATAGGGCATTAGTTACAACAACTCAAGAAATGAAGAAAACGCTATGTAGAGTTTTAATTCCCCATAATTTTGTTGTCTGAGTAATAATAGGTAGCTATAAGGGAGAACAATAATGTCTTTACTACATATTTATTCATTCACTAATTTTTACCGTTTTGATGTGCTCACCACAATGAGAAATAATAAGACACACATAAGATAATACCACTGCCTTTCAAAGTGCTTATGGTCTTGTTTTTACTTACTTTTTATTGGCGTATAGTTGATTTACAGTGTGTTAGTTTCAGGTTTACGGCAGAGTGAGCCACTTACACATGCACCACTCTTTTGTAGATTATTTTCCCGTATAGGTCATCACAGAGCACTGAGTAGAGCTCCTGTGCCGTACAGTGGGCCTTATTATCTATTTTACTAATTCATGTAGTGATGTATGTGTGGGCTTGCCAGGTGGCTCAGTAGTAAGAAATCCGCCTGCCGATGCAGGAGACGCAGGAGTTGTGGTTTCCATCCCTGGGTCAAGAAGATCCCCTGGAGAAAGCAATGGCACTCCACTCCAGTGCTCTTGCCTGGAAAATTCCATGGACAGAGGAGCTGGCGGGTAAGTCGATGGGGCCGCAGAGTCAGACCCGACCGAGCGACTGAGCCCCGCGCGGCAGTGCATGTGCCAGCCCAGTCTCTGCCCCTCCGCTCCTTCCCCCCTTGGTAACCGTCAGTTTATTTTCTGCGTCTGTGACTCTGTTCCGTTCCGTAAGTTCATCTGTAGCGCTGTTTTAGACCCCACGTGTAAGCGACATCACGGATCTGTCTCTGACTTACTTTGCTCGGTGTGAGAGTCTCGAGGTCCATTCCTGTCACTGCAAACGGCGACATTTCATTATTTCATGGCTGAGAATATTCCATTGTGTATAGGTACCGCATCTTTTTTATTGGAGTATAGTTGATTTACAATGTTGTATTAGTTTCTACTGTTAAAAAACAAAACAAAAACCCTCAAAATTCTTTTATTCTCTCTCTTTCTGTCTCAGTAGCTCTAAAAGCATAGAAACCTCTTCCAGAATGTCCCTGACCCTGCCTCATCAAACTCAACCCCAGTTCTCCCCAGACTGCTTCCCCACTGGTCTGGGCATTCCACACTCCCTTTTAGAATGCCATTTTCTTTTCCTGACCCTTTCTCCCTTTACTTGTCTAGAGAAATCTAGCCTTTCTGGGCTTGTTCCAATTCTCCTGCCTATTGATTCTCCAGACAAATGTACCCAAAATGCCAAGCCCAGTAGCCTCCAAAGCAACAAATGTGCATTCCTTTTTGAAGATGAGGAGGAGAGAAGGCTATGAATATGCACACGTTGATATCTTTGCCTACTTAGCACAATATCATGGATGTGACTACACTGTTTTCATAGAAACCTGCTTCTTAGAGCTGGATAGAGTCTCAGGTCATTATCTGGTCCAGTTTCCTGCTTCAAGTCATTGAGCTATTTATACTCTGTATTACTCTGAGACTTGACAAATTGGTTTGATATGCTACGGGACATGGATTTATGGAAAAGAACATGAATAACCCCCAGTCATTGACATTGTGATAGTGCTTTTCCAACCACACTATACTACTTGAATTTTTTTCATTTTGGCTATTCTGTATAGTTAATCTCTAAGAGTTCAATTTCAGTATATTTCAATTTAATATCTAAATGTTGAACAACCCACCAAATTTTGAACCCTCTACTCAGTGCTGGAGATTTTAAAAGCTACTTTTTACATCGCCCCAGCTTCCAGGTGTTCACAGTCCAGTGGAGAGGCAAATGCTCCCTCTTCTACAATCTAGGCAGTGGCAGACAGGCAGAATAAACACAGTGGAATGAGATGGAATGGAGCGTAGAGGACAAAATGCTGTCTGAACATTGAGTAGTGGCCACAAAGGTGATCTTTAGTACTTTTGATATGTACAAACAGAACTCCTGGCATAGCAATTAGAAGATATAGTTTTCATGCACAATAAATATTGAATCTTGTTTTATAAATGCTCTCTCCCTTTCTCTTCCTGTTACTATAAATGTTGTTGTTCAGTCGTGTCCAACTTTTTTCAACCCCATGGACTGCAGCACAGCAGGCTTCCCTGCCCTTTACCATCTCCCAGAGTTCACCCAAAGTCATGTCTATCGAGTCAGTGATGCCATCCAACCATCTCATCCTCTGTCGTCCCCTTCTCCTGCCCTCAGTTTTTCCCAGCATCAGGGTCTTTTCCAAAGAGTCAGTTCATGGCATCAGGTGGCCAAAGTATTGGAGCTTCAGCATCAGTCATTCCAATGACTTTTCAGGGTTGGTTTCCTTTAGGATTGACTGGTCTGATCTCCTTGCAGTCCCAGGGACTCTTCAGAGTCTTCTCCAGCACCACAGTTCAAAAGCAGCAATAAATAAACATAAATGGGTCATCTCTAATTTGTCACCGAGCCATTTCCATTCCTCTGGTCTGCCTTATTTCTAGCCCATTTTCTCAGAAGGTAAGCAGATTACTCAGCTAAACAGTCACTGGGGGAACGACTTGAAATTGTTTTCTTGGAAATGGGAAGGCTGGTTTGGGAAAAAAGTTGTCTCTGGGAATCATCCAGCCCTCCTACCTTTCTCCCTGTCTCCTCTTGTCTTCCCTGCTCCTCCTCTCTTCCTCTCCTCCCCCTCCAAGCTGCTGGTGGCTTAGCCGTCTTTGACTTCCTGAGGGCGCCCCAGCTGACTGGAGTAAGGACCCACTGAGTGCTCTCTTGGTCTGAGCCCATGGGAGAATCCTTAAATTTCTCCTTGTAATGCTCTCATATTGGAACTAGAGGATAAGAAAGACACAAATGCATGTTAACCTGTGGAAGGAAAATTCCACAGTTTGTCGTATTTGGCAATGAATAGTGTGGGTTTAGGTATCGACCAGACTTTATTTTAAATGGAAAACAAATGAGAAATGCTACTATGCTGGCCAGCGAGTCTTGGTTCCAAGAAGACTTTTGATTTCTAAATGTTCTGCTTCTCTTTAAGATAAAATGTTTGAACTACTGGCCATTGGAACTTCACTTCTCTGACCGTGTCTTCGGAACCAAAGGTGGATCTCAGTTCTGCATTGAGGAAGAGACGTGGCTAGGGGCTGGCCCTGTTCCCTGGGGTGGGAGCTACAGGAGAATGGGGGGCAGCAGGGGTAGGGTGGGTGCGGGGCTCTGAAAGCTCTGAGATCCTTTAGACATGCTGGTGGGGGAGGCGGTCGCATTGATAGAACACCCCCTCTCAGACGCTGGCCTGAATATTCTTCCTCATTGCCTCTGAAGAGCAGCACTGATGGGGAAGCCTGGTGGTCTCAAAGGAGCGTTCCCATCACATTTACAGAGAGCTGCATCCATCTCAAGGGAAAGAACGCCAGGACTCTCGAGCAGCTGTGCTCTGGGCACATTCCTTCTGTGTTCACCACACAAGTAGAAAGGACTCATTTCCTCTTTCAAGTGCCTCATGTGGAAAGAGCTCAATTTGGTATTTAGATATAGTGGAGTTGTTGTTTGGTCGCTCAGTCGTGTCTGACTCTTGAGCCCCGTGAACTGTAGCCCACCAGGCTCCTCAGGATTTTCCAGGCAAGAATACTAGAGTGGGTTGCCAGTTCCTCCTCCAGGGAATCTTCCCAACCCCAGGATCTAACCCATGTCTCCTGCATTGGCAGGTGGGTTCTTTACCACTGAGCCACCAGTGAAGCTGGTGAGTTATAAAGTAAAACTTTGGCAAAACTAAAGTTATGGAGCTATTTAGCAAAGCTGTATTTAACTTATAATTGAGTTAAAAAGCAAAACAAACCCTTTGGCCGTGTCGTTATTTAAGATAGTCTGTTTTCCGTTTAGTTTAGTGCTTACGTTCTTCAGTACTGAACAGCAGTCAAGCCTCACCCGGCACACACCTCTCTCTCTCGTTCTGAAGCTTCTGAAAGAAAATCACAGAGACCAGGAGAAGCCGGCCCTTGGGGGCCACACGCACCAGCACTGAGGGGGAGGCTGCGTGGCTCACGTGCTGAGTTTGCGACTCTGAAGTCACATGAAGTTCTCCAGCCTTCTGAGTTAATGGGGGAAATCAGTGTCCATTTGTTTCAAACATGCACCAAAACCACCCCCCTTTCCCCAGCACTGTGTGTCTCAGGGAACTAACGGCACCAGGAAACAGAGGAAGCCGTGTTGGTATTGAAATAAAATTGGATGACAAAAACTTGACCTAAGCTCTAAAGCCTTTGAAGGTGCCCTAAGCTTTCTTGAAGTGTCTTCACCCATAATCTCTATCAGCTCTGTCTCCTCTAACTGGGTAGCGTTTGAATTTTAAAAGAGAGTCATTCGATCGTATGGTCCTGTTCAGGTTTGCCTTAGGTATGGCACTATAGCAAGGATCCGAACATTTTCTGTTAAAGGTCACGTTTGTGTTCATTTGAGAAGTATCACAGTAGGCAAGGATCCCAGCTGTTTTCTCCTTGATGGGTTAGGTAGGTCTGTGTGATGGTCACAGACTCACCTGTAACACAGACTGTCATTTCTGTAGGATTGTGAGTCATGTTTCTAATGTTGACCTCCTGGAAAACTTAAGACACCAAATAAATACTGACTGCTGAAGGATGAGCGTTTTCATTTTTCTCTTTCCTCCCTCCCCCCGTCTCTTTTTCTCTCCCTCCCTGCCCCCACCCCATATTGCTACCTAGCTATCATCATCTATTAAGTATTTTCCCAGAGTTCTCTCTTTCCCCTGTATTCTAAGTATTCTTCCCTATTTTCTGAGGCAGATTGTTTCCATGTATCTTTTTTAAACATCTGACAAAAGACTGTGACCTGAAAAAAATAGACATTTCTCCAATAAAGATGGATTTATTTGAGATCATCATTAAATTGCAGTTTGGGGTCTGCTATTATAACGAGCAAATCCCTACAGGGCAAGGGAAGGGCACAGTTTTTACACAAGGAAAAGGGAAGCTGGGAGAGTTAGAGGAGACAGAATTTCTGCTTTCATTGGCTGAGTTCTTAGGAGGGAAGAGTCCTCTTCCATTGATCTCTGCTTTCTTTCTTTGCAGGGCGAAAGAGCTCCCCCTGACCGTCTCCCAGCTCTGTTTAATTGAGGTTTCTGTTTTTTGGTTGTTCAGTCGCTAAGTCATGTCTGACTTTTTGTGACCCCATGGACTATAGCCCACCAGGCTCCTCTGTCCATGGGATTTCCCAGGCGAGAATACCGGAGTGGGTTGTCATTTCCTTCTCCAGGGGATCTTCCTGACCCAGGGATTGAACCGAGGTCTCCAGAATTGCAGGCCGATTCTTTACTTCTACACCACCATAATTTCTTTTGTATCTTTTAAATCTGAATTTCTAAACCACTGCCTTCTTTATTTTTCTTGCCATTCCTGCCTTCAATAACTTTAGGGAAAAAGGCCATCTCCCATTATTCTTTACATTTATTTGATATACAATATTTATCACTTCCTTCTTACTTCTTTAAGGATTAACTTTTCTGTCCACTTCTTTTGGAAATTTAAAACATTATCCAATATATTTTCTTGTCTCTGGTGATAGTCTTTCCTTGGTGACTCTTCTGATTCCTCTTTTTCTCCCCATCCCTTAACTCTGGCTGTAAACCAAGTGCCTTCGTTTATAAGATAAGGCAGGCCGCGCAGTAGCGTCATAGTAAAAACCACAGGCTGTAGTATCAAAAAGGCTGATGTTGGAATCCTGGATATTTGACCTTGGGCGAGTTATTTAACCTCTGCAGTCTTAGTTTTCCTCTCTGTGAAAAGGACACAGTAATATTTATATGAGAAAGTAGTTGTAAGGCTTAAAACAGATCTTTTATATTTAAATGCTGGGCACAGGGCCTGACGTGCAGTGAGCACTCGATGACTGAGATATTAGTGACCTTTGAGACATTTCTTCTTTGTTTCAAATATCATCATCTCAGTTAATAATTCCCAGAACTGTTCCCAGATATCAGCCCTGAAGTGTCTCTCTCAGCTCAGTCCTGGATCTTCCATACCCACAGCAACATCCATACAGATGATATCCAAAATTGGCATGCCCCAAACTGGTTGGACTAAGAACATCCTGGAGAACACTGATATGTTGTCTTAGTAAGAATTCCTGTGACAGTGTCCTTTTGGGAGCTGACACTGTCAAGCAAACAACACTCTACAGTAAGATGGTTTTTCTTTGGTCTTTGGCGTGTCCACACATGCTCAGTCACGTCCAATTCTTTGTGACCCTATGGACTGCGGCCCACCAGGCTTTTCAGTCCATGAGATTTTCCTGGCAAATATTCTGGAGTGGGTTACCATTTCCTTCTCCAGCTTTGGTCTTTGGACTGTTCCCTAAATACATGGAAACCTGTATGCCTTAAATACAAAGCCGACTGTTGGAACTTGAATATAATGTAGTGGTCTGAGTAGGTGTCTAGGCTACATTTGAAAATTAAATGTAGCCATATTATCATTTTAAAGGACTTTGGGGTTGTTTATGCTTGATTGCGCTCCCATCTCCACCCACACACACGTATCTCCTATTTATTTCAGGGAATTGGCTCATGTCATATGTGATTGTGGGAGCTGACAGGTTTCAAATGTGTAGGGTAGGCTGGAAATTCTGATAGAAATTGCTGCTGCAACATTGAGGCAGAACGTTTTCCTCCTCTGGGCAACTGTAGTTTGGCTTTTAAGGCCTTCCGATTGAGTGAATGAGGCCTGTTCACATTACTGAGAATAATCTTACAAGTCAGCTGATTACAGATGTTACCACATGTACAAAATACCTTCACAGCAACACCTCGATTAAGGCTTGATTGAATCAATGCATATGGTCAACTTGGCTCATTGATGAGCCAAGTTAACCATTAAAACTGACCATTACAGACACTAACAAATTATCCCCAGGAACCACCTCTAACCTTCTAATTTTTACATTTCAAAACTTTGATGTAAGATTCTATGTTAAGTAAGCCATTGAATGCTCTAAGGCTCTTGTTTTTTGCCCCATGTCTCTGGATTTTATTCACTATAATAGGCAGTATTGTCCATAATGTACTAGGCACTGGCCAGGTACGTGTGTGCTCAGTCACGTCTGACTCTTTGCAGCCTCATAGACTGTAGCCAGCCAGGCTCCTCCATCCATGGGAATCTCCAGGCACAAATACTGGAGTGGGGTGCTGTTTCCTGCCCCAGGGACTCTTCCCGACCAGGGGTGGAACCTGCGTCTCCTGCATGGGCAGGCAGGTTCTTTACCACCAGGCCACCTGGGGAGCCCAGCCAGGTGTGGGGGTGCGTGTGTGCCTGCATCTGCCCCCGGGGCTCTCTGCCATCACCTGTGCAGGTCTCAGCACACAATACTAGAATCACTGCAATAAAACCATTCAATTTGATATTACCTCTCTCTTGCTCTCTTCCTGTTATTGTTCTGGGAATTGACCGCATACTTTAATAGGCTGTCAAGGCTCAGCATTAGTTTGTATATGATTGATCTGAACCCTCATTCCTGTTTCAGCATGACAGATTATTCTGTGTGAGTGGCTGAAGTGCACATACATAGGTATACATGTGCTCACATCACTTAGCTGTTTAATGCATTCATATTCAAAGCGTTTATCCAACTGGATTTGCGCTCCATTTGTATCCAAGTGTGTCAACGTATTATTGAAACAAAAAGCGAATTTGCTTAAACCCATTTAACAGTAAGCATAAATTTCCATTGTCATGTTGCTGTCCTAGCTCTCCTTCAGCTCCAAAGGATCTACCAGATCAAAAGATCTACCACGAAGCCATACCCCTGAATGTGAAGGAACTGATCTTTAAATGAATGGATGTGATTCCCCATCTGGATATCTTCTCAGTCGTAGTTTTCCACTGGGTAGTTTTCCACTGTCATTTTTAAGTCCAGACAGCACTTTCTTCCTGAGGGGCTAATTTGTGAGGGGATGAATGAGGAACAGCGGGACTATTACCAATTGCCAAGGCAATTTACTGACCTAACTATTGCTAAGGACAGGAGGAGAGCCCAGCCAAAACTGTGTGTGCTTTGGCATAGCAACATGTCAATTAGAACGTGGGCCTGACACCCCAATCTAAAACCTGAGGAAGAAATGACATGGTAAAAAGACAAGTAAAGGAGACACTGAAATGTAGTAAGCATCTTTAAGACAAGACCAGGATAGAATAGCTCTTGACTCGGCAAGTTGCTATTCCGTTCCTTGCTTTTCATTTTTTTTTTTTCTTCGCCTTTTATTTATTTTTTTTAATTTTATTTTATTTGTAAACTTTACATAATTGTATTAGTTTTGCCAAATATCAAAATGAATCCGCCACAGGAAAGCAACTTTGCTGCTGTGATTAAGTAACGTAACATTTTCCCCTCTCTTTAATTCCTAGCTCCTTGGTAATATAGACTGTCTTAAGTGGAAGTGTTAATTAAAAATAAATTCTTATATAGCAGGTGCTGTTCCTTTTTTGTCCATTTTTCTGCTAAAGGATGTTAATTCCACTAATCTGACATCTAGGAATGGTATAATTAAGAGTATTTGTGGGGGAAATGGCAACCCACTCCAGTGTTCTTGCCTGGAGAATCCCATGGACGGAGAAGCCTGGTAGGCTGCAGTCCATGGGGTTGCACACAGTCGAACACGACTGAAGTGACTTGGCGGCAGCAGCAGCAGCAGTGAGGGCTTGCACACACAAATCTAGTATTTATTGATGTAATACTCTTCATCTTATATGACTATCAAGTGTTTATTATCTACATATCGTGGGAAACAACCCGACATTAACTTCTCCTTTGAGTTAGTTACAATAATTTTTTCATAATAAATAAACCTGGGCAATAAATTCTTTTTCTAGGCACTGTGCATATAGCAGCTATAGACTGTTTATTATTATTCGAGTTCGTGGCAACCTTAATCAAGATGGAACATCTCACAGCTGTTTGTTTATGTCTTACTCTAAGCGACAAGGTTTAAATTTCTTAACCCTTCATTTCAGATAACTCAACCATCCATCAAAGCTGCATTGTTATTAACATAAAAATCAACGCTTCATCGAAGAAAGAGGATAGAAATCATATGTAAAAGACAGGCTTTGGCTCTCTACTGGCAAGTTTACATATCCACATTGTTACTATTATTTTGCTAACTTTAAAGTTCTGCCTCAGCTTCTAAGTTCTTTCAGCTGGGCGTATATTTTTTTTTTAATATACTCATCACTATAAAATTAGACTTAAGAAAAGTTATTCAGAGGCCATAATGATAGAGTTGCAGTGAGTACAAGCCTCAGTCCACAAGCTCAGCTGGAAGAAGCGTTAGTCAGTCATATCCGACTCCTTGTGACCCCAAGGACTGTAGCCCGTCCATGGGATTCTCTAAGCCAGAATACTGGAGTGGGTTGCCATTCCCTTCTCCAGGGGAATCTTCCCAACCCAGGAATCGAACCCGGGTCTCCTGCATGGCAAGCCGATTCTTCACCATCTGAGCCACCAGGGAAGCCCTCAGTTGGAACAGCACACTTTAAAAATCTCCTTTGAATGATCCCTGTTCTGCCTCTGGGCCCTCACTGGCAGAGGTTCCTTTTGGTAGGGTCTCCCTAAGGTCCTGGGGCTTGGGAAGGGCCGTAACTTCAAAGAGGGGTCTCAAGGCCCTCCTGATCATGGATGAGACACCCCATTTTCTTGCCTGTTGGGTCTCTGAGTTTTGTGGTCATCTTTGGTATGTCTCTGAACCTAGGGGTTTTATGCCAATTCTCAAATAGGTGCCCCACGGGCCCTCAGCACAGAGGTGCTAGCACGTGGGGTGTGCAGGGGCCGACAGCACTGGGTCACTTCCGCCCCCTCTGGAGCCTCAGACCTGATTCATCTGGGGCCTCCAGGAGCCTCTCCTGATGTCTCCTGTTGCTTCAGAGGTGCCATTCTCTGCAAAGGACTGCAATTTTAAAAAGAACTTTACAAAGGACTTATGCTTAAAAAAAAAACCTGTGCATTCCAAAACCCTGAATATAAGAAATTAAAGACTTGAGCTACCCTGAGATGGGTGAGGATGCAAGGGAAAACTAATTTATTAACAAGAAATGAATTGGCGTTTAGGTATTAGTGTTAGTCGCTCAGTCGTGTCCAACTCTTTGCAACCCCATGGCCTGTAGCCTGCCAGGCTCCTCTGTCCCTGGATTCTCCCGGCAAGCATACCAGAGTGGGTAGCCGTTCCCTTCTCCAGGGGATCTTCAGAGCCCATTTAGGTATTAATACACCATCAGATTAGTAAGTCAGCAACTTATCCTGCCACAAGATTTTTTTCTCTGTACATAAAAAGTGCAGAGTGAGATTTGTAAGTTTTCAGCACTTCTAATGCCTCTCTCCTCCGGTTCCAGTTTTTTTCTTTTCCTTCACGGGTCCAGTCACGTGAACTTGAATTGACGGTAAAACAAGAGGAAGCACCTTTTAGTATGTTGAACAGATGATTCTATTCAAATTAAGGATCAAGGAAAAGCAAGCACGAATAAACAAATGCAGTAGATGTAGACACTATAGAGCTTACTTGGTAAGGATTGTTAAGATCCTTGAGCCATAGATCGCAGAGAAGATAAAATGTATTGATTGTCCTGACGCTGAGCCAGAAGAGTCCCTGGAATAGGATAACATATATGACAGCTGAGTGTGGAGGACGTGCTTGGTTCTAGACTGTACTTAATGGTTGGTTCCATGACTTGAAATGTTCATACTTCTGTGTCTTACCTACTCTTATCCATTCTTTTCATTGATTCATACACCTGTCACTTGGTACATCCTTATGTATTTTTCAGTGATGAGAGGCACTGTCCATATATTTTCTTTCACATTTTGCTTTTCAGGGAAACTCAAGAGTATCAGCATTTAGTGAGCTTTGCTCTATCAGGGGCGTTTGCTAGTAACTTCAAATAAGTTGTGTTATCTTCCCAACCACCTTGTGTGAATATTTCCATGTTACAAGAATGGTACCCACGGCTAAGGTGGGTTTAATAGCTTGCTGAGCTGGTACTGATTTGTACTCCACTCTTCTTTGATGCTCAGAATCAAAACATTTTGACTTCATTGTATAAGTTTGAAGTTACACAGGCCTTCAATTCTGTTGATTCATTTGCGAAGTGAAAATTTTACTCTTAAGAGAGTGTTCTGTATTTTATTTAGATGTTCCCCATACTTTACTGACGTACAATCCTAGGACTAGACCAGTATTCCCAGTACCTACCCAGTTGTCAATATCAATCGGCAAAAACACAGATATTTGGGGAAGACCTCCTGAATGAGGATCCCCAGGTGACTCTGTGACTGCGGTGGTCAGACTAGTTTGCAGATGCTGTTGGCCAGGCTTAGTGGTGCCAGGCAAGGGCCATGTGTGTCTGTCTGGTCACCTCAGCAGTGACCCCTGTCATGCCCCTCTGGTCACTCCACATTCGTCCTGGGCCAGGAAGAAGCCTCGGAGTCTGTCTTAACTCACTGAGTCTGCTAAGCTTTGACTGTGCCGTGTGTTGCTCTGCTCAGTCGCGTCTGACTCTGCAACCCCGTGGACTGCAGCCTTCCAGGCTCCTGTGCCCATGGGATTCTCCAGGCAAGAACACTGGAGCGGGTCGCCCTGCCCTCCTCCAGGGGATCTGCCCGACCCAGGGATCAAACTCGAATCTCCTGCCCTGGCAGGCGAGTTCTTCACCACTAGCCCCACCTGGACTATGACGAATCACAAGCTCTCTAGCCCCTGCTGTTTAGTGTGAGAGAGAAGCTCTAGGTACGCACAGCTTGGTGCTTAACTTCCCTTCGGGTTCGTTTATTTCGGTGACCTCTGATCTTCCTGCATGGCGCGCCGTTGTTGCTGCTGGCGCTCCAGACCGTCGCGTGGAGACCGTGGCTGCCAGAGCCGCAGTCCCTGACGCTTGTGTCCCCTTTTAGGATGAAGCCAGAGCTCTTTTTCTGCTAGTCAGAGGCCTTCCTAACCTGGCCCCTCTCTAGACCACTTCTCTGTCTCATGCCGATGTTTGAGCCCTCGCAACCTCTTTTTAATTCTCCCCACACACCAGGCACATGTTCTTCCCTTTTCCCAGAGTGCACATCTCTCTCCTGTCTGTTTGGAAAATCTCTGCTGATCATTAAAGCACTGCGCAGGCATTAACTTTCACATGAAATGCTCTGTATCCTCCGTACTGTGTTACTTGCTTTTTCTGTGGTACCTCCTACGTTCTTATATAGAATTAGCTTTTTTGTGCATTACATAGCACAGTTTTATTTGTGGACAAGTTTGTCGTCACCAGACTTCATCTGTGAACATGTCAGCAAGGTGGAGCCTGGTGCTGGGCAGACAGTAGGCCCTGAAGCCAACCTCAGTACCTGGGGTGGGCTGAGTCAGATTCTCAAGCAGAGAGCCGTGGGCACTGGACAAGACTCTTCTCCACTGTGACCTCAAGACCTGACCTACCCCACAATCAGACCTGTGGGGTATTGACTGGCATTCCTTTATATCTAGCTGAGCTGGGTCTTAGATGTGGCACTCAGAATCTTTAGTTGCAGCATGTAGGATCCAGTTCCCTGACCAGGGATTGAACCCAGGCCCCTGCATCGAGAGCACAGAGTCTTAGCCACTGGACCACCCGGGAAGTCCCTTTGATGGACACTTCTAATCCTAATCCACCGCCTCCCCTCTTGCCAGTGATACGCTGGCAGAGGACAGGGATTGACCATCTCTCCTCAAAATTCCTTGGATGCTGGGCACTCAAGCTGTTAGAAAATCCGATGCTTCTGCCCTTCCCTTATTTGCTGATGATGCCCTAAAAGGTGGCGCTAGTGGTTAAGAACCCACCTGCCAATGCAGGAGACGTCAGAGATGCGGGCTTGATCCCTGGGTTGGAAAGATCCCCTGGACGGGAGCATGGCAGCCCACTCCAGTTTTCTTGCCTGGAGAATCCCGTGGAGGGAGGAGCCTGGTGGGCTACAGCCCATGGGGTCGCACAGAGTCAGACACGACTGAACGACTTACCACACTCAGTGCTCTAAAGTGACTGACAACACTTCAGAGAAACTTCGGGCACTGTCTTCACCCCAGCTATTGTCAAAAGTTATTATTTTCATGGAGATTCTAGCCTGCTTTGTATATAAAATGTCTCTGGCAGGTTTTGGGCAGAGACAGCGGGCTTCAGAAGGTGGCTTGTGCTGTAAATCTAGTGCTCAGTTATGAGAAGTGTCTGGGAGCTGGCCGCAGGCTCAGCGGGCTTCAGAAGGCGGCTTGTGCTGTAGTCTAGCGCTCAGTTATGAGAAGAGTCTGGGAGAGCTGGCCGCAGGCTCAGGTGTGCCACCCGAGCATGCCTCCCCGGGCCCGAGGACCACATCCGCTCAGGATGGGAGACCAGCTGTGACCCACGGTGACTATCCCTTTCTTCCTCTGGGGAGTGTTCTTCCCAGCCTGTGTCCTATCTGTACCTTTCACTCCAAACTCCCAGAAACTCTATCAGGCTGCCCTTTGATCTGCCAAAGCACCCCATTTGTTCATTTTTTTATATCCTCTAGAGCATCGTGGACTTCTGGTCTTACCTTTTAGCCATCGTTTTATCTTCTAATTTCCCAGCATGTTTATAGAAGTCTGTTTGATATACCCAAGAAACTGGCATAACTACTCAGAGTGTAAGCACTTCTAGATAATACAAGTAATCTCAAAACAGCCTTCATACCTAACCCAGAAGAGTGTCGCAATGGGAATATCTGGTGGGATAAGTAGATGTTGGGTAGCAGGTTTTGCCCTCTTCATAGGAAGTGAACTTGTAATTATTTTAATAGCATGTGAAATAAACCGCTTTCCCCCAAACATGTTTATATCATGGCACCAACAGGAAAGGATGATATTTGCACATCACAAAGGGTACAAACTGCCCGTGGACAGAGCCAAACAGCCCGGGGCTCTGACTGTGTAGCCCTCCTCGGATGTATGGTGGTAAAGGAGAAGACCCAATGTCTTAGCTCACCAGTAACCACACCATTAGAAGGCTCTGTATCAATAACTAGCTACCCAACTATGTCTAGGCCTCTCATTATCTGAACAATTAATGTTGCTTATTTTTAAGTAATAGGGAGAAAGCTATAATATTTGCCATTATTGGAAATTGTGCTGTGACGCAAAGCTGAAAATGGCCTCATGTGCTTTAAGGAAGTTAATCTGGTCCTGTGATCAAAGTCTTCTTTATCAATTCCACTGTCTACTTTTCATAGCTTTGTAATTTGAGGTTTTGGCCATTTTAAGTATATTCATTTTCTTTGAAATGTGGGTTTCCATGATATTCCATTTGTGTATTTTCAGGAAAAAGTTGTTAAAATATGTCTTATGGGAAGTACCTAAATATGGCCAACCTCAAAAAGAGAAAAGTCTGGAGCAAGGTTTTATTACGGAGCAAGACTATCTCTGAAAGGCTGTATGTAGTTGGGGCACCACATTTTATGACTTGTTTCAGAAAGCTGAGTTTGGACCAATAGTATGAAGCTATGGAGAGAAATAATTTAGGCTCAATATTTTTTTAAAAGGACAGAAAACAGTTGGGAAGTAAAGTAGGCTTTCTTAAAAGAAGTGGGCATTCCTTTGTCTGGAGGATAACAGTGGCTGAAAGGTGATTAAGGATTCTGAAGATGAGCCTGCCCAGAGCATGTGTTTTGTTAGTGTATATGATGTTTGATTCCACCACTGGTCATCTTAGTATCAGTTCAGTTCAGTTGCTCTGTCATGTCCAACTCTTTGCAACCCTATGGACTGCAGCACGCCAGGCTTCCCTGTCCTTCACTATCTCCCAGAGCTTGCTCATACTCATGTCCATTGATTGAATCAATGATGCCATCCAACCATCTCATCCTCTGTCGTCCACTTCTCCTCCCGCCGTCAATCTTTCCCAGCATCAGGGTCTTTTCCAATGAGTCAGTTATTTGCCTCAGGTGGCCAAAGTACTGGAGCTTCAGCATCATTCCTCCAATGAATATTCAGGGTTGATTTCCTTTAGGATGGACTGGTTTGATCTCCTTGCTGAGCCGCTAGGGAAGCCTAACATGTTTTACTGGCTGCTGATTAATAGCGAGTTGTCTTTGGTTCTATTTCCTGAAGTGTTTAAGATATTTAGGAAGTCTGTTAGTGTCCCTGAAGTTCAAGGGCTTGGTATGACAAGATTTATTGAGAGGAAGAGGCTAACTGGTGGTGACCAGATGCTGGTGATCTGAGAAGAATGAGCCACAGCAAAGATACTTTTATTTATTTATTTATTTTAATTTTATTTTATTTTTAAACTTTACATAATTGTATTAGTTTTGCCAAATATCAAAATGAATCCACCACAGGTATACATGTGTTCCCCATCCTGAACCCTCCTCCCTCCTCCCTCCCCATACCATCCCTCTGGGTCGTCCCAGTACACTAGCCCCAAGCATCCAGTATCGTGCATCGAACCTGGACTGGCGTCTCATTTCATACATGATATTTTACATGTTTCAAGATACTTTTAAAAATGAGCAAAAAGCAATGTTTTGCTCATTATATATTGGCCAGAGGGAATGATGAGAAGGAAAACATTTTTATTGCAAAATTATATTTGCACTAATTTTTCAGATGTCAGAAAATGTCAGATGTCATCTTTAGCAGGATTGCTACTCTCTGTTCAGCAATATGAGTCTGTACTGTTATCACAAAGTATGCATAAAGGGACCTCATTTAGATAACCCACCACATACATACCAAGTAAAGGGGAAAGTCAGAATCTGTAAACAGATTTCTCTTTCTCTCTTCTCTTTTCAATTCTGTGATTTTTCTCTCTGAAAAAGAATGCTCATTTGGTTGAGAAGTTCGGTCCACATTTTCTTTCAAATGTGGATTTTCAAAATATCTTTTTACTGGACATTTTACTATGAGCAACACTTGAATGAGTCCCTAAATTTGGACTAAATACTAGATTGTATAAGAGATTTTACCCCTTTAAGTGTGTTAATTAATTTGATCCTTTTCTTCTGGGAACTAGATATACCATTTCAAGGACAAATCTGCAATATCATCAGAATTTGATTAAACTAATTATGTACTCTTTAATTCATGCTATTTTTTACTGAGCCATTGTAAATAATATCGGGATAAAAGAAAGTATACTTAAGAAGTGGGAAAGTAAACTGATAATGACATGAGAGAGGGGTTGCTGCTTCTGAATTTGGGCGAGTGTTCACTGAAGTTTGAATATTAAGGCTGAGCTGATTAGAAGATCTGCTAATAAATTTTATAGTGGGATTTCCTGTGCAGCTTAGGAGCAGAAAGCTCCCTGATACATCCCTCTGTTGTTTCTCTGTTTATCTTAACCACTTCATTTTAATGTTTTTAACCCCAAATTAACAAAATTTTCAAGAATGTTCTTTAAAAAATAAAACCTCACCAAAGAAAATAGACAGATGGGTATAAGCATGTGAAAAGATGCCCCACATTCTATGTGGGGCACATTAGAATATCCACACTCTATGTGGATATTCTATCCACATTAGGGTCACGCAAATTAAAACAAGGAGATACCTCTACACACCTATTAGAACGGCCCAAATCTGGAACACCCAGCACCAGATGCTGGGGAGAACGTGGAGTGACAGGAGCTCTCATCACTGCCGGTGGGAACGTGAAAGGGAACAGCCACTTTGGAAGCCAGCGCGGCAGTTTTCTGCAAAACTAAATGCAGTGTTAACCACGTGATCCATTAATCATGCTCCTTGGTATTTATTCAAAGGAGTTGAAAAATGTATGTCCACACAAAAACCTGCATATGAATATTTACTGCATCTTCATTCATAATTAATAAAACTTGGAAGCAACCAAAATATTCTTTAAGAGGTGAATGGATAAATAATCTGTGGTACATCCAGACACTGGGATATTTCTCAGCACTAAAAACGAATGAGCTCTCACGCTATGAAAACATGCAGGAATCTTAAATGCACATCACTTAAGTGAAAGAAGCCAGTCGGAAAAGCCTCCACACTATAGGATTCCAGCCATGTGACATTCTGGAAAAGGCAAAGTTATGATGACAGTAGAAAGCTCAGTAGATGCCAAGGGTTGAGGGGAGGGAGGGATAAAAGGCAGAGTCCAGAGGATGGTTAGGGTAGTAAAATGGCTCTGTTCAACACTGTAGAGCTAGACACAGGCCGTTATAGATTTGTCCAAACCTGCAAAATACACAAAGCAAAGAATGAACCATAATGTAACTGTGGACTTTGGCTGATTATAATCTGTCAACACGGTTTCATCAGTTGAACATGCCTCCCCACTCTGATGGGGGATGTTGATAATGGGGGAGATAAAGCATGCGTGCAAGTCAGGGGCATATGAGAAATTCTGTCCCTTCTGCTCAGTGTTGTTGTGCACCTAAAACAGATCTAAAACATAGAATATTTTTTAAAAGTAATGAGTATATTCAAAGAACATGATATACTAAAAAAAAATACAGTATTCAAAACAGAAACATAAAACCCATCTAACATAGAAGAATTTCAGTTTGCTAATTATTTTGAAAATACTTTAAGCTGTGCAGAAATTAACAAACATAAAAATGGTTTCATTGATTACCACTGTCAAAGACACTGACAACACCTATTTTCAACTTTGACCTAGCTATACCAGCCTAAAAATGAAATATGGATAAATCATGATACATAAAAGTGTAGTTGTGTTATCTCCTTTTGGTATCTGGTGCTGGTTTATTTTTTCAATTTGTTAATCAGATGTATAAACACAACCTATTTGAGTCAGTTGGGGAGTGTTGCATGGAAATATCACCACGTGGCTTCATGGTTATGTATGTTTAATATCTGTAATTTGGGAAAATAATGAACACAGACGAGATTGTTTCTTTGGCCCGGAGGTATTCATCTGGTAGAAATAGCCATTGGAATAAATCGGCATAAAATTCAAGTCTCAGACCTGAGAGACTTGACTGATAGAAATATAATCATTAAGAGTTTAGAATACAAATTATCTGGTTTATTTTTCAACTATCTGTAAATATAAACTATTGTACAAAAAGGTATTCTTTGAAAAGTAAATCTAAATGCCCCAGAGGCTAACCAGTCTTTCAGAGTCCTGAAATGACTGAGCATTCATAAGTAAACCACCATTTTCTAAATAAAATGATTATTATACACACACAGACATACACAAATATATTTTTATATGTACGTGATATGTATATTCCTTATCAGCTGATGTCGTAAGACCTACCATAGCTATCTATTTTAGTGTGTATATATAACATGCATGTACATATTATACGTATATCCACAATTATAAATTTGTACATGTTCTAATACAGTTTTTAAAACATACACAAATATTGACATTTTAAAAGTTTAAGAGAAAAAAATTTAAACCTAATATATAACTTCTTTTTTGTTCATTTATGGTATTGGTATAGAATCATTTTTCTCCCACTATAATCTTATTAATGGTGTTCTAGTGGCTTACTTTTTAAATATCATGCTCATCGTGACAACCTCATGCTACCATAGAATGTTGGTTGAAGGTCGAATATGTATTTATTGTGAAGCTTATCATTAGTTATACCAGATGCAAATTCATGCTTTAAATAGTCTTGTTGATGTTAGTTTTGGGCTCTTGTCTGATCTCATCAGATTATTATTACTTTAACCCTCAAGTGGAGGGAGAAGAGCTTGCTTTAGCAGGAGGCAAAGGTTCAGTCTGGCATTTTCTCCTTCTTCTCATGTACCTTCATTATAAATATTATCGATCACATATGGTTTCCACGTGGGCATATTTTTTCACCTTTTTATTTTGTATTGGGATATAGCGATTAGCACACGCTGTTGTGGCAGTTTCGGTGAACAGTGTAGGGACCCAGCCGTGCACACGCATGTATCCGCTCTTCCCCAAAGCCCCCTCCCACCCAGGCTGCCACACGACGCTGAGCAGAGCTCCCTGTGCTACAGTAGGCGCTTGTTATACATTTGTAGGATATCTTTAGGCTAAGTGTCCATGTTGTAAAGAGTGCTTGAGTTGAAGTAGTTGAGATAATACATCCTATAAACACATTTAACCAGAAGCCCACCTTGTAATATAGAGTCTGCATCTTTATCGCCTTCTACTGGTAGAACTCCCACTCTGCCCTGATTTCCGTCCTTGACACTTAACTAAGAGACATTTGTCAATCCACTAGAAACTATTAATAAAGCCTACGTTCTTTCTTAACTTTAGATAAATATGCAAATAAAGCATTCGTTTTCCCCACGCCCCAGTGGATTGTCTTGACAAATCTGGTGTGAACACAAGCGCGCCACTTTAGAGGCCCCTGAGCCCCATGCATGATGGCAGGTGAATCAGCTCGCCACAAGAATACAGCTCTTTGGGCTGCCTGTGTGCAAACAGCATCTTCAGTTTGCAAACTGTTTTCTAAACAGAGGCACAATTAAACATTTGTGACTTACTGAGTCTGGGCTAAAGTAAGCGTAGTACATTGAACACATGACTGAGCAGGGCTCAGATGAACAGCTCCATGATGACACAGGGAGGACAAGGAAAGAAGGTCGTGATTGCTTGGCTGCATTTATACTTGGTGCTGCGTGCTTTTCCACTGCTGTATTAGTTCCATTCCTTCTTTGGCTTTCCCAGGTATTTATATAGTCCAATAAACGCTATACTTGTTGGATTCCAAAGGTACATGAAATCTCAAAATTTAAAGGCCCCTAATGGCAACCCACTCCAGTATCTTGCCTGGAAAATCCCATGGATGGAGGAGCCTGGTAGGCTGCAGTCCATGGGGTAGCTAAGAGTCGGGTACGACTGAGCGACTTCACTTTCACTTTTCACTTTCATGCATTGGAGAAGGAAATGGCAACCCACTCCAGTGTTCTTGTCTGGAGAATCCCAGGGGCGGCGGGGCCTGGTAGGCTGCCATCTATGGGGTCGCACAGAGTCGGACACGACTGAAGCGACTTAGCAGCAGAATATATCTTATCTAACTCCTCCCCAAGGCATAAATCCTCTCTACGAAGGCCTCAGAGGTGGAAGTCCAGCTTCTGGCTTTCCACTTGTAGAACGGACTGATTACTTCCTCAGTAGGTCAGATGTAATGGCTCCCATAATAGCTCCTAATCTTTTTAAGGTCAAACATCCACAGATCTTCAGCTGTGATAAACATGACGAAGAATTTCCAACATACTGATGAATTCCGTCTAGGATCCTGTGGTTTACTTTGCCAGCCTTTTTCTAAGATGTGAAATATATATGCAATAAACATGAAGCAGCAGTTCAGAATACTGCAAGTGGTTTGGTGCAGCATAAAAGTGGTTCTGATGAGTCCTCTGATTTGGCCCTCACACTCTTAATGTCATACAATCACTTTTTGAAGCAGATAAAATTTGATGATTCTTCATAATGCACGAGTCCACCAAACAGACCTACTGTTTTTAAAAATTTTTGTAAGCATTTCTGCTAAGAGCCATCTCTCATCATTTTTTTTGACCATCTGACCTTTGAAAAGAATGAAATCCTAGAGTTTTTTTTTTCTGCTTGTCTATTTGTGTTCCTAATAATAGCTCTATTGGTATGTTTTGATTTTGCATCCCTGGTTTTATCTGATGAACTAGTGCTAAGTTTTGGATCATATTTATTGCTTTGCCCCCACACCCTGCTCCACTGACTTGACTTGAGTTTTTTCACAGATTCAGAACCTAAACTATGCATCATTTTATTTGCCAAGGCATGTGATATACATTTTATAACATCAGATGTTTGATTTGATTGGATTCCCTGTTGGCTCAGATGGTAAAGAATCCATTTGCAACGTGAGAGACCTGGGTTTGATTCTTGGGTCGGGAAGATCCCCTGGAGAATGGAATGGCAACCCACTTCAGTGTTCTTGCCTGGAGAATCCCATGGACAGAGGAGCCTGGTGGGCTATAGTCCATGGGGTCGCAAAGAGTCGGACACGACTGAGCAACTAACACACTTGATTTGATTGTCAAAGTAATAAAAAAATCATGTTGCAGAGCTATTGCGTTTTTTTGTTTTTATGTATTCATTTATTTCTCGGCTTTGCTGGGTCTGTTGCTGTGTACAGGCTTCTCTAGGTGCAGGGAGTGGCCGCTCTCCTCTGGGCGTGGTGTGCGGGCTTCTCACTGTGGTGGCTTCTCTTGTTACCAGGCACGGGCTCGAGGGCTCGAGGGCTTCCGTAGTTGTACACAGGCGTATTGCCTCGTGGCATGTGGGATCGTCCCGGATCTGGGACTGAACCCATATGCCTTGCATTGGCAGGTGGATTCTTAACCACTGGACCACCATGGAAGCCCTGAAACTATGTGTTTTTTTAAATAAGTTGGAATGAAGTGAGGCTAGGAATGCATTACTAATGAAAGAAGGAAGAGGTGTTGAAAGACGGGACAGGGGAAGAAATGCAGGGTGGCAGCACAGAAATGTGAAGCATTAGAGTCCAGGCTGTAGGGAGAAGCCCAGCCATGAGCGGCTGGTTTCCGTGGCCTGGGGTGTTCTGACTTCCTGGTTGGGAAGGGCTTTTCTACCTGAGCCTTGTGTGCTCAGTCGCTCAGTCATGTCTGACTCTGTGCAACCCCATGGACTGTGGCCCGCCAGGCTCCTGTGTCCACGGGATCCTCCAGGCAAGAACACTGGAGTGGGTTGCTGTGCCCTCCTCCAAGGGGTCTTCCCAACCCAGGGATCAAGCCTATCTTCTGTGCCTCCTTTGTTCCACGTGTATTCTTTACCTGCTGAGCCACTGGGGAAACCCGTGATCCTTAGAGATTAATTGAATATTAGGATTAATGTTAGCATCTCCAACCCTAAGACGAACTTGTGCAGGTACCACTTATCATGTTTGTAATTAAGATGAGGACAGTCCCCTGACTCTTCTGCCCCTTATATATGCACAACTCCTCCACGCCCCCGTTGACATCTGTCAGGCGTATGCCACTCCGTGGGCCTGATGACAAAGTGGGCTTCATTAGCAGCTTCTCCCTTAGAGTGAATGAAGTTATTCAGTCCTTTTCTGAAGCAGGTTTTCATCTGCATATCTCTCACTTTCCATGAAGAAAGGATACATTGCAGGACCATGAGGCCTCTATAAAACAGATCTTATGAAACTAACCTTTATGTCTGGGGCTATCCTGCCTATAAGAGCTTCCAGACTTTCATTTAGGACCCCTGGTTGATGAGGAGCCTGGCTCTGTTTCAGAAAGAGCCTTGATGATTTAAAACAATGGAAATTGGCAAACTGTATCAGAAATAGGGACATAAATCTTTCCTGGATGCTTCAAATAAACTGAAAAGATAACCAAAAAAAAGCAACATTGCTCTGCTAAAGGAACAGCTTTTAGAAAGGTGAGTGTAGCTTTGCCCCTTCCTGTCTGTCTGGCTTGTCAGGAGACTCTGGGTGGCAGGGAACTGCGGAGGTTGAGGGCCACATGGCTACTTAGGGATTTGCTATAGGGAGGTCAAATAATGTAAGAGGGGAGGAATTGGGAATTCAGTCTATCAGATCACAGCAGAGGGCAGTCAGGACTCGTGGGTACTCCACCCTTTTGTCACTGCTAGATATTGACAGGCAGCCTTGGACAGCTGCCTCTGCTGCTAGGAAATCTACCTTGTGGCTTAGAATCTCAAAAATTTGCCAATTTTCTATTTGGAGGCAATTTTAACACTCAAGATTTGGTCAGTAAGGATTTTTCTGTAATTTCATATTCCTCTAATGTTTCTACAGCCTAGAGTTGTTGTTGAGTAGCTAAGTCACATCCAACTCTTTTGTGACCCCATGGACCATAGCCCACCAGGCTTCTCTGGCCATGGGACTTCCCAGGCAAGAACTGGAAAGGGTTGCCATGCCCTCCTCCAGGGACTCTTCCTGACCCAGGGATTGAACCCACGTCTCCTGCTTGGCAGGTGGATTCTTTACTGCTGAACCCCCAGGGAAGCCAGGGTAGGCGCACTGGGAACAGTTGTTAAAGAAGTTGAGGTCACAGGGTAGGACTCATCCATCTCCTTCAAGGCTTAGCTTAAGCTCCGTTCCCTTGGATGGTGATGATGCCACTCCCTGATATGCGTCATGGCCCTTACAGTTCACAGCACCGTTCTTAAAAGGTGGAGTATTTGCTGAGCTCTTACCATATGTCAAGCATTATCCTGACACTAATAGATTATTTTGTCTAAGACCTTTAAGGAGTCCATGAGGTAGGGAGTAGTCTTGTCTTTACTTCATTATCACCAGTATTCTCACTCTCTGAAGCTACGTCAGTCAGTGATGTTTCACTCCTCCAAGCTCTTGGATTATGCGGCAGAGCCAACGAAGAACTGAATCTCGTGAGCCCATGGTGTGTGTGCCATTATGTTTCTAAAAAGTGGTTGATAGGGGTTAGCTGGTGGGGGGGAACCACGACTATAAACATATTTTCTTCTAAAATGCATTTCAAAAATTAGTTTGTCTTGATTGTTGTCAGACCACCACAATTACCCATCTGCCTTTAAGAAATGGTGTGGCTTCCCCACCTGCTGGTCCCAAGTCCCAGTAAGAGGTTTGGGAGTAAGTCAGGGACGTTAGGTTTGACACTGAGAATCCATGCAGAGGCTGTGTTGACTGTATAATCTTAGAGATGATGTATTCCTGTACTGGTAATACTTCTCAATGTTTTGTATATTGTCCTATGAATTAATATTTGGGTCTTTTAAATTAAGCTGCTTCCTCTGTCTACTCTCATAAACTTGTTTTTTTTTTTAATTAATTTATTTATTTTAATTGGAGGCTAATTACTTTATAATATTGTGGTTTTCACCATACATCGACATGAAACAGCCATGGGTGTACACGTGTTCCCCATCCTGAACCCCCCTCCCACTTCCCTCCCCATCCCATCCCTCAGGGTCATCCCAGTGCACCAGCCCTGAACACCCTGTCTCATGCATCAAACCTGGACTGGCGATCTGTTTCACATGTGATAATATACATGTTTCAATGCTTTTCTCTCAAATAATCTCACCCTCACCTTCTCCCAGAGAGTCCAAAAGACTGTTCTATACATCTGTGTCTCTTTTGCTGTTTCACATACAGGGTCATCGTTACCATCTTTCTAAATTTCCATACATATGCGTTAGTATACTGTATTGGTGTTTTTCTTTCTAACTTACTTCACTCTGTATAACAGGCTCCAGTTTCATGCACCTCATTAGAACTGATTCGAATAAATGGCTGAGTAATACTCCATTGTGTATACGTACCACAGCTTTCTTACCCATTCATCTGCCAATGGACATCTAGGTTGCTTCCATGTTCTGGCTGTTGTAAACAGTGCTGCGATGAACACTGGGATACATGTCTCTTTCCCTTCTGGTTTCCTCAGTGTGTATCCCCAGCAGTGGGATTGCTGGGTCATATGGCAGTTCTATTTCCAGTTTTTTAAGGAATCTCCACACTGTTCTCCATAGTGGCTGTACTAGTTTGCATTCCCACCAACAGTGTAAGAGGGATCCCTTTTCTTCACACCCTCTCCAGCATTTATTGTTTATAGACTTTTGGGTAGTAGCCATTCTGACTGGCATGAGATGGTACCTCATTGTGGTTTTGATTTGCATTTCTCTGATAATGAGTGATGTTGGGCATCTTTTCATGTATTTATTAGCCATCTGTATGTCTTCTTTGGAGAAATGTCTGTTTAGTTCTTTGGCCCATTTTTTGATTGGGTCATTTATTTTTCTGAAATTGAGCTGCAAGAGCTGCATGTATATTTTTGAGATTAGTTGTTTGTCCATTGCTTCATTTGCTATTATTTTCTCCCATTCTGAAGGCTGTCTTTTCACCTTGCTTATAGTTTCCTTCATTGTGCAAAAGCTTTTAAGTTTAATTATGTCCCATTTGTTTATTTTTGCTTTTATTTCCATTACTCTGGGAGGTGGGTCATAAAGGATCCTGCTGTGATTTATGTCAGAAAATGTTTTGCCTATGTTCTCCTCTAGGAGTTTTATAGTTTCTGGTCTTAGGTTTAGATCTTTAATCCATATTGAGTTTATTTTTGTGTATGGTGTTAGAAAGTGTTCTAGTTTCATTCTTTTACAAGTGGTTGACCAGTTTTCCCAGCACCACTTATTAAAGAGATTGTCTTTTCTCCATTGTGTATTCTTGCCCCCTTTGTCAAAGATAAGGTGTCCATAGGTGCGTGGATTTATCTCTGGGCTTTCTATTTTGTTCCATTAAACTCTTTTTGGATCAGCATACTGAAATTTTTACCATGCACTGTGTAGTCAAATTGGGTGCTTCCCAGGCGGCAAAGTGGTAAAGAATCCACAGGCCAGTGCAGGCGACGCAGGAGACGTGGATTTGATCCCTGGGTCCGGAAGATCCCCTAGAGGAGGAAATGGCAACCCGCTCCAGTGTTCTTGCCTCGAAGATTCCATAGACAGAGGAGTCTGGTGAGCTACAGTCCACGGGGTCACAAAGGAGTTAGATGTGACTTAGCGACTGAGCACTATGCAGTATGTCGTCATAGTCACACTGGATGCTCAGAAGGCTGGAAGATTCTCTCTGCTGGGAGCTGCAAAAACTGTCCTCCACTGGTCTTTTACCCATATAGTTTTCTTCCTTTTAGTATAAGAAAGCTATCTTCTACTGATTTATTAGATAAGATCAGTCGCTCAGTCGTGTCTGACTCTTTGTGACCCCATGAATCGCAGCACACCAGGCCTCCCTGTCCATCACCAACTCCCGCAGTTCACTCAGACTCACGTCCATCGAGTCAGTGATGCCATCCAGCCATCTCATCCTCTGTCATCCCCTTCTCCTCCTGCCTCCAATCCCTCCCAGCATCAGAGTCTTTTCCAGTGAGTCAGCTCTTCGCATGAGGTGGCCCAAGTACTGGAGTTTCAGCTTTAGCATCATTCCTTCCAAAGAAATCCCAGGGCTGATCTCCTTCAGAATGGACTGGTTGGATGTCCTTGCAGTCCAAGGGACTCTCAAGAGTCTTCTCCAACACCACAGTTCAAAAGCATCAATTCTTTGGTGCTCAGCCTTCTTCACAGTCCAACTCTCACATCCATACATGACCACAGGAAAAACCCTACCAATGGCAGGCACAGTGTTAGGGATACAGAGAACGTTCATAAATATCTTCATCCCAACAAAGAGCAGAGATAAAGAGAAACTGACCCATCAGCTTTTTTTAATTTCCAATCATTTATTCAGCTTGACTATGCAAGTGAATTTTCAGCCACATTGAAGCGTTTTTAATTAAAGCTGTGCCCTCACTCCAGCCAGGTTGGTAGTTCTGCCTAAATTAACTGATCCCCATTAATAATGGGGAGCCACAATGGGTGGCATTTTAATTTAGAATTATTTTCTAGAATTTGAATGGTGTCTCACCACGACTCATATACCAACTGCTTATCACTTTCTGCTGCTACCATGTCTCTTTCTGCAGCAGATAACAGGGATTTTAAAAATAAACTACCTGCAGTTTGCTTTTCACATTGCTGATTATGCCCCAAGTCATTTTCAGTACTGATGAATTCCATAGAGTGATTTTCACTCTTTCTTGCCAAATGATATATAACTACAGCTTAATGATCCCTTCTTAAAGTGTCAGGGTGCCACGCTGTAGTGATAAAAGAGACTAATAGTGAGAGTGAACATTGAGGGCTGGAGAGAACAGAGTTGGCTTCCCAAACAGTTCCAAGCTAGTCACTGGAATAGGCTTCCTGTTAAATTGACCTCCCTAACACAGAGACCAGAAAAACAGGGTTTGTGGAGTAAAAGAACTAATTTAAATAAGGCAACTTATGTTGGTTTAAGTATGTCTGTTGGATCTAAACAATGAAGAAAGGTCATCACCAAAGCAAATTCAATTTTGTATCATGGGTTCTTGAGTGTTAGTCAAGGTTATTTTAGTTCTAAGCAACAAATGCTGACTCTGGCTAAAAAAAAAAAAGCACAAACAAATTTCACAAAAGGATGCTGGTTAGTGCTAAATATAGGGATAACTGAAGTGAAATGATAGTCACTCAATCGCATCCGACTCTTTGCGACCCCATGGACTATACAGTCCATGAATACTGGACCAGAATACTGGAGTGGGTAGCCTTTCCTTCTTCAGGGGGTCCTTCCAACCCGGGGATCGAACCCAGGTCTCTTTTATTGCAGACGGGCTCTTTACCAGATGAGCTAGCAGGGAATTGAACTCAGGAAGAACTGGTCGAGCCTCAAAAAGGGCAGGGCCAACAGGGACCAGGGTCCCTAGCACCATTTTGATTTGCCAGGTCTCCTTTCTGTGCATCTTCCTATAATTATTTGGTTCTTTTAAGCAAGCTTTTCCAGCTAGTGATGTAAATGTCCAGTAGCAGGCTGATCAGCTTTCAACTTTGGGATAAGAGAGGGAAAGGACTGTCTTTGCCCAGCTCAGAGTCAGAGACTCCTAGAGAGAAAGTCTCTTTGGTGTGGCTGGGGTCATGTGACCCTCCATTATAAAGAGGTCTTGGAGGGTTAGTTCAGCTGGTAAAGAACCCGCTTGCAATGCAGGAGACCCTAGTTCAACTCCTGGGTCAGAAGATCTGCTGGAGAAGGGATAGGCTACCTGCTCCAGTATTCTTGGGCTTCCCTTGTGGCTCAGCTGGTAAAGAATCCGCCTGCAGTGTGGAAGACCTGGGTTCGATCCCTGGGTTAGGAAGATGCCCTGGAGAAGGGAAAGGCTACCCACTCCAGTATTCTGGCCTGGAGAATGGAGTCGCAAGAGTCAGACACGACTGAGCGACTTTCACTTTCACTTTAGAGGGTTGTGGCCAAAAGAACAGGCTCTGGAGGTGAACTGCCTGCTTCCTCTGGGGTCCTGGCAAGGTTACTTAGCCACCCTGTGTCTCAATATCTTCATGTGTAAAATGGGGATGATCATAAGCTTTTAAAACGGGGGTTGCCTATAGAGCTGGGCAGGAGAGACTCCCAGTGAGGTCCCACACCAAAGAGGGCTGTGATAGGCTGAATTATGTCCCCTTTGAACTCATACATTCAAGCCCCAACCCCGTTTTCAAAATGCTACTGTGTTTGAAGATGGTGTCTTTAAAGAAGTGACCAAGTTAAATGAGGTTGTTAGGGTAGGCCCTAATCCAGTTTATTGGTGTCCTTATGTGTGTGAGAGTGTTCAGTCATGTCCGACTCTTCTGTGACCCCATGGACTGTAGCCCACCAGGCTCCTCTGTCCATGGAATTCTCCAGGCAAGAATACTGGCGTGGGCTGCCATTTCCTCCTCGAGGGGATCTTCCCGACCCAGGGATTGAAGCCGTGTTACCTGTGTCTCCTGCGTTGGCAGGTGGATTCTTTACCACTGAGCCACCTGGGAAGCCGCTGGTGTCCTTAGAGGAGGAGGGAAATGGGACACACGAGGAGATATCGGGGCGACATGCAGAGGAAAGCCAGGCTAGGACACAGGGAGAACGTGGGGTTCACAGGCCGAGGACAGAGGCCTCGGGGAAATGACCTTGTGGACAGCTCCAGCTCGGGTTTCTAGCCTTCAAAACTTCAAGAAATAGATGCCTATAGTTTAAGCCACGTGTGTGTGTGTGTGTGTGTGTGTGAGTGGGAGTGAGTGTGTGAGTGTGTGACTCAGTCATGTCTGACTCTTGTGACTCCATGGACTGTAGTCCACCAGGTTCCTCTGCTCTTGGAATTCTCCAGGCAAGAATACTGGAGTGGGTCACCACTTCCTTCTCCAGGGGATCTTCCCCAGCCCAGGATCAAACCCGGGTCTCCCACACTGCAGGCTGCTTCCTTACCATCTGAGCCACCAGGGAAGCCCTTAGGCCCTGTAGTCTGTGGTCTTTTGTTCCGGCTGCCCTAATACAAGGGCTTTGCATACACCAAACATGTCAAGATTTTTCCTCCTTTCCAGTCTCCTTTGAGAGTTTTGGAACACCAGTAGCCAACTAGGCAGCTGGGAATTGTGGGAGAAGACCACCAGGGGCAGTGTCCAGAGCGCCATGTGAAGTCGGGGGGACACGACAGCCTGCTTCTGCTGTGGATGCCCCCAAGGGGTGCCTGGGTGAACCGGGTTCCTCCCCACCCATCGCGGGGCTGTCTGCCCCTGCCCTTCTACTATGGTGACACAGTTATGAGAGACTCTCTGAGTGGCCTAGAAATCCCGAGTGGGAAATGAGAGAGATGAGGGAAATTCCACCTGTACCCCTGTTCCCTGGGGGCCCGTTTAGCCCCTAACTTGGTATCAGTCCTTTCACCTCAGGCATAGGCTTTGTTTATAACCTTAACATTAATCATAAAAATGCAGCCTCCATTTTTGCTCTTGCCTGAGAACCTCACAAAACATTAGGGATAATATAAGTTAATACATGAATGTGAACATCTTCATTAAAAAAATAAGATCACTGATATTTCCTTTACTCCCTAAACATTTTTCCCTAAAGTAAGACTTTTACATGTGTCCTCATTTCAATGTATAGGCATGATTTTATGTTGGCTTTCTTCCCATCTCATACAGAATTACTAATGATAAGCACCCTAAGGTAATGGATGGCCTCAAAATTTAAATACCATGATACACGTTATACTTAAAACCAAAACACTGAGATGTGAGGGAAGCTGTAAGGGAAGCCAATTTACTGTAACTCTACCCCCTCATTTTCACAAAACAATTTCAAGTGTTTTTAAGTGGAGAGAAATGTCCCATAATCTAAGTTGAGTTCTCTGAAGGACCTTTACCACCTCCAGCTTCTGGGGAAGAAAATGAAAGAGAAACAGCTTTAGAGAAAGGAGAACAAAACTGTTCTTCCTACTTGAAAGAACAGGAATACAGAAGTTTTTGTCATTAACATGACATTCATGCCTGCCCTGCATTGCTGACTGAAATTCCAAAACATGCATGCACTTGAGCTTGACTGCTGAGGAACATGTTGAGTGGATGGAGGAGGCCTGGATGAAATTTCAGTTTAGTCTGCATGATCTAAGACATTAAAAACAGATAATAAAAATATAGGTTGGATTTGGTAATCCAAGAAGTATTTAATTTTATGCCAGAATGAAATATTTCTTCTTGTCACCTGTCAAAATCACTCTACAAAAGATCTAAGTTTAACCTGAGATTTTATTATTCAAGAGTATTTTTGAAACTGACTCAACTTTAAATAGTTTTAAATCGATCACCTGTATAAACAAGTTCAGTGATACCTGTTCTTTCATCTTAACTGTAGGAGTGAATTCTCCAAGCCAGGCTTCAGCAATATGTGAACCGTGAACTTCCTATTGTTCAAGCTGGTTTTAGAAAAGGCAGAGGAACAAGAGATCAAATTGCCAACATCCGCTGGATCATGGAAAAAGCAAGAGAGTTCCAGAAAAGCATCTATTTCTGCTTTATTGACTATGCCAAAGCCTTTGACTGTGTGGATCACAATAAACTGTGGAAAATTCTGAAAGAGATGGGAATACCAGACCACCTGATCTGCCTCTTGAGAAATTTGTATGCAGGTCAGGAAGCAAGAGTTAGAACTGGACATGGAACAACAGAGTGGTTCCAAATAGGACAAGGAGTACGTCAAGGCTGTATATTGTCAGCCTGCTTATTTAACTTATATGCAGAGTACATCATGAGAAATGCTGGACTGGAAGAAGCACAAGCTGGAATCAAGATTGCCAGGAGAAATATCAATCACCTCAGATATGCAGATGACACCACCCTTATGGCAGAAAGTGAAGAGGAACTCAAAAGCCTCTTGATCAAAGTGAAAGAGGAGAGTGAAAAAGTTGGCTTAAAGCTCAACATTCAGAAAACGAAGATCATGGCATCTGGTCCCATCACTTCATGGGAAATAGATGGGGAAACAGTGGAAACAGTGTCAGACTTTATTTTTCTGGGCTCCAAAATCACTGCAGATGGTGACTGCAGCCATGAAATTAAAAGACGCTTACTCCTTGAAAGGAAAGTTATGACCAACCTAGATAGCATATTCAAAAGCAGAGACATTACTTTGCCAACAAAGGTCCATCTAGTCAAGGCTATGGTTTTTTCTGTGGTCATGAATGGATGTGAGAGTTGGACTGTGAAGAAAGCTGAGCGCCGAAGAATTGATGCTTTTGAACTGTGGTGTTGGAGAAGACTCTTGAGAGTCCCTTGGACTGCAAGGAGATCCAACCAGTCCATTCTGAAGGAGATCAGCCCTGGGATTTCTTTGGAGGGAATGATGCTAAAGCTGAAACTCCAGTACTTTGGCCACCTGATGTGAAGAGTTGACTCATTGGAAAAGACTCTGATGCTGGGAGGGATTGGGAGCAAGAGGAGAAGGGGATGACAGAGGATGAGATGGCTGGATGGCATCACTGACTCGATGGACGTGAGTCTGAGTGAACTCCGGCAGTTGGTGATGGACAGGGAGGCCTGGCATGCTGTGATTCATGGGGTCACAAAGAGTCGGACACGGCTGAGTGACTGAACTGAACTGATGGGAGTGAAGGGCAAGAACACTCGAGAGATGATGACTTTTCGAGTCATATAATTGAAAATTGAGTGTATCTGTAAAAATTGTAGCTTTAGTAATTCATGGATTTATATCGTCTCTGAAAGTAGGATGTTAAGGCTATGTTTTAGTTCATTACAAAGGTCTAGGAAGAGCTTATAGGAAAAATAAAAAATAATATTAATGACAATAAGATTTTAATATAAAATTTGTTGTATTTCATTTTTATAATAGTAGTATTAAGGACACTAATTCTTCCATTTAAAAATACTTATGGAGCCCCCAGGACCCACTCTTTGATAGCCTCTGTAGTACTTGATAATACTTGATAATCCAAACCAGGCTTGATCTCTGCCTCCTTAGTGTTGATGGCCTTGTGAGAAAAAGGATGAACTTTGACATGGTTCTTGTGACACTTGTTACCAAGAAGAGGTTCATGTCAGTATCAGCGCCTCTGCTGTGGGAGCCAGACGTAGACAGACGGCCACAGCAGAGTTTCCCAGAGAAAGTAATGCTGGCTCTGAAAGTAATGCTGGCTCTGAGATCTGAAGGATGAGAAGGAATCAAATAAACAAAGAGAAAAGCAAAGAGCGTCCAAGGCACAAGGAACAGCATGGAGCATGGAGAGTCGGTCAGTCACCAGTTGAGTCGCTCAGTCGTGTCCGACTCTTTGCGACCCCGATGAATCGCAGCACGCCAGGCCTCCCTGTCCATCACCAACTGCCGGAGTTCACTAAAACTCATGTCCATCCAGTTGGTGATGCCATCCTGCCATCTCATCCTCTGTCGTCCCCTTCTCCTCCTGCCCCCCAGGCCCTCCCAGCATCAGAGTCTTTTCCAATGAGTCAACTCTTCACATGAGGTGGCCGAAGTACTGGAGTTTCAGCTTTAGCATCATTCCTTCCAAAGAACATCCAGGACTGATCTCCTTTAGGATGGACTGGTTGGATCTCCTTGCAGTCCAAGGGACTCTCAAGAGTCTTCTCCAACACCATAGTTCAAAAGCATCAATTCTTCGGCGCTCAGCTTTCTTCACAGTCCAACTCTCACATCCATACATGACCACAGGAAAAACCATAGCCTTGACTAGACGGACCTTTGTTGGCAAAGTAATGTCTCTGCTTTTCAATATGCTATCTAGGTTGGTCATAACTTTCCTTCCAAGGAGTAAGCGTCTTTTAATTTCATGGCTGTAGTCACCATCTGCAGTGATTTTGGAGCCCAGAAAAATAAAGTCTGACACTGTTTCCACTGTTTCCCCATCTATTTCCCATGAAGTGATGGGACCAGATGCCATGATCTTCGTTTTCTGAATGTTGAGCTTTAAGCCAACTTTTTCACTCTCCTCTTTCACTTTGATCAAGAGGCTTTTGAGTTCCTCTTCACTTTCTGCCATAAGGGTGGTGTCATCTGCATATCTGAGGTGATTGATATTTCTCCTGGCAATCTTGATTCCAGCTTGTGCTTCTTCCAGTCCAGCATTTCTCATGATGTACTCTGCATGTAAGTTAAATAAGCAGGGTGACAATATACAGCCTTGACGTACTCCTTGTCCTATTTGGAACCAGTCTGTTGTTCCATGTCCAGTTCTAACTGTTGCTTCCTGACCTGCATATAGGTTTCTCAAGAGGCAGGTCAGGTGGTCTGGTATTCCCATCTCTTTCAGAATTTTCCACAGTTTACTGTGATCCACACAAAGGCTTTGGCATAGTCCATAAAGCAGAAATAGATCTTTCTCTGGAACTCTCTTCCTTTTTGATGATCCAGCCGATGTTGGCAATTTGATCTCTGGTTCCTCTGCCTTTCCTAAACCAGCTTGAACATCTGGAAGTTCATGGTTCACATAACTGTTGAAGCCTGGCTTGAAGAATTTTGAGCATTACTTTGCTAGTGTGTGAGATGAGTGCAATTGTGCGGTAGTTTGAGCATTCTTTGGCATTGCCTTTCTTTGGGATTGGAATGAAAACTGACCTTTTCCAGTCCTGTGGCCACTGCTGAGTTTTCCAAAGTTTCTGGCATATTGAGTGCAGCACTTTCACAGCATCATGTTCAGGATTTGAAATAGTTCCACTGGAATTCCATCACCTCCACTAGCTTTGTTCATAGTGATGCTTTCTAAGGCCCACTTGACTTCACATTCCAGGATATCTGGCTCTAGGTTAGTGATCACACCATGGTGATTATCTGGGTCGTGAAGATCTTTTTTTGTACAGTTCTTCTGTGTATTCTTGCCATCTCTTCTTAATATCTTCTGCTTCTGTTAGGTCCATACCATTTCTGTCCTTTATCAAGCCCATCTTTGCATGAAATGTTCCCTTGGTATCTCTAATTTTCTTGAAGAGATTCCTAGTCTTTCCCATTCTGTTGTTTTCCTCTATTTCTTTGCACTGATTGCTGAAGAAGGCTTTCTTATCTCTTCTTGCTATTCTTTGGAACTCTGCATTCAGATGTTTATATCTTTCCTTTTCTCCTTTGCTTTTCGCTTCTCTTCTTTTCACAGCTATTTGTAAGGCCTCCCCAGACAGCCATTTTGCTTTTTTGCATTTCTTTTCCACAGGGATGGTCTTGATCCCTGTGTCCTGTACAGTGTCATGAACCTCATTCCATAGCTCATCAGGCACTCTATCTATCAGATCTAGGCCCTTAAATCTATTTCTCACTTCCACTGTATAATCATAGGGATTTATTTGATTTAGGTCATATCTGAATGGTCTAGTGGTTTTCCCTACTTTCTTCAATTTAAGTTTGAATTTGGCAATAAGGAGTTCATGTTCTGAGCCACAGTCAGCTCCTGGTCTTGTTTTTGCTGACTGTATAGAGCTTCTCCATCTTTGGCTGCAAAGAATATAATCAATCTGATTTCGGTGTTGACCATCTGGTGATGTCCATGTGTAGAGTCTTCTCTTGTGTTGTTGGAAGAGGGTGTTTGCTATGACCAGTGCATTTTATTGGCAAAACTCTATTAGTCTTTGCCCTGCTTCATTCCATATTCCAAGGTCAAATTTGTCTGTTACCCCAGGTGTTTCTTGACTTCCTACTTTTGCATTCCAGTCCCCTATAATGAAAAGGACATCTTTTTTGGGTGTTAGTTCTAAAAGATCTTGTAGGTCTTCATAGAACTGTTCAACATCAGCTTCTTCAGCGTTACTGGTTGGGGCATAGACTTGGATTACTGTGATATTGAATGGTTTGCCTTGGAAACGAACAGAGATCATTCTGTCGTTTTTGAGATTGCATCCAAGTACTGCATTTCAGAATGTTTTGTTGACCATGATGGCTACTCCATGTCTTCTAAGGGATTCCTGCCCACAGTAGTAGATATAATGGTCATCTGAGTTAAATTCACCCATTCCAGTCCATTTTAGTTCGCTGATTCCTAGAATGTCGACATTCACTCTTGCCATCTCCTGTTTGACCACTTCCAATTTGCCTTGATTTATGGACCTGACATTCCAGGTGCCTATGCAATATTGCTCTTTACAGCATCAGACCTTGCTTTTATCACCAGTCACATCCACAGCTGGGTATTGTTTTTGCTTTGGCTCCATCCCTTCATTCTTTTGGGACTTATTTCTCTACTGATCTCCAGTAGCATATTGGGCACCTACCGACCTGGGGAGTTCCTCTTTCAGTGTCCTATCATTTTGCCTTTTCATACTGTTCATGGGGCTCTCAAGGCAAGAATACTGAAGGGGTTTGCCTTTCCCTTCTCCAGTGGACCACATTCTGTCAGACCTGTCCACCATGACCTGCCTGTCTTGGGTGGCCCCACACGACATGGCAGTTAGGTCAGGAAGCTGAGATAATAAAGAGTTACAATGTCATCTGAGGCTGAAAAATTGCTTTCAAAAGACTGTCAGTGTGTAAAGAGTTTGGGAGCAAAAAGGCTCTTTATGAAGTGATGCAATTTGCTGCACTGACAGTTGTAAGCCAAGTGCATAAAAGAATGAGGAATTAGACGGGCTGACTTTTTACACGGCTCTGTCTCTGCCAATCAGTCACATTAAGTGTTTGCACTGATGTCTGCAGGACCTTTCTTAGTCACTGAGCCATATGATGGATGTGTTTGGTCCCGAAGCACATGGATGGCTTTTCCCATGTGTTGAAGTAGTACTTTCCACTTCTACACAGCTTCAAAAAGACCACCACAGGTTTAAAGCAGTGTAACACACTTGGGTTCTGTTAATGATACTGATGACCAGCTGTTGTAATATTAACCACACTGAATATTATCATGGCAGGGATCCAAATGAACAGAAGAGATTTGTTATATAGATTGCTGAATTATAGATTAAATATTTCATACAAATGAAAATCCTTTACAACTAGACTTACAAGCAGCATGAATTGGTTTCTTGCTGCCAGCTGCTGTGAGTAGGCAAGTGTGATGAAAAGGTACAGAAAATGAATCATCTCTATGAAAACAGAGCTTTGAATCCACTTTTATTTTTCTTGGAGATTACCTTCTTGCTTTGTACTCACACATAATGTCCACTCACACAAACACGCAAAAGTATTTTTCATCAGGCTTCTTTCAAATCATGGTGGCATGATACAGCTTTTGGGAAGTTCAACTTGGAAAATACTCAGCCATGTATCACAAGTCAATTTTTTTTTCTTAAATATTTATTTCCTTTGGAAAAAATGGAATAGCTAAAAGGAAAGCAGAAGGTATTTCTGTAAAATACCTTCAGTTCTATTTTTGTTGTTGGTCAGTCACTCAGTCGTGTCCGACTCTTTGCAACCCTGTGGACTGCAGCACGCCAGGCCTCCCTGTCCATCACCAGCTCCCAGAGTTTACTCAAACTCATGTCCATTGAGTCGGTGATGCCATCCAACCATCTCATCCTCTGTAGTCCCGTTCTCCTCCTGCCCTCAATCTTTCCCAGCATCAGGGTCTTTTCAGTTCTATAGTCATTCTATTTTTCATTTATTGTATTATAGTTGATGTATTAGGGAAGTTACAGGTGTATAATATAGTGATTCACAATTTTAAAGGTTATATTCCACTGAAGTTATTTTAAAATATTGTCTGTTTTCTCCATGTTACACAGTATATCCTTGTAGCTTATTGTATACAACAGTTTGTACCTCTTAATTCCCTACCCTTGTATCGCCCCTCCTACCTTCCCTGTCCCCACTGATAACCACTGGTTTGTTCTCTCTGTGAGTCTGCTTCATTTTGGGTATACTCACTAGTTTGTTATTTTTTAGATTCCACACATAAGTGGTATCTTATGGTTTTGTCTTTCTCTTTCTGACTTGCTTCACTTAGTATGATAATTTCTAAGTCCATCCATTTGCTGCAAATGGCATTATGCTGTATAGTATTCCTTAGATGGAGAGAGAGACACACCTTTATCCATTTATCTGTTGATGGACACAAGTTGCCTCTGTATCTTGGCAGTTGTAAATAACGCTGCTATGAATATTGGGGTGTGTATTTCTTTTTAATTAGTGTTTCGGGGATTTTTGGATACATACCCAGGAATGGAATTTCTGGAATGTATGGGAGTTCTATTTTTAGTTTGTTGAGAACCAACCATACTGTTTTTACAGTGGTTACACCTCTTTATGGAGAAGGCAGTGGCAACCCACTCCAGTGTTCTTGCCTGGAGAATCCCAGGGACGGGCGAGCCTGCTGGGCTGCAGTCTATGGGGTTGCGAAGAGTCAGACATGACTGAGCGACTTCACTTTCACTTTTCACTTTCATGCACTGGAGAAGGAAATGGCAACCCACTCCAGTGTTCTTGCCTGGAGAATCCCAGGGACGGGGGAGCCTGGTGGCCTGCAGTCTATGAGGTCGCACAGAGTTGGACACGACTGAAGCGACTTAGCAGCAGCAGCAGCAGCAGCATACCTCTTACTCCCAGCAACAGTGTATGAGGGCTCTCTTTTCTCCTTGTCCTTGCCAGCATTTGTTAGTTTTGCTCTTTTTGACACTGGCCTTTCTGATGGGTATCTCGCTGTCGCTCTGATTTGCATTTCCCTGGTGCTGGTGTTGAGCATCTTTTCCTGCGCCTATCTGCCATCTGCATTTCCTTTTTGGGAAAATGTCTATTCAGTTTCTCTGCCAGTTTTTTAATTGGTTGTGTCTGTGCTCTCCATGTTTTGTTTTGTTTTTTTTGATGTGTTTTTTTTTTTATGTTGAGCTGTATGAGCTTTCTATATGTGTAGTATGTTAACCCTTTATCTGTCATATCATTTACAAGTATTTTCTCCCTTTCATTAGGTTCTGTTCACTTTGTTGACAGTTTCCTTTTCTGTGCAAAAGCTTGTGAGTCTTATTGGTCCCATTTGTTTATTTTTTGCTTTTAGTTCCTTTGTTTAGGAGATGGATCCAAAAACATACTGCTCTAATTTATGTCAAAGAGTGTTCTACTTATGTTTTCCTCAGAGTTTTCTGGTATCCAACCTTACATTTAGGTCTTTAATCCATTTTGAGTTTATTTCTGTATATGGTGCTAGAGAAGATCTACTTGCATTTTTGCATGCAGCTGGCCAGTTTTCCCAGCACCACTTGTTGAAGAGACTGTCTTTTCTCCATTGTGTTTGCCTTCTTGTTGTCAATTAACTGGCATAAACGTGTGGGTTTATTTCTGCACTTTCTATTCTGTCCCATTTGATACTCAGTGTTGTGCTAGTAAAATGAGATTTCCCGTGTTTCATTATTACAGGCTCATTATTCATTATTAAAGGTTAGAGATTATTTCAGTTCTGGCTTTGTTTTGTTGAGGGGAGGGGTGCATCTCAAACACTGAAATTAAAAGTGATGAGAGACTTAAGGACCTTATTCCTGATGTTTAGGTTAAAAAAAATTATTTGCATGTTTGAATCCTTCATTTCAACTCCTTTATCTTTTACTGTATAGTAGATGCTTACATGGTGTTTCCTTAGCTAACTCTTTTCAGCAGAATTCACCATGTAAATGTTTATTGTTATCTAAGCTTTTTTAATGCTTAGATAAAATTTAATTAAAATTTTGGAAAATAAATAAAATCACAGAAAAAAACAATGAGAGAAGCCACTGAGGATTTAACTGGTGTGACAGCCATTTGCGTGAACAAAAAAGCTAGGGTATTTTCCTGCAGTGCTCTTCGTTGCAAACTCAGCATTTTGGTGAGCTTATCTTAATGCATGGCTCCTCTAAGCTGGGTTGGAGAGCAACCTCCCCTCTTCTTCCGTGTCTCTCAGAGGACTCTGTGACTGACCACAGTGCTGCAGTGGGGCTTGAAATGGATCCACTGAACTATAAGGCCAGAGGCCAATGTTAAGCTGAGTTCTGTGTGCTTCATGTCCTGGATATATAAAGCTTTCTTCCTTTCCCACTTTGTATTCCTCCTAATACTATTTATATATATTTGTCTCTTTTAGTACATGATGAGAATATATCATTGTCTCCTTGCAGAGCAGAAACTGTTTCCATTCCCACAGTGCCAACTTACCATGTTGATTTCAAAGAGAACGTGTGATCCAGCCACCAAAAGCTGACCTAAAAATAGACTTTGCAAATAAACCATTTCCAAGTCGACGGCCTCTAAGGAGCGTGTCTGTGCCCAAGTGTACACACACCTACGTGGCATCGCATAGTATGGTCAGTCTGCATTCCATATAAATACAAGTGTGTATATCTGATTTTTATAAATAAAATATATTATTTCTAAAACATCTATATTCATGTGTGGGCAAAGACAAGACATTTAACCAGTGCTTTGTTAGTTTGATTTTTTTACTTTACCATTCATCCTCTTCATTTTCCAGAGTTCCTTTAAGAAATACATATATTCTTTCATCTGTAGTGTGTTGACCTGAGAGAGACTGGCAGACATTTCTCCAACAGAGATGAGTTTACTCAGGATCAGCAGAGAATTGTAACTTGGGGTCTGTAACCATGGCAAGCCATATGCCATGCAGGTCCCAAGATGACAGAGAAAGGGGAACGCTTTCATAGAGGGGAAATGGAAGCGGGGAGGACTGTGGTAAATAAAGAGTCCATGGCTTTTCACTGGCTGAGACCTTGCCAGGAAAGCAGTGTTTCTCCTTCCTGTTGGGCTCGGCCATGTCCCAGGGTGTGAGGGCTCCCCCTGCTAGTCTCTCCTAACTCTATTTGAGATTTCTGTTTATTCTTTTTTTTTTACAAAAAACACAAAGGAAATAAAGCTTTAGAGCACTGGTAAGAGTTCTGATAAGAGTGAAGAGCTGACTCATTTGAAAAGACCTGATGCTGGGAAAGATTGAAGGCAGGAGGAGAAGGGGACGACAGAGGATGAGATGGTTGGATGGCATCACCGACTTGATAGGCATGAGTGTGAGCGAGCTCTGGGAGTTGGTGATGGATGGGGGGCCTGGTGTGCTGCAGTCCATTGGGTCGCAAATAGTCGGACACGCCTGAGCGACTGAACGGAAGAGGTTGTTTGGCTCAGAGTAAGTGTAAGTGAAATGTAGATAGACACTCTCCTAATGATAACTTAGTTTGCTGTTGTTTAGAGTTGATTTCATTTCCTGATAGATTTGAAGGGATATGTAACTTTGATTTGGGGGTTATAAGAAGGTGGTGCTAGGAGTTCTAGTTTTCACTAGAACTTGACTTTAGGAACCAAGTTATCAGTGGTTCCCTTGTCCTGGAAACGGCTATGTAATAAATTGTACTCATGTATTTCCTGACATTTATCTTAAATAGAAATTGCTGCATTAAAGGAATGTGGATATGCCTTCAGTAGTTACTTCATTCAGAATTTTACTGAGCACCAACTTTATCCAAACTCTGTCTCAGATTCTGAGAACACAGGATGAATGGACTATAGTTCCTTCTCTCAGGAAACTGTCTTTGCTGAAAAGCCTGTTCCTACTGGTTAAGCTGCAGGTGCTGTTGGCGCGGGTGTGGGCGTGCACGCCTGTGTTCTACCTGCCTTATTTAATTATGAGTATTCTTGTAGCATTTTTCAACGCAAATAGATCCTAGGGAAAAAGAGTTCTGAAAAGTGAAGGGCCCCAGTACTACTCCCAAGGCACCATAAGGAGGCAGTCTTGGAGAACAGAAAGTACCCGGGCTTTAAAGCCGTTCAGACCTCGGCTGAAACCTCCAGCCTAGCATGTTTCAAGTCTCAAGCTCTGGGCTTTTTCAGTGACCTGAAGATGATAAAAACTGCCTCTCAGTGGTGTGCTAAAGATCTGAGATCTTTTGGGTAAAGTGTCTGGTTCCTGGTCAGCACTTAATACTTGCCTAGGTTCGTTTGAATATGGTTGTAAATTAATGTTATCAACAGTTTAGTATGGGAGAGCCAGCCTGCCATTGTGTTCAAGAGCCCTCTTCTGCAACCCACCTGCCTGGGTTCTACTTCTGGTCCTGACATGCTCTACTTTATTTAATTGTGGAGAATCTCTCTGGGCCACTGCTCTCCCGTTGGCATTTTAAATAAAGAGTCAGTTCAGTTTAGTCCCTCAGTCATGTACGACTCTTTGTGACCCCATGGACTGCAGCACGCCAAGCTTCCCTATCTGTCACCAACTCCCGGAGCTTACTCAAATTTATGTCCATTGAGTCAGTGATGCCATCCAACCATCTCATCCTCTGTCGTCCCCTTCTCCTCCTGCCTTCAATCTTTCCCAGCATCAGGGTCTTTTCAAATGAGTCAGCTCTTCACATCAGGCGGTCAAAGTATTAGAGCTTCAGCTTCAGCATCAGTCCTTCCAATGAATATTCAGGACTGATTTCCTTTAGGATGGACTGGTAGGATCTCCTTGCAGTCCAAGGGACTCTCAAGAGTCTTCTCCAACACCACAGTTCAAAAGCATCAGTGCTTCGGCGCTCAGCTTTGTTTACAGTCCAACTCTCACATCCACATAAGACCACTGGAAAAACCATAGCTTTGACTAGATGAACCTTTGTGGGAAAAGTAATGTCTCTGCTTTTTAATATGCTGTCTAGGTTGCTCATAACTTTTCTTCCAAGGACCAAGTGTCTTTTAAATTCATGGCTGCAGTCACCATCCACAGTGATTTTGGAGCCCAGAAAAATAAATTCTGTAACTGTTTCCATTGTTTCCCCATCTATTTGCCATGAAGTGATGGGACCAAATGCCATGATCTTAGTTTTCTGAATGTTGAGCTTTAAGCCAACTTCACTCTCCTCTTTCGCTTTCAACAAGAGACTCTTTATTTCTTCATCACTTTCTGCCATAAGGGTGGTGTCATCTGCATATCTGAGGTTATTGATATTTCTCCTGGAAATCTTGTTTCTAGTTTGTGCTTCATCCAGCCCAGCGTTTCTCATGATATACTCTGCATATAAGTTAAATAAGCAGGGTGACAATATACAGCCTCGACATACTCCTTTCCTGATTTGGAACCAGTCTGTTGTTCCATGTCCAGTTCTAACTGTTGCTTCCTGACCTAAATATAGATTTCTAAGGAGGTAGGTCAGGTGGTCTGGTATTCCCATCTCTTTCAGAATTGTCCACGGTTTATTGTGATCCACACAGGCAAAGGCTTTGGCACAGTCAGTAAAGCAGAAGCAGATGCTTTTCTGGTATTCCCTTTTTCAATGATCCAGCGGATGTTGGCAATTTGATCTCTGGTTCCTACACCTTTTCTAAAACCACCTTGAACATCTGGAAGTTCACAGTTCATGTATTGCTGAAGCCTGGCTTAGAGAATTTTGAGCATTACTTTGTAGCATGTGAGATGAGTGCAATTGTGCAGTAGTTTGAGCATTCTTTGGCATTGCCTTTCTTTGGGATTGGAATGAAAACTGACCTTTTCCAGTCCTGTGGAGAAGGCAATGGCACCCCACTCCAGTACTCTTGCCTGGAAAATCCCATGGACGGAGGAGCCTGGTGGGCTGCAGTCCATGGGGTCGCTAAGAGTCGGACGTGACTGAGTGACTTCACTTTCACTTTTCATTTTCATGCATTGGAGAAGGAAATGGCAACCCACTCCAGTGTTCTTGCCTGGAGAATCCCAGGGATGGTGGAGCCTGGTGGGCTGCTGTCTGTGGGTCGCAGAGTCGGACACGACTGAAGTGACTTAGCAGTAGCAGTGGCCACTGCTGAGTTTTCCAAATTTGCTGGCATATTGAGTGCAGCACTTTCACAGCATCATCTTTCAGGATTTGAAATAGCTCAACTGGAATTCCATCACCTCCACTAGCTTTGTTCATAGTGATGCTTTCTAAGGTCCACCTGACTTCACATTCCAGGATATCTGGCTCTAGGTGAGTGATCTCACTATCGTGGTTATCTGGGTCATGAAGATCTTTTTTGTATAGTTCTTCTGTGTATTCTTGCCACCTCTTCTTAATATCTTCTGCTTCTGTTAGGTCCATACTATTTCTGCCTTTATTTAAATAAAGAGTAAGTTAGTGTTAATAATAGAATGTTAAGAATAGTTCCTGGTACGTACTAATTACTATATGAGTTTTGTTAAAATTAGATAACATTACCTTTGATTCTATGGAATCTACACTTATTAAATTAGACAAAAGCTTTCAAGATTTGGGAGACATTTTTATCCATTTTTCAATAATGAGATGACAGTGATAATATCAAAGCAAACTGCTGACTAGATTATCCCCAGCAATGTGTTTGATGTGTCTCAGTAAAAAAGATCACTAAGTGGACTAAGAAGATTTTGTAGAAATAATTTTACTTTCATTCCTGTTTTGGGTACTGTTCTTTATTTTTTTGTTGCTAAATAACTTTAAGCTTGCATTTCTATTGTATGCGTGCTTAGTCGCTCAGTCGTGTCCTAGTCTTTGCAACCCCATGGACTATAGCCAGCCAGGCTCCTCTGTCTGTGGAATTTTCCTGGCAAGAATAGTGGAGTGGGTTGCCATTTCCTTCTGCAGGGGATCTTTCTGACCTAGGGATGGAACCCCGTTCTCCTGCCTTGTAGCCCAGGCACATTAGGGGAACACCAAATCAGGCTTGCCTAGCCTCCCTTCTCCCTGGGGTCAGCAAGGCCTCAGGTGGGAGGGCTGTGTATCTGGGAAGTACAGATTTTCAACATTTAGAGATGATTTATTTCAACCATCACATTCCCATCGCTAGGGTAATAAAATTCCAGGGTGATTAATTCTCTCGTTTGCCACCTTGGAAATGTCTGAAGGTGAGAGATGTTGAAATTAATGGTTAAAATGTAACTTTTTAAATTACCATGGTGTGAGTCAGGATTTCCATAACCTGTTTTACTCATTGTTACCAAGACTGTTGGGCTGAACGTAGTTTCACAAGCAGACTCACCAACATGACTCACGTGGAATCAGCAGTGACATTTCTAGCAACAGAGTCGCAGCTGTCATCATGGTCAGAGAACCAGATGTCACCGTTGTTACATTGCTAAAGTTATTTGGGAGTGTAGTGGCACCCCACACCAGTACTCTTGCCTGGAAAATCCCATGGACGGAGGAGCCTGGTGGGAGCTAGGAGCTAGGAGTCGGACACGACTGAGCGACTTCACTTTCACTCTTCACTTTCATGCATTGGAGAAGGAAATGGCAACACACTCCAGTGTTCCTGCCTGGAGAATGCCAGGGACGGGGGAGCCTGGTGGGCTGCCGTCTGTGGGGTCGCACAGAGTGGGACACGACTGAGCGACTTAGCGGCAGCAGCAGTGCTGTCTGGATGTCATTCAGGCCACGGAGAGTCTTGTCTTACTAGTGTGAGTACTGCAGATGCCAAAAGCCGAATGTATGTGATTTTTCCCCCCGAGGTTTCAGAGATATTTTTTAAAACATCAGTAAATTACCATATATTCTAAGAAACATTTGGAAAAGATAGTATTTGTGATACACATTGTCTAGTCTTAAAATTTTGTCTGGTTTCTAACAGTGACTATTTGATATTTCATTTTGTGACATATCATTAAACAAGGTAACATTAAATAACTATCTTTTGATATTTAACTAATTTCATCTCTCTCACACTACTCTTTAAATGATCAGATCAGATCAGTCGCTCAGTCGTGTCCGACTCTTTGCGACCCCATGAATCACAGCACGCCAGGCCTCCCTGTCCATCACCAACTCCCGGAGTTCACCCAGACTCACGTCCATCGAGTCAGTGATGCCATCCAGCCATCTCATCCTCTGTCGTCCCCTTCTCCTCCTGCCCCCAATCCCTCCCAGCATCAGAGTCTTTTCCAATGAGTCAACTCTTCGCATGAGGTGGCCAAAGTACTGGAGTTTCAGCTTTAGCATCATTCCTTCCAAAGAACTCCCAGGGCTGATCTCCTTCAGAATGGACTGGTTGGATCTCCTTGCAGTCCAAGGGACTCTCAAGAGTCTTCTCCAACACCACAGTTCAAAAGCATCAATTCTTTGGTGCTCAGCCTTCTTCACAGTCCAACTCTCACATCCATACACGACCACAGGAAAAACCATAGCTTTGACTAGACGAACCTTTGTTGGCAAAGTAATGTCTCTGCTTTTGAATATGCTATCTAGGTTGGTCATAACTTTCCTTCCAAGGAGTAAGTGTCTTTTAATTTCATGGCTGCATGATACTGATAAATAATTATGGTTGCCAGAAAAAAATACAGTTGTCCAGTCAATTTAATTTCATATTAACAAAAAGAATATTTATACTATAAAATGATTCACTGTTTATCTGAATATCAAATTGAACTGGGAGTTAGATGTTTTTATTTGCTAATTCAGACAATCCTGTAAGTGTTGTCCCAAGTCCAAGAAGACAACTTTGAAATCTGTACTTTAAAAGTCTAACACCCATTTCAGGACAGAGTTAATAACCATTATTTTTGTGAAATATCCTTGATCCCTTCAGGAAGATTCGGGCCTCTCTTTAGCATCCATGTATCTTTAATATACCCAATCCAGAGCATGTATCAGTGTGTTACCATTTGTCTTTACATCTCTCATATTCTAACCTATGAGAGTAGGGGTCTGTTTTCTTCAACCTCCAGTCACCAGAGTCTAGCTCTGTGCCTGACAGGTTAAAGCAGATAACTCATGAATAACGAAGGCTCTTTGGTGCCCAGCCCGCAACCTCCTACTGAGCTCCAGAGTCTAGCTCTGTGCCTGACAGGTTAAAGCAGATAACTCATGAATAACGAAGGCTCTTTGGTGCCCAGCCCACAACCTCCTACTGAGCTCCAGAGCCACGGACATCCAAGGCACCTTAGGTCGTCCATCGGCTCTTCCAGTCCAACATACCCAAAACGTACCTTGTCATCTTTTTGTGAGATCTGATCCCGTCCCTCCAGCTTCTGCCCTGGTCAGTGGCAGCGCTGTTCAGGCCGTCAGCCAGGCAACCACCCTGGAAGCCCTGCGAGGTGTGCCCCTTGCCACTCCTGTTCCTTCATCTGTTCAGTGAGTAAGATCTTAAAGGTTCTTCTTTAAGATGTCTCGTACTCAGCCTTCCTTTCCAACCTCATTGTGAAATAACGGGGAAGAATAGCAGCATCAAAGACTGAGTGGAACTGGAATTCAGAAATAAAAAATTACTTCTGAATATAAGCGTTCTGACTTCAGTATCTATATGTAGTTCTAAAACAAACAACCCCCAAATATCGGATGCCCAGTTTCAAAAGAGAAGAACCTTTTACAGGGCTTCCCTAGTGGCTTAGCAGTAAAGAATCCCCCGGCAATGCAAGAGATGGGGGTTCAATCCCTGGGTCAGGAAGATCCCCTGGAGAAGGAAATGGCAACTCTCTCCAGTGTTCTTGCCTGGAGAATCCCATGGACAGAGGAGCCCGGTGGGCTACAGTCCATGGGGGTTGCAAGAGAGTCGGACACAACTGAGCGATTAAACAACAAATTTACTGTGTAAAAAATAGTAGAATTTTTGGTTTAAGTCTAAAATACTCTATAGAGGAATATAATTTTATTTATAGACAGTGGTTGTACCTACAGAGTAACCGGATGTAAGTGATCTGACTTCTGTCCTGTTTCCATAACTATTTTGAGTAGTTATTGTCCTTACAGAGGATCACGGGACTTGTTCTCAGCCACACAGGAGTGGCAGGGTCCGGTATGGTGGGGTCTTCTACAGCCTAAGCTAGTGCTTTGCCAAATATGTGTCTGATGTTGCCCTTTTTTTAAAAAAAAAAAATTCTGAGTTTGTTTACTGTTCCACAAATAACCTTGTTAAGAAGGAGATTATCATCCCTGTTTTTAAAATCAGTTTTATAATCACATAATCTTAAATACACACACACAATGTCTCCTCTAATGTCATCTGAAAAATGCCATAAGAGAAACCGTCTACGTTTTTTTTTCTGCTTATTAGCTAGCTGTCTCCCAGGAAGAAGGGTATGGGATTTAGAATGAAGAGGAATGGAATTCATACTCCAATCTGGCTCCTTTCTGGCTGTTTGGCATTACATAACTTACCTGACCTAATGCTCAGTTTATTTATAATGTGGCAGAATAAGACCTATTTCTTACGCCTACTCTGTACCCAGCAATGTTGGTTTAGCTTCCTTTTTGTTGTTGTGGCTTAGTAGCTAAGTCGTGTCTGACTCTTTGCAACCCATGGACTGCAGCCCACCAGACTCCTCTGTCCATGGGATTCTCCAGGCAAGAATACTGGGGTAGGTTGCCATGCCTTCCTCCAGGGGATCTTTTCAACCCAGGGATCTCACCGCTGTCTCCTCCACTGGCAGTTGAATTCTTTACAACTGAGCCACCTGGGAAGCCCACCTTCCTTTTACCATTCTTTAAATGTTAGATGAGTTACTCACATGAATAAAACTACATTTTTCTCTCTGTTTAGCCTAAGTTATTTAATATTAGAATTATCTTTTTAAAAAGTAAATGGTCACTGCTGACCTTCCCAGGTTGCTCAGCTGGTAAAGAATCCATCTGCAATGCAGAAGAGCGACCCGGGTTTGATCCCTGGGTCGGGAAGATCCCCTGGAGGAAGAAATGGCAACCCTCTCCAGTCTTCTTGCCTGGAGAATCCCATGGACAGAGGAGCCTGGCAGGCTACAGTCCAGAGGGTCTCAGAGCCAGACACGACTGAGCAGCTAAACGCAGCACAGCGCGTGGTCACTGCTATCTGGTTATTTGATCTCAGACACCTGGGCTACACAACACAGGCACTGCAACATTGATCTGTGAGGGTTTTTCTGTTCTCTAAGTAGAGTGTAAGTTTAAAAACGCTGTTTTAGTGAATCAATGGAATGTATCATCACATTACGTTTCGCTCTTGTGTTTTCTGAAAAAGTTGCGCAGATCCCGGCTCCGTGCTCGTCCCAGGCTAGGAATGCGCACTGGATTTGAATAATTACCTTCATGCCTAGAACTAATTGTTCTTTTTTCATGTATGCTAGGTCTTTGCAAATTAAGATTCTTTGTGTCAGAAGCTTTGTGACCTGCCAGTGTGTGGATTCACTTCATCCGGCCTGAAAAAGAAATGCCTCAAAAGAGAAGCGCTTCCGCATCAATATTTTTTTCTGTGAAATTAAACCTTCTGTAATATTTGCACTTCTGTAATTGAGTGAAGGTAGGAATTTTTTCTAAAATTGCTGTGATGAATTCAGTACATACAGAGAAGGTTTAAATACATCACGGCGAGTACTTTGTACTATGCAGCTCGAGAAATGGAACAGCACTAATGACTTCGAGCTCCAGGTGTCCCCCTGCTCTGTCAGGCTCCTCGGCCCTTTCACAGTCCAGAATCTGGCGTTTATGGTGCCGTATGTTCTTACTTGGGCTTTCCAGGTGACGCTCGTGATAAAGAAACTGCCTGCCAATGCAGGAGACCTGGGTTCAGTCCCTGGGTCAGGAAGATCCCCTGGAGGAGGTCATGGCAACCCACTCCAGTGTTCTTGCCTAGAATCCCATGGACGGAGGAGCCTGGCGGGCTAGAGTCCATGGGGTCGCAAAGAGTTGGGCATGACTGAAGCGACTTAGCACGCACACTCACACGCACGCACATGTTCTTTCTTACGTAGATTTTTACTATATAGGTTTCATTCCTAAGTGACTCAGGCAGTTTGGATTTGCACGTTTTTAAACTTTATGCAAATAATATCATGTTCTGCTGCTTATGCTCCTTCTCTTCCTGCTCAGTTTAGTGAGATGCATCTGTGCTGACACATGGATCTCCAGTCCACTTACTTTCACTGGTATTATAAGTTTGTCATTATTCACTTGATGGATAATTAGGTTGTTTGGGGATTTGTTTTTTCAATCCCAGAAATGACTGCCTTGAACACACCTTGTTTATCTCTTTGTACACAGGTGTGAATTGTGTTTGTATACATACAAGTGGAATTTCTGGGGCATGGAGTCTTCAACCTCCATGAGACATTGCAAAACTGCTCACCAGTATCAGTTTACACCGGCCAGCAGAGGAGGAGAATTCCCTTTGCTATCATCCTCTCCTATCCGTGATTTTATATGGCTTTTGAATGTGTAGTAGGATCATCTAGTGGCTTTATTTGCATTTCTTAGATTCTTTACCATCCGGGCCACCAGGGAAGCCCTCTTAGATTACTAAGGACTTTAAAATATTTTACTTGTTTTTATCAGTCATTTCCAATTTCTCTTCTCAGAATGGCTTTCTCCCCTCAGATTACTCCTTGTGATGCCTGAAGTTATGTTGGTTTGTCTGGGCTCAGGGAAGCCCAGACAGCTGATAAACGTTATTTCTGGCCGTGCCTGTAAGTGCGTTTGTGTAGTGAAAGTCGCTCAGTCGTGTCCGACTCTTTGCAACCCCATGGACTATACAGTCCATGGAATTCTCCAGGCCAGAATCCTGGAGTGGGTAGGCTTTCCCTTCTCCAGGGGATCTTCCCAACCCAGGGATCAGACCCAGGTCTCCCACACTGCAGGCGGATTCTTTACCAGCTGAGCCACAAGGGACTCAGAATGTGGCTGCGTTTGGACATAAGGTCTTTAAAGAGGTAACTCAGTTAAAATTAGGTCATTACAGCGGGCCCTAGTCCAGCTGATTGGTATCCTTATAAGAAGAGAAGACTGGGACACAGGGAAAGACACCGGGGCTGGAAGCTCACGGAGATGGTGCCAGGACGCAGTGAGAGGGCCCACCTGCAAGCCGAGAGAGCCCTCAGAAGGAACCAGTCCTCTTGACACTTTAATCTTGGACTTCTAGCCTCCAAACTGGGAGGAATAAATTTCTGCTAAGCTCCCTAGTCTGTTCCAGTTTCTTATGGCCAGCCCCAGCAAACTGAGAGAGTCAGGAATGGTGTCTGTAATGATAGACACTTGTTTCGACCCATGGTGGGACAAGCAGATTCCATTCCTGGGTTTGAAAATGTCCTTAGAGTTGCATTGAGAGAACAACCAGGTGGATGGGACTTGTTTGGCAGGGAGGTTGAGAGGAAAGTCCATCGTGTTGCTTTCTGAAAGTCATGAGCATTTTGGATTTCTGTCCTTGCCATGGGCTAGTTTTCCAGCTACTCTGTGAATAGGTACAGTAAAAATGTCTTTCCACTAAAAGTCTTTCGCTCATGAGGAGTCAGAATCAGTTTCTTCCAACTGAACTGAAGAAATACACTGAAGATGCCCAAGCGAAGTTTATTTAAAGATGATAAGCATGGGGAAGTTATTTGGTAAATAACTCTTCTTGAGTTGGACTTGAAATAGAAAATTTTCAAGTGGGACTGTTTAATAACAAGTGTGTCATCAAAATCCTCCCTCTTTCTGAACAAGGAATCATTTCTGGCTATGTGGGGTTTAATTTGAATCCTCTTTTGTTTAGATGCTAAATCGTGTCCGACTCTTTGTGACCCTGTGGACTGTAGCACACCAGGCTCCCCTGTCCTTCACTATCTCCCAGAGTTTGCTCACATATATGTCCATTGATTTGGTGATGCTATCTAATCATCTCATCCTCTGTCACCCCCTTCCCCTTTTGCCCTCAATCTTTCTAACATCACAGTCTTTTCTAACGAGGCAGCTCTTCACATTAGGCAGCCAAAATGCTAGAGCTTCAGCTTCAGCATCAGTCTTTCCAGTGAATATTCAGGATTGATTTCCTTTAGGATTGACTGGCTTGATCTCCTTGCTGTTCTCAGGACTCTCAAGAGTCTTCTCCAGCACCACAGTTCTAAAGCATCAGTTCTTCCGTGCTCAGCCTTCTTTTATGGTCCAACTCTCACATCCATACGTGACTACTGAAAAACCATAGTTTTGACTATACAGACCTTTGTCAGCAAAGTGATGTCTCTGCTTTTTCATACTCTTTCTAAGTTTGCCTTTAGCAGGACTTTCTTTGTCACTAGAGTAGGCCTTGCAGGGCATGGTAGCCATGAGTGATTCAACAGGTAGCTTCTCTGGAGAGTCCATCAGAAGAATGATGTGTTTAATTGTCCCCTGTGATCCCTATGAGTCCTCCACTTTCCTTCCCCCTTTTCTGTGTTTGGAATATCAATAAGTACATGAACTTGACCTAGGAACCAGAAGTTCATGTGCTTCTGCAATGAGGAGAGAGCTGGGTGAGGAGTTGGACTAAGGTCTGCACTGCTGTTTTAACTCACTTGAAATAGAATCCTTTCTTGGCTTATATATCTCTTGTATCGTTCAGATATGCAGCTGTAACTGAGTTTCAGAGATGTATTATATATAAAAGCCTATGCTTTCTCCAAAAAAATAATTTTTTTTGTTGACTTATGTGGACAGTTAAATAGATATTTCTAGACTGAGTCATTTTTATTTATAATACTGGGCATCATTTATAAAACTTGGACAAAAACTGATTATCATGTCCCTATGGTTGTTCTTAGATTTTCTTCCTTTACAAGATCCACAGTTAGTTATCAATTTTCCTTAAAAAGTGATCTATGTAAGTATTACTTTAGAATTATATTTTTTTAGTAAGGCTCATGGGGGAGATTTTAACAAAGAGCGAAGCTTTATTTTAAATAAACATATACACCTTGGTTAAGATATATTTTTAAAATTGCCCTTTGCTATCAGCTGACCAACATGGCCTCAATGCTCCCTTCCTTTGACAAAATTAGCCAAGCTTCTTCTTGACTTTAGGCACCCGCCCTCTCTTTTCTTATTTATTTAGGAAACATGTAGTCATAAATTCTTTCTCTGATCCATTTGAAATTAATAAATGTTTAAAAAAAAAAACAACCTCTTGCCAAGAAACGTCTTTCTAGGCACCTGTGAACCATTCTCTTGAAACGTCATCTTGCCACGCTTCTCATCATAAAACCACGAAGACGGGACGTTTACTTGCCTTTGTTGCCTGATCCTCTCACCTTTTCTCCAGTCGTCTTCTCCTTCACTTGAACAATCCGCTCCCATAGCCACACCTTGGATCTCGTCATCACAAATACTGTTCCACTTTCAAAATCGCTGATTCAATCAGCTTTCCCCCTGACCACATCTCTTCTCTGGCTCCTTCCAGCTTGCTTGCCCCAATAACTCCCTTGTAATCATCCTCCACTCTTTCTGAGCCATCAGGCCACTGACCTGTTTCTTACCAATTCCTCTGTTACCAACTTCCATCATTTCTCACCTGACCTAATCAGAAGCCATGACCTACAGTTGCAGCATCACTCCTGTTGAAATCCTAAGTCTTTCTGTCTTCTTCTCATCCAGTCCTGGCTGAATTAGCTCTTCATTTTCTTCTGTGCCTGAGCACAGTTGTCATTTTCTGAATGCTTCTGGAGAAAGTCACATGCAAAGGAATATTAGTTCCAGTATATTCAGCTTCCACTGGCTTGTAATGGACTTTTCACTCTCTTGACAACCCAACTGAAGTACTATTTAATGTATCCTCCGATCTCCAAAATGACTGTTTCTAACTTTCTTTATCCTCTGGAACATTACAAATTCCACAATCCATCCTACTCCGTATTCTTAGCAGTTTTATCTAGCTCTACTTTTCAGAAAAAAAATAGAAGGCATCAGATAGAAACTCCTTTATTCTCCGCATCAAATATACGTACCTACTTAGACCTGATTTCACCCTCTCATTCCCTTCTACTGCAATATGTGAGTTAAAGTATACAAATAATACCCTTGAACATTTTTAAGCATCTTTATTCTATACTAGAAGCTACAATATTTATACAGTTTGAGTTTAACCTACGCGTACACCCACGAACTGGTCACCACGGTCAAGGCGACAAACACTTCCATCACCTCCAAAAGTGCCCTCTGCCACGTTGTGTGTGTGTGTGTGTGTGGCAGTAACACAACACGAGATCCACACTCCTCACAAACTTGTTAAGTACCCAATGCAGTATTGTTAGCTACAGGTACTGTGTCACACATTAGATCTCTAGAAATTATCCATCTTGCATAACTGAAGCTTCATAGCCATTGAACAGCAACTCTGCGTTCCCTCCTCCCCCAGTCCCTGGCAACCACCATTCTCTTCTTTGTGTCTATGAGTCTGAGTATTTTGATACTTCATATTAATGGAACCATGCAGTATTGTTTCTGTGAATGGCTTGTTTGACCTGGCATAATGCTCTCCAGGTTCGTCCTTCTTGTCACATACAGCAGGATTCCCTTCTTTTTGAAAGCTGGATCGCAGTCCATTGTGCACACTTCTCCATCCATTCATCCCCCAAGCCTGTTCCCCACACCCATCCTCCTCCTCAGCCTCTCTGCCCCACTTCACTGGCTGCCTCCTGTTTTTTAAACACACCCGAGGCATGCTCACAGCTCCACACCTCTGCATTCTCGGATCCATCTTCCTGGAGCATTCTTCCCCGTCTGTTTCCATGGCCCCGCTGCCTTGCTCCTTGGGGTCTGAGCTCAGGGAGCACCTCAGCAAAGTCTTCCCTGGCTGTCTTATTTAAAATTGCACCCCCTTCCATCATACACACCATATTCCCCCACTTCACTTTACTTTCTTCTGGCAAACTACATATTCTGGCCATTTATTTATTTACTACTTACCTTTTTAAATGAGAAAGTTAGCCCAGTGGAGATAAGGGGTATTTTTGTTCACTGCTGCTACCTCTAGCACGTAAAGTGGGCTCAGTAAGAATCTAGCAATTAAGTGAATGAATCACTCCTGGCAGTTTCTTCTTATGTAAAAAAATGAAATCAAAAGAGTCACATGACTGAGAACAAAGTGAGGAAACCCAGGTATCAAATGTAGAACACTCCTTGTTCAGAAATGATGCTTTAGCCAGCACTTTATTCAAATCTAAGTTGGCTTATCGATAAAACCTATAACTTTTGTAGGTAACTTAATAATCTAGCCTAAGAATCTATTAACTTATAGATAGTGCAAACATTAAAAAAGAAATCTTAGCACTGCATGCTCACTTATTTATCCCTAAGGCAACCCTGAGACAGTGAGTGATTTTGAAGATTTTTATTAATATTTCAAGTGATAAAAGAAAATGGTCAGAAATGCTTAGGGACTAAATGCAGTTTCATGGATCCTGATTCCTTAAAAACTAGCAATCCTCATAGGGTTCGTAATACAAGTCTTAGTGAGTCAGAAAATTCAGTCTACCAGAACACTTGATGCCTGCATTCAGAATTATTTACCAAGTGCCTACGAAATGCCAAACTCTTAGGTAAGGGTGTTGTGATACAGAGGTGGTGGGCATGGTCTCTGCCTGGAAGGGGTGTGTGCGTGTGTTAGTCGCTCAGTCGTGTCTGACTCTTTGCAACCCCATGGACTGTAGCCCACCAGGCTCCTCTGTCCATGGGATTCTCCAGGCAAGAATACTGGAGTGGGTTGCAATTTCCTTCTCCAGGGGATCTTCCTGACCCAGGGGCTGAACCCTTGTCTCTTGTGTCTCCTGCATTGGCAGGTGGATTTTTTTTTACCACTGCACCACTTGGAAGCCCTGTGAGGGGTGCTGTTGCTAAGTCACTTCAGTCGTGTCCGACTCTGTGCGACCCCATAGGCGGCAGCCCACCAAGCTTCCCGTCCCTGGGATTCTCCAGGCAAGAACACTGGAGTAGGTTGCCATTTCCTTCTCCAATGCATGAAAGTGAAAAGTGAAAGTGAAGTTGCTCAGTCATGTCTGAGCCATCTGTAAATAAGAAAGTTTACAGTATTTTACTTCTTACCTCATCCTCTGTGTTGGAGATTGATAACCTTGTGTACCTGTCCAACAGACTCTTATATTTACGAAAAGCACGTGTTTTCTCTTTCTCAAGAGCACTACTTCCTAGTAGAGGATATTCTCAACTAAAAAGTGACTGTTTGTAAATATGCAGCGTTGTTGTTTAGCGCCTCAGTCGTGTCTGACTCCTTGTGGCCCCAGGGACTGTGGCCTGCCAGGATCCTCTGTCCAGGGGATTCTCCAGACAAGAATACTGGAGTGGGATATTCCTGACCATTTCCTTCTCCAGGGGATATTCCTGACCCAGGGGTCGAACCCATGTCTCCTGCACTGCAGCAGATTCTTTACCACTGACCCACTGGGGAAGCCCCAAATATGCAATATCTTCTGCTTATTTACATGTGGCCTCTGCAACTATGACTTTTCATCTGTGGCCTCTATATCCGCTTTTTTCCTGTATCCAACATTATTTCCTCTTCTTAAAAAATATAGCAATAATATTTCTTTGCTGTGGAACAGTGGCCCTAATTGGCATTGATCATGTTGCTTAGAGCATCAAACTGGAGTGTTGATGAGATAATTTATCTGACAGGTTTCTTTCCAATTTGGGGTTTATCTTATGAACATAATTACATTAATTTCCTTTGTTAAGTCAATCTCAGTTTACATTTCCCCTTACTTCTTTATTATCAGCCACTGGAGATATTGATTTCATCTGTGATACAATTTAACTGGAAAAATTGAGGCTAACATTCTTGCTTTGGCTAAAGGCAGTGTTTTAAAATGTGTGATTTCTTCTTCTATGTGTAAATAATAAATCATGTCAAACCCTACTGAGTTAGGAATATAAAAAAAATGTTTGTTAGACCTCACCCCAATGGATTAATTCTTTCAGACTACAAGTGTGTATGTCCCCGGTCTCTGCTTACCTCCCAGAATTATCAAACTGCTAGAAGTAACAGGTGAACACTTGATTTCTTTAAAAGTATCAGAACAGATCAGATCAGAGCAGTTGCTCAGTCGTGTCAGACTCTTTGCGACGCCATGAATCGCAGGACACCAGGCCTCCCTGTCCATCACCAACTCCCACAGTTCACTCAGACTCACGTCCATCGAGTAAGTGACACCATCCAGCCATCTCATCCTCTGTCATCACTTTCTCCTCCTGCCCCCAATCCCTCCCAGTATCAGAGTCTTTCCCAATGAGTCAACTCTTCACATGAGGTGGCCAAAGTACTGGAGTTTCAGCTTTAGCATCATTCCTTCCAAAGAAATCCCAGGGCTGATCTCCTTCAGAATGGACTGGTTGGATCTCCTTGCAGTCCAAGGGACTCTCGAGAGTCTTCTCCAACACCACAGTTCAAAAGCATCAATTCTTCGGCACTCAGCCTTCTTCACAGTCCAACTCTCACATCCATACATGACCACTGGAAAACCATAGCCTTGACTAAAGGACCTTTGTTGGCAAAGTAATGTCTCTGCTTTTGAATATGCTATCTAGGTTGGTCATAACTTTCCTTCCAAGGAGTAAGCGTCTTTTAATTTCATGGCTGCAGTCACCATCTGCAGTGATTTTGGAGCCCAGAAAAATAAAGTCTGACACTGTTTCCACTGTTTCCCCATCTATTTCCCATGAAGTGATGGGACCAGATGCCATTTTCTTGTTTTCTGAATGTTGAGCTTTAAGCCAACTTTTTCACTCTCCTCTTTCACTTTGATCAAGAGGCTTTTGAGTTCCTCTTCACTTTCTGCCATAAGGGTGGTGTCATCTGCATGTCTGAGGTGATTGATATTTCTCCTGGCAATCTTGATTCCAGCTTGTGCTTCTTCCAGTCCAGGGTTTCTCATGATGTACTCTGCATAGAAGTTAAATACACAGGGTGACAATATACAGCCTTGACGTACTCCTTTTCCTATTTGGAACCAGTCTATTGTTCCATGTCCAGTTCTAACTCTTGCTTCCTGACCTGCATACAAATTTCTCAAGAGGCAGATCAGGTGGTCTGGTATTCCCATCTCTTTCAGAATTTTCCACAGTTTATTGTGATCCACACAGTCAAAGGCTTTGGCATCGTCAATAAAGCAGAAATAGATGCTTTTCTGGAACTCTCTTGCTTTTTCGATGATCCAGCGGATGTTGGCAATTTGATCTCTGGTTCCTCTGCCTTTTCTAAAACCAGCTTGAACGTCTGGAAGTTCACAGTTCACATATTGCTGAAGCCTGGCTTGGAGAATTTTTAGTATTACTTTACTAGCATGTGAGATGAGTGCAATTGTGCGGTAGTTTGAGCATTCTTTGGCATTGTCTTTCTTTGGGATTGGAATGAAAACTGACCTTTTCCAGTCCTGTGGCCACTGCTGAGTTTTCCAAGTTTGCTGGCATATTGAGTGCAGCTCTTTCACAACATCATCTTTCAGGATTTGGAATAGCTCAACTGGAATTCCATCACCTCCACTAGCTTTGTTCATAGTGATGCTTCCTATGGCCCACTTGACTTCACATTCCAGGATGTCTGGCTCTAGGTCAGTGATCACACCATTGTGATTATCTGGGTCATGAAGATCTTTTTTGTACAGTTCTTCTGTGTATTCTTGCCATCTCTTCTTAATGTCTTCTGCTTCTGTTAGGTCCATACCATTTCTGTCCTTTAATCAAGCCCATCTTTGCATGAAATCTTCCTTTAGTATCTCTGATTTTCTTGAAGAGATCTCTAGTCTTTCCCATTCTGTTGTTTTCCTCTATCTCTTTGCACTGATCGCTGAGGAAGCCTTTCTTATCTCTCCTTGCTATTCTTTGGAACTCTGCCTTCAGATGTTTATATCTTTCCTTTTCTCCTTTGCTTTTCACTTTTCTTCTTTTCACAGCTATTTGTAAGGCCTCCCCAGACAGCCATTTTGCTTTTTTGCATTTCTTTTCCACAGGGATGGTCTTGATCCCTGTGTCCTGTACAATGTCACGAACCTCATTCCATAGTTCATCAGGCACTCTATCTATCAGATCTAGGCCCTTAAATCTATTTCTCACTTCCACTGTATAATCATAAGGGATTTGATTTAGGTCATACCTGAATGGTCTAGTGGTTTTCCCTACTTTCTTCAATTTAAGTCTAAATTTGGCATTAAGGAGTTCATGGTCTGAGCCACAGTCAGCGCCTGGTCTTGTTTTTACTGACTGTATAGAGCTTCTCCATCTTTGGCTGCAAAGAATATAATCAATCTGATTTCAGTGTTGACCATCTGGGGATGTCCATGTATGGAGTCTTCTCTTGTGTTGTTGGAAGAGGGTATTTGCTATGACCAGTGCATTCTCTTGGGAAAACTCTATTAGTCTTTGCCCTACTTCATTCTGTATTCCAAGGCCAAATTTGCCTGTTACTCCAGGTGTTTCTTGACTTCCTACTTTTGCATTCCAATCCCCTATAATGAAAAGGACATCTTTTTTGGGTGTTAGTTCTAAAAGGTCTTGTAGGTCTTCATAGAACCATTCAACTTCAGCTTCTAGTATAATTAATTCTAGTTTCTGAGTGATCAGATTAAGTATTAGGCATGATCTTTTATGCAGGGGACTCTATAAACCTGGGGATTATTATAGACACAAGAGAGGCATTTTGAGATACTAGCAAGAGGTCTGGATTAGGAGCAATTGGGAGATAAAAATCAGTAAGTGATTTTGTAGTCTCCAGCCAGTCTTTTAATCTCTATAACTTTGTTTCCTCTTTTGAAAAATGGAGCTGTCACTTGCCCAACGAACGTATCTTGCAAGGAGCTTGAGATAATATAATGAGTTGTTGTTGTTCAGTCACTAAGTTGTGTCCAACTCTTTGCAACCCCGTGGACTGCAGCACACCAGGCTTTCCTGTCCTTCACCATCTCCTGGAGCTTGCTCAAGCCTGTGTCCATTGAGCTGGTGATGCCATCCAAGGGATCTCATTCTCTGTCATCCCCTTCTCCTCCTGCCATCAATCTTTCCCAGCAGCAGGGTCTTTTCCAATGAGTCAGCCTTCAAGCAGCATAAAAACTGTATCTATGCAAATACTTTAAAAATTGTTAAAGGTGATATTTTGTAAATGTAAGACATTTCTTAACATTTGTAAGACCAACCTAGACGGCATATTAAAAAGCAGAAACATTACTTTGCCAACAAAGGTCCGTCTAGTCAAGTCTATGGTTTTTCCAGTAGTCATGTATGGATGTGAGAGTTGGACTATAAAGAAAGCTGAGCACTGAAGAGTTGATGCTTTTAAACTGTGGTGTTGGAGAAGAGTCTTGAGAGTCCCTTGGACTGCAAGGAAATCCAACCAGTCCATCCTAAAGGAGATCAGTCCTGAGTGTTAATTGGAAGGACTGATGCTGAAGCTGAAACTCCAATATTTTGGCCACCTGATGCAACGAGCTGACTCATTGGAAAAGACCCTTATGCTGAAAAGATTGAAGCAGGAGAAGAAGGGGACAACAGAGGATGAGATGATAGGATGGCATCACTGACTCAATGGACATTAGCTTGAGCAAGCTCCGGGAGTTGGTGATAGACAGGGAGGCCTGGCGTGCTGCGGTCCGTGGGATCGCAAAGATTCGGACACGACTGAGCGACTGAACTGAACTGAAGACATTTCTTATTCTATTTATGTTTTTGTTACTTTTAACATTAGAAGGGCCTTTAAAATTTTGTAGATTAATAAAAAGTCAATATTGGCTGTGACCGTGAGTCAATTAAACAAGATATTTGTAGTTAAACAGTCTTTGGGTACATGCTCAGTCATCTCTGACTCTTTGTCACCCTTTGGACTGTAGCCCACCAGCCTCCTCCGTCCGTGGAATTCTTTGGGCAAGAATACTGGAGTGGTTGCCACTTCATCCTCTAGAGGATCTTCCCAACACAGGAATCAAACCTGCATCTCCTGCATTGCAGGTGGATTCTTTACTCCTGAGACATCGAGGAAGCCCCAGTCTATAAATGATGCTTAGTAATGATAACTTTTTATGGGATTAAAATGTCCTAGCTCATTTCTGATTGCTAATTAGGAACTGAAAATAACTGTTCCTGTTTTCATTCTCAAGCAGAAATCTCTCTTGCAGTGCATCTGTGAAGCCTTAGTGTAATTTGTTCTTCTAATCTATTCAGGAAGCCCCCAGTTTATAAATGGATTAGGTTCCAAAAGTACATTTTAAGTAAGTTTTTTGGAACAGAGAAAAACCTTTTCTGTTTCCAATTAAAAAAGAAGAAACATTTCATGCTTGGGGATTTTCCACCTTCTTGCCTTTGCTCTTTCCTACCTGCCTGAACGAGCTTGAATTCTACTCATTCATCAAAACCCAGCTGTGAGTTCTTTGAGAGCAGAGAATATATCATATTCATTTATGGGAACTGAAGTGTTCCTGGTTTTCCAGGTCGTTGGCCCATCCTTTCCATTAATGTGCAAATATAATAGCAAGACTCCCCCGTTGCCTCTCGCAAGACCACAAGGTCAGTGATGCTCTGTCACTCAGCATCCCAGGGAAGCACCCCTGGTCCAGGTTGCTGCTTGTCCTTCTCTGGTCTGCCACTCCAGATCACTGTGCAAGTTTTCCCTCAACACTGGCCCAGTGCTTCCAGTTACCCGACAAGAGGCTGCAGAGACTGAGCAAGTGTTAGAGACTCTAACGCTGCATCACACTCGTGGTAAAGAACCCGCCGGCCAATGCAGGAGACGGAAGAGATGCAGGTTGGATCCCTGGGTCGGGAAGATCCCCTGGAGGAGGAAACAGCAACCCACTCCAGTAGTCTTCTTGCCTGGAGAATCCCATGGACAGAGGAGCCTGGCGGGCTACAGTACAAAGTGTCGCAAAGAGCCAGACTCGACTGAGCGCTCCTAACAGTGCAGGAGAGGAATGCTGGAGTCGGGGTCGGAGAGCGAGTTCCTAGAGGCGCTGCGCCTGTGGGGAGGTGCTCGGCCCAGGCTCTGCATGCCGGTCTGTATCGCCTTCTCCTCTCTGTGACCACTTTTCTTTTCCCATCGGGAATCCCCATCAATCCTGCCCTCGGTTCTCAAAGCACAAGTCTGTTATTCCCCCTTTGTCCTTTTTTGAGCACACTGATAAATAAACCAACAGGAAAAAAAAAAAAATCAGTTGACATAATCTGTCAGAAATCTGCCGTCTCTACCCCCACTGACTGACACCAGGAAGAGAACCTTTACAGAATATGGTTAGCCTGTACATCAGAAGCTTTGGCTTATTTTACCAGTGTTTAGGGCTGCCTGGAAAATCCCATGGACAGAGGAGCCTGGTAGGCTGCAGTCCATGGGGTCGCTAAGAGTCGGACACGACTGAGCGACTTCACTTTCACTTTTCACATTCATGCACTGGAGAAGGAAATGGCAACCCGCTCCAGTGTTCTTGCCTGGAGAATCCCAGGGACGGCGGGGCCTGGTGGGTTGCCGTCTATGGAGTCGCACAGAGTCGGACATGACTGAAGCGACTTAGCAGCAGCAGCAGCAGCAGCAGGGCTGCCTTAAAACTGCAGAAAGAGGACTCATAGCTACAACACTTCAAGCACTCACTAAAGTGGTTCCTGAGAGCAGAGAGGAAATTGGCTTTTCTTTTTTCTTCCTGCTATTCAGCTGTATTTTGAAATTGACTTTTCCAGCCTTAGAAGTCACAAGAAATTAATTGCTTTCTAGCCACTTAGAAATAGTAATTTTGTCTTGTTTTTAACAATCAAGGGTTCAGAAATTTGCTACATTTTATCTCCAGCATATACCAGTTGATACTGTGCAGTGGATTCATGTTTGTTGATGACTAATTGAGTGAAGCAGCAGTAAGTGGCATCAAGCCTTTCCTAACTGTCCTTGTTGGAAGTAGCTTCAACCTGACGTTAGCATTTTACATGTACCTTTCTAATTTATTTTATCACTTTCTAACTTCCGTTATGATTCTGTGTGTCCATTTCATGTTCCCTACTCTAAGTGCATTACAAAGATGAAGCATATATTTTCATGATCGTATATTTCATCCTATTTTATAAGTTTGTACATATCCTATATGTTTCAGCGATTATGTTCCCAGGGAGACCTGTTTGTCCATCCTCCTTTGCATCCATCCATTTCTTAGAGGAGCATAACAAGTGAGACATTCTGGAATGTTGCTTAAGGATGTCAGCATTGGAACATCGCTTCCCCCATAGATAAACTGAAAATAATAAATATACCTGTATCATAAGGTTCTTGTTCAGAGCTGAATGAGTAGGTGCATGCAACATGCATAGGTCAGAGCTGGATCCGTAGTCAACCCAAAGAGAACTTCAGATATGATTTGTTGTTGTTACTAATTCAAGGGGGGGAAAGGAAAGTGTTTACTTGTCAGGACCTGTTGGGTGTTGAGGACAGGAAAGGGTTCATCTTTGGCCTAAAGGGGTGCACCGTCTGATGGGAGAGACAGACAAGTGCAGCCGAATAAAGACACTGAGAGTGAAGAGCACAGAGGCGGGCAGGCTTTCCACCCAGCCTGGGGAGACAGGCTGGGCCAGAAAGGCTCCTCTGATTCCTGAGTTGCACAGTCATGTCAAAGCTAAAGTGTAGTTACCTATAGTAATCACTGGAAAAGTACTTATTTGGTATGAATAACTGAGCAAAACAGGGGAAAAAAATGCTGAAACTGAATCAACAATCATCTTTCAAGGCAGATTTAAAGTTGGCAATTGAGGTAATAATTATACAGAGCATTCTTGGTGTTTTGTATAATTCGCCCTAAAACTTGGGGTTCCAGGGAAATGCAGAACCTCAGCTGTGGCACAGCGCAGAGGAGGCACCTGAGGTGAGTAAGGTACTCAGTCAGGTTTGGTCAGAATCCATACTCAGCATGTTTGTTCGTGGCTGGACCCACCCCAGCTCCATGGAGAGGGGACTGAAAACCAGCTGCTTGACGCCAGCCCACAGTGGAGAGGGCTCAGTGTGGAGACCTGGGCTTTCTGTGCACCTAGTCACATCAATTCAGGGGATGGACAGACTCCTGGTACAAAGAAAAGCTATAAATGGACAAGCCCTGGCAGACCTCAGCCTGCAGGTGACAAGATTTTATAACTGAGAAAGGGACAACAAAGATAGGCACCTTTGGTCAGTAATTCCTGATTCAGCTGGTAGGCAAAGAATAAAAGGTAAAAAAGATGCCTCCACAAAGACTCTGCATTTACCATGTACAGAATTAAATTCATCTTCTTCCTTTTCCTTAATCTGCCCTTCTTCCTGCAGTCTTTAATTTGGCTTTGTCTGTCTACACATTCGTGATATGAAAGTTGCTCAGTCATGTCCGACTCTTTGCGACCTCGTGGACTATACAGTCCATGGAATTCTCCAGGCCAGAATACTGGAGTGGGTAGCCTTTCCCTCCTCCAGGGGATCTTCCCAACCCAGCAATCAAACCCAGGTCTCCCGCACTGCAGGCAGATTCTTTACCAGCTGGGCCACAAGGGAAATATGCATTTGTGATCCATGTAATACCCATCTATGCATCCTTTGTCACCATAGAGTCAGCTCGTTCCCTCATCTTTTTGATCAATCCATCAAGAGAGCTTGATGACTGTGCTACTTGGAAGCTTCTCAAGTACATGTTTCCTCCAGCCCACCTTGACACTTGCCCTGTTACAGGCTCCAGTTACCATAAGCATCTCAGTAATGCTTTCTTACAACACTCTTCCTGAGTTCGGTTTCTTCTCTGCCTTGTGTTAGCCTGTATCCTTTTATAAAAGGCCAAATGATAAATCTCTTAGGCTTTGTGGCTGTACAGTGTCTGTCATAACTGCTCAACCCTGCAGTGTAACGTGAGAGCAGATACAGACAGTGTGTGAACACACGGGCATGGCTGTTTCCCAGTAACCTGTTCATTACAGGCACTGGAATTAAATCTCACATGACATAAAATATTACTCTTCTTCCCATTTTAAAACCCCTTTAAAGGCATATAAGCTGTTCTTAGCTCACAGGTTGCAGAGAAACAGGTGGTGGGCCAGATTTGACCTGCAGACTGCGGTATTCTATTTTGTACTGTCATGAATGACCTTTCCAACCACTGCAGAAAGAATCAACATCGAGTTGCTCATCAGAGACACTGGCCCCTTCACTGAATAAGTGCCTGCAACCTGTATTTCCACTCTCATCTCCAGCCTTTTTCCCTGACTCAGATGCTCCCTGTGTTTCTGTCATACTATTACAACACTGTCGTTTATGATTCTAAATCCTTGACGTAAAAATATGTCAAGGATTTTAATGCCTTTGTGCCCTTTGATGTGTTATTCTATTAGAAAGACTCTTTTTATTCATCTGATCAGCAGATATCACAGGACACACATCAGATGTCATATCTTTATTATCATTTTCCCAGAATCTGAATTCATCAGAATTCTTTTCTCTTTTATTTGTACTCCCACTGTACTTAATACGTATTTTTTTTCCATAGAGATTATCATATGGTTAAAGTTTCTTTTTAAAAAAATTGCCTAGCTTTATTCATCATGGTCATTAGAGTCATTTTTTTTAAGTTTTTTTCACCTTAAATTTCTGTTTTATTTTTTTAAGGGTGATTTGATATTTTTAATTTTATTGGAGTATAGTTGGTTTACAATGTTGTTAGTTTTAAGTGTACAGCCAAGTGATTCAGTTATGTGTGTGTATATATATGTATACACACACACAGAGACATATATTCAGGTCATGAACTTCTTAGGAAAGTGTCCATTAAGTCTCTGTTAAGCAAATGGATACGTATTCCTATATAGCCAATGGGAATTTGCTGTATGACTCAGGGAACTCAGGAGTTCCTAAAAATGCTCTTTGTTGCATTTTTGTACATCCATATTCCTTGATTCTTTCAAGATACTATATCTCTTACTGGTTAGATTTGCAGTCTCTGGAGTCAGACTGCCCGAGTTACTAGCTCTGGCACTTACCAGCTTTATGATCATGGCCAAGTTTCCTAACCTTTTTCTGCCTCATTTTATTCATCCATAAAATAGAATAATAATAGTATGTCATAGGGTTTTTTCAAGGACTAAGTAAATAAAAGTACTTAAAACAGTACCTGATAATAGGAAAAACTCAAATGATGATTATTATTTATTTGTGCTTATTATCTTCTCCTTAGCAAGCTTTTTCAGTAAGTTACTATACATAACATCCAACCAGCTGGTCAAAAGTATAAAAAGTATGTAAAGACATTTATTTGATATTGTAGAAATAAAAATCTCATATTTGTTTTATTGCTGTTCTAAATTTTCAACTTGGTTTTCTGAGCCATAGGTTATATTTATTTCTAGATCATGACTTCTGCCTTGGGTTTTCTGTTTAAATTTTTTTCTTCTTGTATTTCCAAATCCATTTAAATTTCTATATTAGTGCCTATCAACAGACTTATACTTTATTTGCATATATTCCATAAGCATAGCTCATCTTAAATTAATGGGGCTTAGGCAGCAGAAAGAACACCATGAAAATGTTATGACTGAAACAGGCTAAGGCTAACTTCAAAAGAAACAAATGCAGTTGGAATAATCTGTTTAAATCAGCTATTTGTCATGTAAGGGAAAAGAGAAGCGTTCTTTTCATCTGGTTATTTTCTCCTTTGGTATAAAAAGTGTAGGCACCTAAATTTAAGGTCACTGTGGAACCAAACTGTGGAAGTTTTTAGATGTCATTTCTTTGAATATTTTTCAGCCCAATCTTTCCCCCCACTTTCTGCATTTCCAGTGACGTGAATATTAGATGTTTCTTAGAGTCCATCAAGTCCCCAGAGTTCTATTCATTCACTTTTTCTGTGTGTTTTTTCTCTGTTTTTCAGATGGGCTATATCCTTCTGCCCTTCATGATCATTAATTCTTTCTTTTGTCTTATTCTACTCTTGAGCCCATCCAATGTGTTTGTAAATTTTCAGTTATATTTTTCACTTGTCAAATATCCCATGGGGTTCTTCTTTATATTTCCAAATTCTCTACTGTTTTTCACATGTTTCCAGTGTGTTTGTAATTGCTTTTTGAAGCACTTCCATAACACTTGCTCTGCAGTTTTTATCAAAGAACTCAGCTCTCCTTCATCTTGGTATTGTTGCTTGTTGACACTCTCATGCTCATCTAAGCTGTGACTTCCCTGATCCTCTGTAAGGGTGTTATGTATGGAACTCCAGATCTTATTTTATCTTCTCTTTGGTCTGGCCTCCTGTGACAGCCCTCCATCAGGGGATTGGGGGAGGAAGGGGAGGGCTTACTGCCAGTGAGGGTGGAGGTCCAGATCCCCACCTTGGCCTCCGTGGCCCAGGGGGTTTGGAGTGGGATGGGAAGAGGGCCGACGGTTCTGGCTCCTCACTAGACCTCAGCTGATGCCTGGCCAGGGGTACTTCTTCTTTCTTTCTTTCTTTTTTTCACCTAGGGTTGAGTCTTGGTTAAAAAAAAAAAAGAGGGATATTGGAGAGGGACTGGTTTTGTTAGTGTTGGGCAGTGGTGAAATTCCTGCTTCTCCATGAGGCTTTGTTGACCACACCCAACAGTGGGGAGGAGGCAGGCTCTCTGTTGCTCATCACCACTGGGTGCTGTGGAGGTAGGAAGGCTGATTGCTGACAAGTTCTCTCTCTCTCTAGGCCGTCCCTTCTGTGGTGTGTTGGCTTGAGAGAGCAGGCTTTTGTTGGAGATTTTCAAATATCTCATTTCATCCATGTTTCTGAGTTGCTTCTCCAGCTCCAGATCTACATTTAGTTCAGTTCAGTCACTCAGTCGTGTCCGACTCTTTGCGACTCTATGAATCACAGCACACCAGGCCTCCCTGTCCATCACCAACTCCGGAAGTTCACTCAGACTCACGTCCATCGAGTTGGTGATGCCATCCAGCCATCTCATCCTCTGTCGTCCCCTTCTCCTCCAGCCCTCAATCCCTCCCAGCATCAGAGTCTTTTCCAATGAGTCAACTCTTCACATGACGTGGCCAAAGGATTGGAGTTTAAGCCTCAGCATTAGTCCTTCCAATGAACACCCAGGACTGATTTCCTTTAGAATGGACTGGCTGGATCTCCTTGCAGTCCAAGGGACTCTCAAGAGTCTTCTCCAACACCACAGTTCAAAAGCATCAATTCTTCAGCGCTCAGCTTTCTTCACAGTCCAACACTCACATCCATACATGACCACTGGAAGAACCATAGCCTTGACTAGATGGACCTTTGTTGGCAAAGTAATGTCTCTGCTTTTGAATATGCTATCTAGGTTGGTCATAACTTTCCTTCCAAGGAGTAAGCGTCTTTTAATTTCATGGCTGCAATCACCATCTGCAGTGATTTTGGAGCCCCAAAAAATAAAGTCTGACACTTTCCACTGTTTCCCCATCTATTTCCCATGAAGTGATGGGACCAGATGCCATGATCTTCGTTTTCTGAATGTTGAGCTTTAAGCCAACTTTTTCACTCTCCTCTTTCACTTTCATCAAGAGGCTTTTGAGTTCCTCTTCACTTTCTGCCATAAGGGTGGTGTCATCTGCATATCTGAGGTTATTGATATTTCTCCCAGCAATCTTGATTCCAGCTTGTGCTTCTTCCAGCCCAGCATTTCTCATGATGTACTCTGCATATAAGTTAAATAAGCAGGGTGACAATATACAGCCTTGACGTACTCCTTTTCCTATTTGTAACCAGTCTGTTGTTCCATGTCCAGTTCTAACTGTTGCTTCCTGACCTGCATACAGATTTCTCAAGAGGCAGGTCAGGTGGTCTGGTATTCCCATCTCTTTCAGAATTTTCCACAGTTTATTGTGATCCACACAGTCAAAGGCTTTGGCATACTCAATAAAGCAGAAATAGAAATTTTTCTGGAATTCTCTTGCTTTTTTGATGATCCAGCAAATGTTGACAATTTGATCTCTGGTTCCTCTGCCTTTTCTAAAACCAGCTTGAACATATGGAAGTTTGCGGTTCATGTTGATCTAGCTTACACAAGACCAAAACCCCAAGAAGCTCACCATTGTGTCATTTCTTGGGACCCAAGACTCCTAGGTTATCTGACTTCCCTCCACCTCTCAAAGTCTTCTTGTGCTTGTTAAACAAAACGTCTAGAGTTTCTAGTTGTCCTTAGGCGGAACAATAGGAGAAGGCACTTCTGTTAGAAGTCCGGCATCTCAGATTTCTAACTAGAGTGAAACACTTCTTAACCTTTGAGGCTGCACACGTTTCCAGAAAGACAGACCAAGTCGCTCAAATAAATTGAGTAGAACTCTTGTTCTTCTAAGCTGTGATAAATATCCATTATATGACAGAGGTGAGAAAATATCTCCCAAATTTCTCATCTAGAGAATTGACCCTATCTTAAGAATAATCTTTATTATTCTATCATCACATCTTGTAAAACACTTTCCATGTTTTATTTCCCAGCTGGATATAAAGTATACCTTGGAGACAGTCTATATATCAGTGGGGCTGACTCAGCTATACTAAAAGTGAATTTAAATTTCGGTGCCTACATTTTTGTAATACCAAAGGAGAAAATAACCAGGTAGGCTCTTTTGTCCTTCCACCAGAGCTCAAGAATAAACCCAGACAGAACTTCCATACAAATGAATGAGCAAAACACAACATATAAACTAGAGTGAAGACTGGGCGTGACAGGTTTTCTGCATATTTCACATCATAGTATTTTTTTTATCTTAAATTCAGATATAGGCACCCCAAGCTAGCTACTAAATATTTACCAAGCAATCACAAATTGCCTACGACTCTATTGGAACTCGTCCGATATCAGGTAAGCGTGTGTCATATCTATTCTATCCAGCCTTTGTGTCATCCTTTTATTGGGTCTGTGGCATGTCAGGGTTTGGGACGCTGTCTGTAGCTGTGGAATAATTCTTAGAGTGCTAAATGACCCAATCTCCCATTTGGGTGAAGTGTCAAAACATCATTGTCTAAAACTAAAGCAGATTGTTTTCTGGAGCAGGTCTTGAGGACTCACGCAAGCATGCCTCTGGGAGGTTTTGATGATATGAGTAGTTACACCAAATTGCTCAAGGCCACAGCTCTCTTGGGTACTCCAGTGAGAATGTTAGAAATTAATTCAGTGGGTCAAACTGAATTGCTGTTTATGAGTCTCAGAATGTGAAAGAAAAAGAAGAAAGAAAGAAAAAGAGAATACCTTCCTGGGTAAATTCCCTCAGAGCCTTGTCAACAAGGTGTTGAATTTTTTTTTTTAATTAGTCCCTCATCAGCTGTATAGATGTGGTCCATGAGTTTCAGAAGAGATGTTTTCATGTCTTCTTTTAAAAGCAAAATAAAGTTAGTCCCTTTGGCCACTGTTAACTTCCACTGAGAGGCTATAAAAGCACAAGCAGCTACCGACGCTTTCTTAATGTGCACCGACTAAACCCCCAGGAACAGCAGGCACTTACTTTATGAGGCTCCCACTGATGCTGTGTGTGCCCTGCAAATGAACAGGAGCCTTTGCTTGGTGTAGATTCACTGCAAGTCTGTACTGGGGGGAATAAAAAGATACCGTTTGAAAATGCATTGAGGAAGTCAGCTGAGAATAATATAATCATATTTATCATTTCTCTTTTCAGTACTATTCAGCATACTGACGCATATTGTTCATGTCGTAGAAGAGTAGGTTGGTAAGGGGAACGAATTAAAAGACATTTATATAGGTCTCCTATTTTAATCTTTGGTAGATTATCTTTTTAAAGTCATATGATTTCAAGAAACAGATTGCGTTTTTTAGGCTCCTTTTTTGTTATTTTTGAGATATAATTGACATATAACATTGTATTCATTTTAGGTGTACAACTTAATGATTTGATGTAAATACATGTTGCAAAATGATTATCATTGCAAAATAAGTTTCATTTGTGTCTGTGCATGCATATTAAAAAACAGAGACATTACTTTGCCAACAAAGGTCCATCTAGTCAAGGCTATGGTTTTTCCTGTGGTCATGTATGGATGTGAGAGTTGGACTGTGAAGAAGGCTGAGCGCTGAAGAATTGATGCTTTTGAACTGTGGTGTTGGAGAAGGCTCTTGAGAGTCCCTTGGACTGCAAGGAGATCCAACCAGTCCATTCTGAAGGAGATCAGTCCTGGGTGTTCTTTGGAAGGACTGATGCTAAAGCTGAAACTCCAGTACTTTGGCCACCTCATGCGAAGAGTTGACTCATTGGAAAAGACTCTGATGCTGGGAGGGATTGGGGGCAGGAGGAGAAGGGGACGACAGGGGATGAGATGGCTGGATGGCATCACTGACTCGATGGACGTGGGTTTGGGTGACCTCCGAGAGTTGGTGATGGACAGGGAGGCCTGGTGTGCTGCAATTCATGGGTCACAAAGAGTCGGACACGACTGAGCAGCTGAAGTGAACTGAACTTATGCATGCTAAGTCGCTCAGTCATGCCCAACCCTTTGCAACCCCATGGACTGTATGTAGCCTGCCACCACACAGTAAGTGACAAATTGTTTTTTCTTGGGATAAGATCTGTTAAGATGTACTTCTTTAGGAATAACTCTGCTTCAAAACAAATGTATCAAATTGGTATTGTTCCCTATGAAAAGAATGCTTGAAGATGTTGCCATTACAGAAATACTTGGGGACTTCCTTGTTCCCAATAGCTTTTATAATAAATGTACATTGAAATAAACCTCATCTGTTGCAAATCTTCAGGTTTTGAAGGTAAGTTACTAGGTCACCTGAAACAAAGTCTTTTTGAATTAAGTAGATACAATAATTGGAAATCAAATAGTTCAAATTAGTCTAGGAGCTGGCGTACTCTCTTATCAGGGGAGCTGGAATACTTTCTTATCATGGAAACCAACCAGTGTCCTACCTGTGCATCGAATTATGTAAAAGTTATTCAGTTTTCTACATGAGGAAATTGACGGATTTTTTTGTGATAAGGATCAACCCTTCCACCTCAGGCATGCAGAATGCCCTCTAGAATCCCTTCTCTTATTTTCTTGGAAACACTTGCTGTCTTGTTCAGTCACTACATCATGTCTGACTCTCTGCAACCCCATAGACTGCAACTCTCCTGGCTTCCTTGCCCTTCACTGTCTCCCAGGGTTGCTCAAACTCATGTCCGTTGAGTTGGTGACACCATCTAACCATCTCATCCTCTGTCGCCCCCTTCTTCTCCTGCCCTCAATCTTCCCAGCATCAAGGTCTTTTCCAATGTGTCAGCTCTTCGCATCAGGTGATAAAAATACTGCTCTTTTGGTCTGGGAAAAATTGTAATTTCTACTGATGGTGGGAACTCATATCCCCATCTCAGCACTACTCACTGCCTTCCTCAAGAATTTACTCTTTTATGATTTTTTCTTTTCTTTTTTAGTTTTCAGCAATCAGAAATTCAAGTCCCAGTCTTTATGAACAATGTTTTAGTTTGTTATCTTAAAGAGTTTGTCTTGCGCCATCATTTTATGGATTTAAAAGTACCAAATCTCTGACCTTTTCAAGTTTTCCCTCTGTCTTCTGAGTAAGATTGTGATCATGTATCTACTTTTTTTTTGGGCCAAACATTCTGGTCAGTGACATTATTTGATTTTTTGTAATCTTATTTCTATTATTCTAAATTCACCACTTGTGTATCTCGGAAGTTTTCTCCTGTAAATAATAGTGGATTTTGCATCACTATACAAAAAAGAACTTGATAATATTATGCCTCAAATGTTGCAATAATTTTTGTTTTTCTTCAAATAAAATAATTTGAGGCACACTTACCAAGTGCCAGAGTAAAAATGAGAATTTTATAAAGAGATAGACAAGAGTTAGTATCTTTGTATTCATGACATGAAGTCACATGAATAGCTTTAATATGATTTAGGGGAAGCAGTGAAAGAAAGCTGAACGGTGCAGTGGAGTCAAAGAGGGAGGGAGCCACCCTGCCTCATGGGGTTGGAATGAGTCACAGGGACGATGTCATTTAAAGTGACTTCCCCAACAGTGAGAAAATGGGGGAGAAAGAGACATTCTTAGAGACAGGAGAAGCAGTTGCAAAATCAGAGCAGACTGAAATTAAATAATTTTTTTGCATAATGAAAAAGTAGCCTAAAGGGAATAAACTATGGTGGGGTGTGTGTGTGTGTGAGTGAGTGATGGAACCGGCATACAGCTCAGGGCTGATGATGTTAAAGTGACAGGAAATACAGCAAACAGAAGTTGATGATCTACTTTTTTCTCAGTAAAAAATTGACATTACAGCAAATTAAGTGGAATCACATGCACAGAGTTTACATCAGAATGGACATTACACCTTGAAGTCCCCTACCTGGCTCCGCTGACTGCCTTTCCCTTCCTCTAGCCCAGAGTTGACCAGAATGCTAAATACTGTGTTCATCCCCCGAGTGCATACCCCTACACTTCCGTGTTGCTTTTGCCCATTTGTGAAGCTCTATAAATGGAATTATTCTGTGTGGAGTCTTTTGTGACTTACCTTAATTGATAATGTATTTGAAATTCCCTTGTAAGGATATACTCCGAGTAGAATTCTTCTGTAAGGATATACTGTTATTAGTTTCCTAATTTTACAGTTGATTACATTTGGCTTATTTCCACTTTTATGAATAATGCTTCTGTGCATGGTTTTCTCATGTATGTGCAAGAGTATAGGGTATCTGTGGAGAGGCTGGAGGAGGGAGGTTATACACACCTTCAGTTTTGCTAGGAAATTTTTTTTCCTAAGTGCTTAAGTCCATTTACACTCCCACCAGCAGCAGTGAGGACTTTTGTTGTTTCTTATGCAAATGGTACTTGGCACTAATTAACCTAAATTGTTTACTAACATGGGAAGTGTGAAAAGGAATCTCTGTGGTTTGTCTCCCTAACTACCCGTGAGATGGAATGTCTTTCATATGATTATTGGTCATTGATGGTCTTCTCGGAAATTCCTAGCCAATTCTTTTTATTTTTTCCTGTGAAGTTACTTTTTTCTTGTGGATATGCAGTTCTTTATGCGTCACAAACATTTCCTGACATTGTAGTTTACTTGTTTCACCTTCTACATGGTGATGTTTTAAAATCTAAGGTCCTTTTTACAATTTCAACTTTATTCTGATGCTAGATGTGGAACCATCCAGAGAAACTGGACCTAGAGATGGGACACCAGTTAAAAAGCAGTTGGAAAAAATGCAGATTATGAAGGCTTAAAAATAAACAGTTGCAATAGAATATAACCCCTTAATGGGAGGAATCGAGCTTGAGTATTATTTTGGAGGTAGAATTGACAGCCATGAATGTCAGTTTTTAGGGATGAGTACGAGAACAGAATGTAGGGGACCTCTTCCTTTGTTAATAGTGCCATTAACTATAGGCACTATTAGAGTAGATATTTAAAATATCTTAATTTTGAGACAGTTGAATTAGAGGGTTTTCCAAGCACATAAAAGTATGGGTCTAGCTCTCAATAGTGGTTTGTGCAAGACTTGATATGTTAATCTAGGAATTATTAACTCATAGAAAATAACTAAAGCTATGGGAAATCACTTAGGAAGGGTTCAGAGTCTTAAAAGGTCTCATTTCCATAAGAATTGGGACAATGGTCTTGTTGCCAAAATCCAGGAAAATGCATGATGCATTGTAGGTGCTTAATAAATACGTGTTGAACTAGGGGATACTTTGGGCCATTATCTAAGAGCATGAGAAATAGAGAGTAGGCAGCCAAGGAACAAACTCACAAGTCAGGAGAACCAGGAGAAAAGGGTGTGGCGACAAGAAAGAAGAGACCCTTCAACAGCGTTAAGTGGCCCAGTGGGAGTAGTTTCGCTTCCCAGGTGGAGCCGATGCCGAAGGTCAGCGAGCTGAAGAGTGACAGGGTGAGGAAGCAGACATTGTGGAGAGTTTAGGGGACGTGGTGACACAGGAGGAAGGCTGGGCACCAGGTCCCCTCAGTGAGGGCAGACTTGTACGTCAGTGCAGCTCTGCCAGGGTTCAGTTCAGTTCAGTCGCTCAGTCGTGTCCGACTCTTTGCGACCCCATGAATTACAGCACGCCAGGCCTCCCTGTCCATCACCAACTCCCGGAGTTCACTCAGACTCATGTCCATCGAGTCAGTGATGCCATCCAGCCATCTCATCCTCTGTCGTCCCCTTCTCCTCCCACCTTCAATCTTTTCATTAAAAAGAGTAATTGCTGCATATAAACATTGTCCAAAAGAATGAATTGGAGAGTGGCTGAAAAGATACTGATACAATGGAGGGGGCGTGTGTGTGTGTTAGTCCCTCAGTCATATCCAGCTCTTTGGGACCCACGTGGACTAGAGCCAGGCTCCCCTGTCCATGGGATTCTCCAGGTAAGAACACTGGAGTGAGTAGCCATTCCTTCTCCAGGGGATCTTCCCTGACCCAGGGATCAAACTCAGGTCCACCCAGATTGTGGGCAGATTCTTTACCTTCTGAGCCATCAGGGAATGGGAGGGAGCTGGGTTCTGACAAAGCAGGAAACCAAGCAGTGAAAACCTGAGGAGCATTCCATGAGCTGGCCTGGAGAGGGCTTCTCTGTACCGAAACTGGAGACAGCTGTTTGTGTGTGTGATGAGGAAAGTTCTAGTGAACACTTCACTAACAGATGCATGGTGTTTTAAGGGGCCTCTACAGAACTTCTAAGTGCATGCTTAAAGGATCTCTTCTATGAGCCCCCGACTCTGTTTGCTTAAGGTAGATCCTGGGTCAGAGGAAAGCTGTTTCTGAGTTAGAAGACATTCAAGTATAATGACTGTCCATGATGAATGATTTTGGCAAAGATTAAAATGCACCATTTAGAACTAGTGTATAACTTTACTCAAGGAAAAAAAAATCTTCCAGTAGCATCCTCTGAATTTAACTCAGTTTGGGAAGTATAAGTTAGCAGGTTTCACAGGGAGCCCTAGGGTTCAAAAAATTCCAAGTAGTTGCTCCAGCGGTCTTACACTGGGGAAGAACAGTCACCCACAGGTCACTGGAGATTTGCTTTGACAATTACCTAAGATTTAGCAAGTAAATGCCCCAGAATTGACCTTAATGATTAGTTTTAACCGTTAAACTAGGGTTAACTTTTATAATTATGTAAAGAATTTTTTTAATAAAGAGATTGCAAAAAACTTTCTACAGTCATTTCCTGAACCAGTACTTTTCTTAACTATAAATACTGTCTCATTCTCTGTCCAGACCGTGTTGATTAGCTTTTCGTGGCCCCTTCCCAAACTAGAGTTAGATATACAAGATTTCAGTTCAGTTCAGTTCAGTCACTCAGTCGTGTCTGACTCTTTGCGACCTCATGAATCGCAGCACACCAGGCCTCCCTGTCCATCACCAACTCCCGGAGTTCACCCAGACTCATCCATCGAGTCAGTGATGCCATCCAGCCATCTCATCCTCTGCCGTCCCCTTCTCCTCCTGCCCCCAATCCCTCCCAGCATCAGAGTCTTTTCCAATGAGTCAACTCTTCGCATCAGGTAGCCAAAGTATTTACAACTGTTCAAATACTGAAAAAAAAAAAAAAAAAAAAAAAACCTATCTCAGATTTTCTCAATCATCTGTCAATATCTGGGATCACTCTTTTTAGAAACTGTACTGGGTTTTTGTTCTTATTGGAATCTCAGAATATTTGGAAATAAGGTTATTGCAAGTGTAACTAGTTAAGATGAGACCATGCTAGAGTAGGGAGGACCCTTGGTACAATATGACTGGTGTCTTTATGAGAAGGGGAGAGGAGACGTGGAGAGAGACATACAGCGACATAGAGAAGCAGAGAGAGCTGTGTGTCTATAAGCGAGGGCATGCCAAAGAGTGCCAGCTGTGCTGGAAGCAAGGAGAAGGCGGAGACGGGTTCTCCCCAGAGCCTTCAGAGAGTGCACAGCCCTACTGACGTCTCGGTGTCAGACTTCCAGCCAGAAAACTGCAAGAGAACTTCTGTTGTGTTAGGCCACCCCGTTTGTGGTGCACTCTGTTACAGAAGCTCTAGAAAACTGCAGATGCCCTTGCCTTCTTCAGACAGTTTGGAACTAAAAGCTCCTTGATCCACTGCAGATGTCTTTAGACATTCAAGAGAGAAGTAAAAACAGAGTTGGGAAGGGTGGTGTTCGAGCTGAAGGAGAACGTAATCACAGTCTGCTTCCATTCATATGGCCATTTTGGATTGCTGACCCCCCCAGATTGGAAATCAAATAAATCAGTGTTCTCAACGCTTCTTCAGTTTGTTAACTGTGGGAGGTGGACTCCAGAGGGTTGACTTGGTCTGGCAAAATGTGGCCATTTGTATCTTGCTGTAGGATTATGTGGACTTGGAGACTCAGCCAGGGACACTGTCAAGGCTGAGCAGTTCTAGAAGGGACCGAGGAGGGGTTTGGACGACCAGTTGAATCTGGTGCAAGAGTCAGTGGTTTCCTAAGTGGGGTACTGAATTAGTTCCCCAGGGCTGCTGTAGGAAAAAATACCACAGTCAGAATGGCTAAGACAACAGAAATCTATTTTTCTCACAATTAGAAAGAGGCAATCAAGGAGACAGGAAGTTAGAGATGAAGGCACCGTCAGCATTGGTTCCCCTTGAGGAGTCTCTCCTTGACTCACGGATGGACGTCCTCTTCCTGCCTGTTCTCACGGTCTTCCTTCTGTGCCTGTGGGCCCCTGGCATCTCTCCGTATGTCTAAATTCCCTCAACTTACAAGGACACGAGTCAGAATGGACTTGGGCCCACCCTCGTGGCCTCATCTCAACTTAATCACCTCGTTGAAGGTCTTGTCTCCAAAGATCGTCCCTTTCTGAGGTACTTACTGGTGGTTATGGCTTCAACATAGGAACTTTGGGGAGGGGGAGGCAATTAAGTTGACAACAAGCAGCTGGGAAGGGTGAATGATCGAGAGAGCTGAGAAGCATTCCAGGGTCCTGTAACTGGGAAGAATGGAAGTTGGAAGAGGAGTAGTCACAGAATGGAAAACATGGATGACTACTGAGGGTATCAACGGCACACGCCCCAGGGTCAGAAGAGCATTCCTGAGCTAACACAGAGAATGGAAAAGCCTACCGTTGGATTATCCAAGGGTAATTTTGTCAGGCATTCCCTCATAAGTGAGACAGCAGAACAATAATTAAAGGTTTGAAATGAAGTCAGAGCCACTGACATTTACCTCAGAAAGAATTTTGCTTCTCTCTTAGCTTTACTGCTTTCTCTGAGTTCTCATCAGAATCGTCTGTTCATCTGTACAAATGCTCAGTAAGAACAACGTGGACCTTATGTGTCTCGTCCCTATCTGGAAATATAAAAGCAGGGCACAGTGTCTGCCAATAAAGAACAAATGCTAGTAAAGCTTCTGAGAAGCAGAATAATTTAGACAAAGTGCCAGCCCAGGGATTGTGAAATGTGGACTCAACTATTTTCTTCATTATATGCATGTGGTAGGACTGATCCCTGACCCTTTTGTTTCCCATTGCTGAAAAACCTTATAAATAAGATTTAGCATTATAGTAAATATATTCTTTATTTTTCAGCCCATCAGGTTTAGGCATAAAGAATCATTAAAAAAAAGATTAGGCCATCACAGAATAAATGTCACCTGAGGCCTTCAGTGGACATGGCAGGATGATGGGGCTGGAGGGGAAGCGATCAGATTTGGCTTGGTAAAGAGATGTCTGAAGGATATTACCAGTCTAGAAAATAGACCTTTTCCTGAAGAGTGATACTAGCTCATTTTATGGAGTGTGACAGACATGGCTTTAAGTTCTTTATAAGCATCAACCTTGTAAGGTGGATCCCTTTTGTTTTTCTGATAGAAAGGAATAATAAGGAAATGGAATCAGAAGAGTCAAGGAAATTGCCCAAATCACACACCTGGTAAATGATAAAGCTGGCATTTAAACACAGGCAAGCCAAGTCTGCCCTCCCAATCACCATGCGATACTGCCTCACATAAAAACAAGGCTAAAAGGCTCTTGTCACCTCTGTGAAATAGATCAAGGGAGCATCAAGTCCAAAGACAGGGAAAGAAGGATCAAGAGATCTCAAGTTACAAGGATACAATGAGTTTGAAAGCTGGATGATCTTCAAGAATGTGTTATTCAAAAAATCAAGCCAAGAGGTACAGAAAACTCTCCATAGTAAGGAGGCTTGGAAAGGAATGTTCTCCTGGCTTCTCATCAGTGGCAGAACATATTCTCAGTTTGTGGAAGAGCTGAAACCTGAATATCATTCAATCTACCCGTTCAAATGCTAACTTCAACTAGAAACACCCTCGCAGTGTTTGTATTGGATTAAGTGTCTGGGCATCCCACGACCTGGTCAAATCAGCACATAAAATTAACCATCTGCTGGTCACAGCAGCAGTAGTTAAGACACAGAAACAATCTAAGTGTCCATCAACAGACGAATGGGTAAAAAAGGACGGGTATGTCTCTACAGTGGACACCACTCGGCTGTAAAATGATGAAATAACGCCACTTGTATCAACGTGGATGGACCTAGAGATTGCCATACTAATCTCTAGAAAGACAAATGCCACATGACATCACTTATATGGAATATAAACTGACACAAATGAATTCAGCTGCCAAACGGACTCACAGACGTGAAGAACGGACATGCGGTTGCCAAGGTGGAGGGGAGTAGAAGTGTGGGGTGAGCAGATGCAGACTGTGCACGGAGAATGGGTAAACGGCAGGCCGCACTGCTGTGCAGCACAGAGCTGCATTCAATGTCCCGTGAGAAGCCGTAATGGAAGAGATGGGGTGAGCAGATGCAGACTGTGCACGGAGAATGGATAAATGGCAGGCTGCACTGCTGTACAGCACAGAACTGCATTCAATGTCCTGTGAGAAGCCGTAATGGAAGAGAATATTGAGAAGAATGTGTATGTCTGTAGCGTCTGAATCACTTTGCTGTGCAGCAGAAATTAGCACAATGTTGTAAATCTATACTTCAATAAAAATGATTGAAAAAAATGTTGTAACTGAACTGTGGTGTTGGAGAGACTCTTGGGAGTCCCCTGGACTGCAAGGAGATCAAACCAGTCCATCCTAAAGGAGATCAGTCCTGAATATTCATTAGAAGGACTGATGCTGAAGCCAAAACTCCAATACTTTGGCCACCTGATGCAAAGAACTAACCTATTGGAAAAGACCCTGATGCTGGGAAAGATTGAAAACAGGAGAAGAAGGGGACGACAGAGGATGAGATGGTTGGATGGCATCACTGACTCAATGGACGTGAGTTTGGGTAGACTCCGGGAGTTTGCTGATGGACAGGGAGGCCTGGCGTGCTGCAGTCCAAGGGGTCTCAAAGAGTTGGACATGACTGAGCAGCTGAACTGAACTGAATCACAAGGGATAGGACTCAATAAAATTAGAATTAAAAAAAAAATTACAACAGACACCACAGAAATACAAAGAATCATAAGAGACTTCAGTTCTACACCAATAAAATAGTCAGCCTAGAAAAAAATGGAGAAATTCTTAGAAGAAACAAATTTCCAAGACTGAACCAAATAAAATAAACAGAAAATATGAACAGATCAATCACAAGTACTAAAATTGAAACTATGATTAAAAAATTTCCAACAAACAGAAGTCCAGGACCAGATGGCTTCACAGGCAAATTCTATCAAACATTTAGAGAAGAGTTAATACCTATCCTGCTGAAACTCTTCCAAAAAATTGCAGAAGACACAAAACTCTGAAGCTCATTCTATGAGGCAATCAACACCCTGATATCAAAGCCAAACAAAGATATTACAAAACCAAAGAGAACATTACAGTCCAATATCACTGATGAACATAGACACAAAAATCCTCGACAAGGAAGCAAAAAGACCTATACTCAGAAGATTATAATATACTGATGAAAGAAATCAAAAATGACACAAACAGATGGAGAGATGATATATACCATGTTCTTGGATTGGAAAAATAAATGTTGTTTAAATGACTATGCTACCAAAAGCAATCTACAGATTCAATTCAATCCCCACTCAAACTACCAATGGCATTTTTCACAGAATTAGAACACAAAATTTTATAATTTGTATGGAAATACAAAAGACCATGAAGAGTCAAAGCAATTGTGAGAAAGAAAAACAGAGCTGGAGGAATCAGGCTCCCTGACTCAGACTGTACTACAAACCTACAGTCATTAAAATAGTACGGTACTAGCACAAAATCAGAGAAGGCAATGGCACCCCACTCCAGTACTCTTGCCTGGAAAATCCCATGGATGGAGGAGCCTGGTAGGCTGCAGTCCATGGGGTCGCTAAGAGTCAGACACGACTGAGTGACTTCACTTTCACTTTTCACTTTCATGCATTGGAGAAGGAAATGACAACCCGCTCCAGTGTTCTTGCCTGGAGAATACCAGGGACGGGGGAGCCTGGTAGGCTGCCGTCTATGGGGTCACACAGAGTTGGACACAACTGAAGTGACTTAACAACAGCAGCAGCACAAAATCAGAAATATCAGTCAGTAGAACAAGAAAGAAAGCCCAGAGATAAACCCGTTGCACCTATGGTCACCTAATCTGTGATAAAGAAGCAAGTATATATGATGTAGAAAAGACAGCCTCTTCAATAAGTGGTGCTGGGGAAACTGGACATGTAAAAGAATGAAATTAGCACACTCGCTAACATCATACAGAAAAATAAATCAAAATGGATTACAGACCTAAATGTAGGCCAGACACTATAAAACTCAGAAGAAAACATTCATGCAGCAATATCTTTTTTAATCTACCTCCTGGGTGTTAGCCACTCAGTTGTGTCTGACTCTTTGTGACCCCATGGACTATAGCCCACCAGGCTCCTCTGTCCATGGAATTCTCCAGGCAAGAACACTGAAATGGGTTGCTATTTCCTTCTCTATCTACCTCCTAGAATAATGAAAATAAACACAAAAATAAATGAGATTTCATTAAACTTAGAAGCTTTTGCATAGCAAAGAAAACCATTAAAAAGGCAAAAAGACAACCCTCAGAATGGGAGAAATATTTGCAGAAGAAGCAACTGACAAGGGATTAATCTTCAAAATATACAAACAGCTCATGCAGTTCAATACCAGAAAAAAACCCAATCAAAAAACGAGCAGATCTAAACAGACATTTTTCCAAAGAAGACATACAGATGTCCAAACAACACATGAAAAGATGCCCAACATCACTAATTATTAGATAAATGCAAATCAAAACTACAGTGAGTATCACCTTATACTAGTCAAAATGGCCATTGTCAAAAAGTCTACAAACAATAAATGCTGGAGAGGATGTGGGGAAAATGGAACCCTCGTGTACAGTTGGTGGGAATGTAAAGTGGTATAGCCACTATGGAGAACAGTATAGACATTTCTTTAAAAATTAAAAATAGATCTACCATATGATCCTGCAATCCCACTCCTGGGCATATATATGTCTCTATATGTGTACATATACATACATATACATATATGTATGTATGTATACATACATGATACATGCACCCCAGTGTTCATTGCAGCATTATTTATAATAGTCAGGACATGAAAGCAGTCTAAATGTCCACTAACAGGAACCTGCCGGGAGCCAGCGTGAGGAGCTCCACCCGTGGCAAAGGTCATGAGGAAGGAGACTCGGCATACGTAAAGGCGGGATCGAGCCTCAGGAGTCCCCCTGGATATTCTCGAGCATCTACCCCCAAAAACCAGAGTCTGCCTACTTTACTGCTTTGTGCTCTCACCTCTGACTTTACTGGGGGCTGTCCCCCACCACCATCTCGCTCTCTCTGATAAAGAGTTAACTTACAGCTCCAGTTAATAAGTTCCTGGGCATTAGGAGTGTTTAAATCCAAACCCCTCAGATAGCTCTCTAACTCGCCTGACAAGTTTACTCAGACTCCTACAGATATGCATATGATTGTTTACAGTCTCCCAGCCTCGAGAGGCACAGGAAGCTTAAGATATTCAAATAACTTAGAGCCTCTCAGAGAGTTAGAAACTGTCAGAATAAAACTAGTAAAGGATTTCATTGATGAGCCAATGCTTGCTGCAAAGTTTCCACATCCCCTGTATTGTATCCTTGAATGTGTATTAATTAACATAGTTGGTATGTAGAAAAAATAAGTAGTGGCCTTGGTGTTAGCAACTTTAGACCCTTAAGGTAATAAATTCTTTCCTTTGTTGTAAACCCGCTGCACCTCTGCCCTATAGGAATGCAACTTTATCTAACACCTTCGGGGGATGGCGCCAAACCTTAAAATAATTACTCTTAGAGAAAATAAGTCTTACGGTTGACAAACCTTTGTCAAGAGTCATAAAATGTTAATAGGCCTTCTGGGCAGAAGATGATGTAAATCACCTAAACCATTTGTATACGATAAATTTGCAGGAAAGAAACCCTGGTTTTGGTAAGGATCAAAGACTGCTGACTTTGCATGATTTCATGCCTCCTATTATCCTCTATGTGCAACTTATGGTATAAAAGCCCCTGTTGAAAATAAAGCTACGGGCCTTGCTCACCGAAGCTTGGTCTCCCCATGTCATTCTTTCCTTTCACATTCTGGCTGAGTCTCCATCTGGAGCACGGAGGTCCTCTGCGACCATTTATTTCTGGGTTTCTAAGACCCACTCGAGAAGGTGCCTAAGGTGGGGCACCTTCTGCTATTTGAGAGGGCGCCTGTGGCCTCCGTGGTCAGAGCTAACCTGATGTCACAGGTTATACTGATTTTCCGCGTAAACCAAGCTACTCAGCCTCTTTTCTCCGCTGAATTTTCCTACTGAGCTATCCTCATTCTATTACTCTTTATATCTCTAATTAATATTTAAATAAAGCTATTGTATCCAGTGAACTCGCCGAAGCCATCTCCCCTTCGAATACCCTGGATCAGCCGGGGCTGGACCTCTGCAGGAACCTAGAAAGATGTAGTACATAGACACAGTGCAACATTATCCATATAAAAGAACAAAACAATGCCGTGTGCAGCAACATGGATGGGCCTAGAGACTCTCATAATGAGTGAAGTCAGACGAATATGATATCACTTATATATATGGAATCTAAAAATGGTACAAATGAACTTATTTACATGATAGAAATAGTCACAGATGGGGAAAACAATTATGGTTAACGGGGAAAGTGGGGTGGGTGAGGGGATAAGTTTGGAGATTGGGATTGACATACACACACTACCATATGTAAGTAATGAGGACCTACTGCATTTTACAGCACAGGGAAATCTGCTCAATACTCTGTAATGACCTATGTGGGAAAATAAAGAGTGGGTATATGTATAATGGATACCTTGCTGTGGAGCAGAAACTAATGCAATAGTGTAAATAAACTATAATAAAAAATTTTTTAGAAAATAAGTATGGTACAGTTTTGAAAAAAATTAATCAGAAGGGCTCAAAGTGGAATTGACACAATGACCCTGATCTGACACCAGAGGCCCTAACTAGAGGATCAAAATTGGGCCCTGTTAGCTTTATCAAAATATATGGGGTTTTTTGTACTAAAGAACAGAACAAATTATGAGTGATGTCATAGCTTGTCAGTTTTCATACAGCTCCTTCCTAATTTTAACCCTAGAAAGCATTGCGAGTTTCAAAGCTCGGATCAGGTAGCGACAACGAGGGCATCAGTAGACTGACGGGGACTCCGTGTCCCTTATTTGAATCCCACAGCAGCCCTGCAGGGTCCTTGCCCTGGGCGGCGAGTGCTCCAGCTCAAGCACTGTCGACCAGCGTACGCTGGTGTCTTTGCCCAGGAAATTCCTTTATGCAAAGCAAAAGGCACTCACATTGAGCAGCGTCTGTGGCTCAGCACCAAAACAACAACAAATAAGCAAGCCTATTTCTCTGTGCATTCTTCCGAGGTTTAGTTTATGTAATGGGAACAGATCGTTTCTGAAAAGTAAAAGGTATTCCGGTAAGCAAACAACGATGACAAAGTGTGGCAGTCAAGGTTCCATGAGGTTCTTTATTGGCGTCTCAGCTTTGTTGTATACCCTGTTCACTTCACTGTAGATCTCTTGCTTCTTTTTTAATAGAAACATGGCGCTGATGGGCCAAGTTGCAGGGCAGGAACAGACAGGCTCAGATGTGGAGAATCTGCTTGTGGACACAGCAGGGGAGGAGAGGGTGGGACGAGTTGAGAGCACAGCATGACATGCGTGCACCGCCGTGTGTAACACAGATTGCTAGTGGGAAGTGCCCTAAAAGCAGGGATCAAGCCCCGTGCTCTGTGATGACCTCGAGCATGGGTTGGAGCAGGAAGAGGGGAGAGGGGGCGGAGGGGCAGGGAGGCGGGAGGGTAGCAGGGGGGAGGCGGGGAGGTGGGAGGGAGAGGGAGGGGGAGGCGGGAGGGAGGCCCAAGAGGAGGGGATACGTGCACACATTGTGCAGCAGAAACAACAGTGTAATTATCCTCCCATTACAAACATTAAAAAAATTGTAGAACTAAAATTGAAAGTACGTGACACATAGAGATAAGCCAATAAAGTGTGTGTTTTAGTCAGCTTTTGCTTTCATCTCTTATTTTCTTTTGTTGTACTGTCTCTTATTAAAGAAGTGAATATGACTTTCAGTTCTTGCCAGGTGATGGGAAGAAAATAATTTCCTTTCAATAAAGAAATATGAATACCCAGAAAATTGGAGATTTTTTTAATAACCAAAATGATAGCAGACAGCCAAGAAACTTCATTTAGCTTGTATTCTTGGGAATACAACCAAAAAATGAACTTCTCCTCCCCTTACCAATCGGAAAGAGCAACGGCTTGATGCAAAATGAAACAGTGTGTTTTATAAAGAATCATAATGGCCATTGTTTTTCAGAGCCTCCTTCACATGAGGTACTGGGCAATTTCTTTAAATAGTCATTTAATCTTCACTGTGCAAAGTGCATATGTATTATTATCTCTACACATAGAAAGGAAAGTAAGAGGAATTACGATTTTTAGCTCATAAAGCTAGTAACTGGCAAAGCTAAGGTTTAAACCCTGATCCATTTGTACCCAAACGTGGTGTTTGCATCACCCGACTACATGAATATTTGTTATACATTTATCAATACTTTAGGCTTCATTCTAAAGTCACATCTAAAACCTCAAAAATAAAATTGCAAATATAGAAAATTCAATATGAAGGGAACTTTGCATTAACAAATATTTGAAAAGAACCTATCATGGGTAAGAACATTTTCTCTAGACACTGTAGGAAATATAAAGAGTCATAAGAGTCCTCAACTCAGCTCGGTGCTCTGTGATGGCCTGGAGGCTGGAACGAGGGGTTGGGACAAAGGCTGAGAGGGGGGATATCGGTGTACACACAGCTGATCTGCACTGCTGTGCAATAGGAGCCAGCACAGCATTGTATGACAACCATCCTCCAAGTAAAAATTTAAAAATGTATCCCAATATTCAAAGAAAGAATTAAGGCAAACACTGGATTTATTATGAATGGGAGAAGGCAATATTAGTAATAAGTCCTATCAAACATAAGGTGGCAAAAATGCATGAAGAATTCATACGGTCTAAACGGACTGAGACAGATCTCAGAGCAGAAAGGGGACTTGTATGTGACCTGACTCATAGAGTGGATGGAAGTCAAATCCAGAGAGTCTTAACCAAGAGGCCGTGGGGACCAGGCAAACTTGAAGGAGCACAGAAAGGCCCTGAGATTGTATGTGAGTATTTGGTGCATCTGAACATGTTTCTAGGGAGGAACCCGTGGTCTTAACAGATTTTCAACTCTGTCCATGACTCAGAAAGAGGTAAGAATCACTGTAGTAGAAAGGAAATAGAGGGGTGGGGAAAGTGAAGTGAAAGTGTTAGTCTCTCAGCCATGTCTGACTCTTGTGACCCCATAGACTGTAGCCCACCAGGCTCCTCTGTCCATGGGATCCTCCAGGCAAGAATACTAGAGTGGATTGCCCTTCCTTTCTCCAGGGGATCTTCCAGACCAGTGATAGAACTCGGGTCTCCTGCACTGCAGGCAGATCTTTACCATCTGAGCCCCCAGGGAAGCCCCACAGGTGACGGAGGGGAGCGATAAATGAGGAGTTTAAAGTTAACATATACACACCACGATATATAAAACAGGTGAACAATAAGGACCTACTGGATAGCACAGGGAACCGTACTCAATATCCTATAATAACCTATAATGGAAAGGAATCTAATGCTGTACACTTGAAATGAACACAGCCTTGGAAAGTAACTGCACTTCAGTTTTTTAAAAGAGGAAGAAAACACCTGCAGTAAGAAGGGAAGCATGGGAGGGAGACTTCTGGCTGTGGCAAGGTGAAAGCAAAAGCTGTGTTACTGAAAGTCAGCCCACAAGCCCGGCCGGGGTTGGGGGGAATGGGTCCCGCCTGCAGAGAAAGAAATGGAGGTAGATGGAGCCCAAGTCTTACCAGAACCCACATTCCAGATCAAGGACTTTGGAAATGAGACTTGGGCCAGGTGTTTAAGGAAGTTCATTCCATGAGATCTGTGCTCTGGAACAATTCATTTTCTAGTGATTTCCAAGAAAAGGAGAGATGATGGGCTTCATCGTCTACTTTAATGGGAAGTCTCCAAGCATAATTGTGTTTAAGTGTTTCAAATGTTCCGAGTTTAAACAGCAGGAACAAATGGCATGCATGTTTATGTTTCTATTATATACTTCTCATTTGGTCATTGGAAAAATCTTGTTTTACAAGTAGAGCAAACATTCTGATTTTTTTGGCTGAAGCAAGTAAAAGATAATCCAATTTAAAGCATCAGTTCAGTTCAGTCCAGTTGCTCAGTCGTGTCCAACTCTTTGTGACCCGATGAACTGCATGGTATAAAGCCCAAGAGAAAAGCTTAGCATGTAAAAGATGTAGTTGAATATGTGCGTGTGTGCTAAGCCACTTCAGTCATGTCCGATTCTTTGCTGCCCTATGGACTGTTGCTAGCCCAGCAGACTCCTCCATCCATGGGATTCTCCAGACAAGGATACTGGAGTGGGTTGCCAGGCCATCCCCCAGAGGACCTTCCTGACCCACAGATCGAACCAGAATCTCTTCTGTCTCCTGCGTTGGCAGGTGGGTATTTTTCCACTAGTTCACCCCTGGGAAATCCTACAGTTGAGTATAAACTGCATTAATCTTCTGTGAAGCAATATTTAACTTTGGGTCATACAATAAATGTTCTTTGGAGAAACAGAAAAGTAATTATTAGTAAATAAGAATATAGAAATTATCCATAATCCTGTGACTCAAAGGTAGCCACTATCTCCCTTTTGACATATTCCTTTCCATACTTATTTTTAAGTATCTTTGTATACGTAGGGGCTTCCCTGGTGGCTCAGCTGATAAAGAATCCAACTGCAATGTGGGAGACCTGTGTTCGATCCCTGGGTTGGGAAGATCCCCTGGAGAAGGGAATAGCTACCCACTTCAGTATTCTGGCCTGGAGAATTCCATGGACTATAGTCCATGGGGTCAGAAAGAGTCAGACATGACTGAGCAACTTTCACTTCACTTCACTTGTATACATGTATATTTTAAAAGAAATATTATATACTCTTTGATAACTTGCCTTTTGCACTCAAAGATATATCATTTCCATAACGTGAAATATTGAATACATCTCTCTACCTTATTTTAATGATTACCTACTGCAGAGAGAAACTATCATTCCTGATTGTTCCTGACCTCATCAATGGTATATAAAGTGATCATTGTGCGAGAGCCACCAAGAAGGAATCCTGGTGATAAAAATAAGTAGGTGCTGGAGAAAAAAAAAACTGCAGAAAACTCTTGACTGTTCTCAAATTCATATATATTCCTTTCCTACAGCTGCTGCTGCTGCTAAGTTGCTTCAGTCGTGTCCGACTCTGTGCGACCCCATAGACGGCAGCCCACCAGGCTCCACCAACCCCGGGATTCTCCAGGCAAGAAGATTGGAGTGGGTTGCCATTTCCTTCTCCAATGCATGAAAGTGAAAAGTGAAAGTGAAGTCGCTCAGTCATGTCTGACTCTTAGCAACCCCATGGACTTCAGCCTACTAGGCTCCTCCATCCATGGGATCTTCCAGGCAAGAGTACTGGAGTGGGATGCCATTGCCTTCTCCATTCCTACAGCTACCATAACAAATTACCACAAAATGTGCAGCTTGAAGCAACAGAAGCTTCTTCTCTCACGGTCTTGGAGGTAGACATCTGAGGTCACGGTCCTGGCAAACCCGTGTTCTCTCTGCAGCTCTGGAGAAGGAGCCTTGCCTGTCTCCTCACCTCGATGGGTGCCAGCAATCCTCGGTGGACAGCTCCATCACTCCTTTCTCTGACACTTCTCTTCCCCCAGGAGGATTTCACTCACATACCTCGAGGTTTTATATGGAAGCTAGACCCAGAAAATGCAAAGGGTTGCTGGGAGAACCAGCATCTTGATGGTCCAAGCCTATGATTTTGCACTCAGTCAGCACATAGGAGAGAAAACCCTGAGCACATCAGCTGTATCTCCTAGCCTGCCCACACGGCCACCCCAGACACCTGATTTCCCTGTGAATGAATAGGCCAGCTGAGATGCGCTGAGCCTTGAATACAGCCCAGATTGTGAGTGCAGACCTGCCTAAACTAATTTACAGCTACCATTGACTCCAGATCCATGCCTTTCAGCTAACAAGGGCCTTAGCTCACAGTGCTTGGAAGAGCTACATTGCTTTTTTTAACAGCAATTATAAGAGTGCTAACAAGAATCTAAGGATTTGGAGCATCAAGGAAGGTACTTCTTTTACTCTGGAATCATTGTATCTGATTTTCCTCACTGAATTCTGATCTAATGCCATGAATGCAAAAAAAAAAAAAAAATGCTTCCTTTTAGAGCACTGAGTAAGAAAGATATAGCTTTACGAATTCTGTGTTTTTTTTAAAGAAAGATCGTTTTCATCTTTCTATTGAATGAACACAAAGAGGGAATAATTAAAGGGAAAGGTTTGCTGTAGGTGGCATATAAAAGACTATTGCTCATAATTAAGTAAACATTGAGGGGAAGTCATAAGAAAGGCCTAGGAATTTGCCTAGGGAAAATACACAGCGTCTTCCGAGTACAAATACAACTGGCAGAGGATATTTTGGAATAGGAGCATGAAGTCACCTGTTTTTATTTCAACTGAAATCTTCAGCTCATACTGGCCTTGATTTGAGGGTCTGTTGTTCAAGTTACATCTGAAATAGATCTCCACTTAGTATCACCTGTGACTGTACTCAGGTTCCATCCCTGGGTTGGGAAGATCCCCAGGAGATCCTGTGGCTCTCCCAATATTCTTGCCTGCAGGATCCCATGGACAGAGGAGCCTGGTGGATTGCAGTCCGTGGAGCTGTAAAGAGTCGGATACAACTGAGTGACTAACACATTCACTTTCCCTTTTTTCAAGACTGTCCTACATAAATCACCAGTTAGGGCTGTTCTTGTGCAAGGAACAGTTGACGTACATAAAGAAGTCCCCTAGGAAAGCGGGGTGGCAGCATGTAAATCAACAAAGTTAGACACACCTCACGCCATAAACAAACTCAGCATGGCTCAGAGGCTGGAATATAAGACACGACACCGTAAACCTCCTGGGCCACAACAGAGGCAAAGTGTCCTCTGACAGCCGTCTTACCAGCGCTTTCTCAGGCCCGTCTCTCAGGGCAATAAAAACAAAAGCAAAACTAAACCTAACGGACCTAACAGACATAAGATCTTGCATAGCAAAGGAAACCATAAACAAAATGAAAAGGCAACAGGTAGACTGAAAGTATGTGCAGTGAGGCGACCAACAAGGACGACTTCCAATATATGCAAACAGCTCATACAACTCAATAATAAAATCCCAATAAAAAATATTCAGAAGACCGAAATAGACATCTCTCCAAAGATGGCCCAAAGACACATGAAAAGATGCTCAACACCACTGGTTATTAGAGAAATGCAAATCAAGACTATAATGAGGTGCCATCTTTACCAGTCAGAATGGCCATTACCAAAGTCTACAGATAGTAAATGCTGGAGAGGGTGTGGAGAACAGGGAACCCGGCTGCACTGTTGGTCGGAACACAAGTTGGTACAGCCACTATGGAAAAGAGCAAGGAGGTCCCTCATAACAGAGAGTCGCCACGCGTGCGCGCTCCGGCGTGTCTGACTCTTTGCGACCCCACGTACCCGCCCCCACCCCACCCCCCGCCCCACCTGGCTCCTCTCTCCATGTAATTTTCCCAGGAAGAGTACTGGAGTGGGTTGCCATTTCCTCCTCCAGGGGATCTTCCCCACCCAGGGAGCAAACCAGTGTTTCTTGCACCTCCTGCACTGGCAGGCGATTTCTTTACCACCGAGCCACCGGGGAAGCCCTCATGATCCAGCATTCCCACTCCTGGGCGTCCATCTAGACAAAATTCTAATTAGGATACGTCACGCCAATATTCATAGCAGCACTTTTTACAAAAGCCAAGCCATGGAAGCAACCTAAATGTCCACTGACAGATATACATAGCACTTCCAGATATATGAGCTGGATTTTGAAAAGGCAGAGGAACCAGAGATCAAATTGCCAACATCCACTCAGTTCAGTTCAGTCGCTCAGTCATGTCTGACTCTGAGACCCCATGGACTGCATCACTCCAGGCTTCCCTGTCCATCACCAACTCCCGGAGTTTACTCAAACTCATGTCTATTGAGTTGGTGATGCCATCCAGCCATCTTATCCTCTGTCGTCCCCTTCTCCTCCTGCCTTCAATCTTTCTCAGCATCAGGGTCTTTTCCAATGAGTCAGCTCTTCACATCAGGTAGCCAAAGTACTGGAGTTTCAGCTTCAACATCAGTCCTTCCAATGAATATTCAGGACTGATTTCTTTTAGGATGGACTGGTTGGATCTTCTTGCAGTCCAAGGGACTCTCAAGAGTCTTCTCCAACACCACAGTTCAAAGGCATCAATTCTTCTGTGCTCAGCTTTCTTTATAGTCCAACTCTCACATCCACACATGACCACTGGAAAAACCATAGCCTTGACTAGACGGACCTTTGTTGACAAAGTAACGTCTCTGCTTTTTAATATGCTGTCTAGGTTGGTCATAACTTTTCTTCCAAGGAGCAAGAATCTTTTAATTTCATAGCTGCAGTCACCATCGGCAGTGATTTTGGAGCCCAGAAAAATAAAGTTTCTCACTGTTTCCATTGTTTCCCCATCTACTCCTCAGTTCAGTTCAGTTCAGTTCAGTCAGTCATGTCCGACTCTTTGCAACCCCATGAATCACAGCACGCCAGGCCTCCCTGTCCATCACCAACTCCCGGAGTTCACTCAGACTCACGTCCATCTACTCCTAGAAGTCACTTAATCTATAACCTTTGTAATTATTCTGTTTCCCTAACTGACAGATACACTGGCCTGGGCAGGGTTAGCAATCCTAAGCATACATCCCGGTTAGTTCCAGTATAGTGGCTGACTATTCAGGTAGGTAAGAATCAGAGAAGAAACTCCTAGTGAATGGAGAAACAAGGAGACAAGAAAGAACAAGGAACAGAGGATTGGCCGACAAGCAGAAAGGCCGTGTGGGAGAGAAGCAATTTCTAAGGGCAAGTGGGAAACCAGTGGCACACAGACACAGCTCCAATGCATGCTGGCACCGTGGCCTGGACTTGCGTTGAATGCTGCTGCTGAAAGTCAGCTTGAAACATACAGTTGTCGTATATACACTTGATTCAACCTGAAAGCATCCTACTCTATCATAGTTTGAGTACTTCAGAGACTTCAGTAATTTAGTCCAAAGATGTCGATTTCTGGTGATCTAATTTAATATTGAGTTTGAGCTCAGAAAATCCAAGTTCCTGGGTGTGCTCCTTTTGGAGCACACTGACCCATTTAGAATGATACTGATAACAATAATCAAGTATTTAGGGGATTCTTACTCTGCGCCATGCCCTATGCTAAGAGCTTTATATGTATCACTGCAGTTAAGCCTCACAGCACCCTATGAAAAACAAATGTTACTATGCTCATTCCATAAATTTAAAAAACTGAGGCCTGATGGAGTTAAAGGATCCACGCAGATGACACAACTAGAGGTGTCTGATGCTGAATCCCACCCTGGCGCACGTCTGAACAAAGCCAGAACTCAGAGAGACGCGCGCAGCCCTGTATGCGCAGCAGCCAAGACTTAGACACAAGCGTCCATCAACAGGTGAGTGGATGAGGAATGATGTGGCGCGTATACACAGTGGAATACCACCCAGCCATAAAAAAGGATGAGATAAACGCTGTTAGCAGCAACGTGGATGTACCGAGACGTTGTCATACCAAGTGAGCCAAGTCAGAAACTGCTGCTCTACTGCTAAGTCGCTTCCGTCGTGTCCAACTCCGTGCAACCCCATAGACGGAAGCCCCAGGCTCCCCTGTCCCTGGGATTCTCCAGGAAAGAACACTGGAGTGGGTTGCCATTTCCTTCTCCAATGCATGAAAGTGAAAGTGAAGTCGCTCAGTCGTGTCTGACTCTTAGCGACCCCATGGACTGCAGCCCACCAGGCTCCTCCGTCCATGGGATTTTCCGGCAAGAGTACTGGAGTGGGGTGCCATTGCCTTCTCCAAGTCAGAAAGGAGAAAGACAAATACCATGTGACCTCACTTATATGTGGAATCTAAAATAGGACACAAAGGAACATACTTATGAAACAGTGACAGACGGACATAGAGGCCCGACCTCTGGTCGCCAAGGGAGGGAGTTGGGAGAGGGAAGGATTGGGAGCTGAGGCTTAGCAGATGCAAACGATTCAATACAGAACGGGGAAACAAGGTACTTCTGTATAGCAGAGGGAACTATATTCAGTATCTTGTGATCAACCACAATGAAAAAGAATGCACATGTATCATAACTGAATCACTTTGCCGTGCAGCAGAAACTAACAGGACATTGTACATCCGCTTCCACGCTGAGAGGCAGATGTTGATCTCACCTCCTCTGTAAAGAGCTCTCTCCTATACTTGGGCACGCGACTAATGGAATGCAAGTCCATGAGACCTTCTTGGCCCCGGCCCTAAGCAGATGGGCGGCGTCCCACTTAACATCCGCTTGGAATGTAACCGTGCCGCAAGGAGAAGCTACAGGGAGGAGCAGCTTGCTGTCATGTGAGGGACCCATCTTAGGATTCCAGCCCAGGACACCCCTGAGAGGACCCCGTGCCAGACAACGTATCACTTAGAGAAGAACTGCCACCAGGGGAGACCAGCCCACATGCAAGAGTCAAGAAATAATTCAATGGTGATTGTTTTAAGCTGCTAAGCTAGTAGATATGCTTGATTTGAGAGAAAAAAAAAAAAAAACGTACCTGAAAGAGTTTAAAGGTTGGTATTTTACCTGTCGGTGCTAATGATTAGGAATAAATCCATATACATTATGCAAACCACCGGATATCTAACTGGCAATGTTCATGTGTTAGTCACCCAGTCATGTCAGACTCTGTAACCCTAGGGACTGTAGCCCTCCAGGCTCCTCTGTCGATGGAATTCCCAGGCAAGAGAGTGGGTAGCCATTCCCTTTTCCAGGGGATCTTCCCAACCCAGGGATCCAATCTGGGTATCTCGCGTTGCAGGCAGATTCTTTACTGTCTTAGCCACCAGGCAAAGTTCATATAAAACCAAATAATTTGATTTGTTGTTTAAAATGAAAGGCCACTTCATTTGGGAATTAAGATGGACTGCTGGAGAAATAGACACAGGTGAACAAACATGTGGATGCCAAGGGGGCAAGGATGGGTGGCGTGAACTGGGAGGTTGGCACTGACATATATCTGCTGTGTGAAGTAGGTGACTAGCGGAACCTCCTGTGTAACATGGGGAACTCTATCCAGCGCTCTGTGGTGACCTAACTGGGAAGGAAATGCAAAGAGGAGGAGGTGTGTTATGTGTGTGTAGAGCTGATTCACTTTACTGCACATCGGAAACAAGCACGACATTGTAAAGCAGCTTTACGCCAATAAAAATTAATTTTAAAGAAAGATGAACTGCTGGAGAATGTGTAATAGCAACATCCTGCTTTAAATCTTTTCCACCACTCAAAGTAAGCACTTTAAAGCAGTAGCCATTTGTTGTAATATGGCAAGGAACACACACGTGGTTCTTCTGAAAACTGGCCTGAGTTGTGAAAACAAAAATGTTAAATAAGGAGATCCAAGACACAGCCCTGTCTATAACGCTTAGTTCTGGGATTTTATCTCCAGGGCTCTGTTCCTTGTCTCCCTGCCTGACATGGGAGCTTCACAAAAAAAGCTGCTCTGGCGCACAGGCACCCTGGAATACAAACCAGGGCCATCAGGACGGGCACACGGGCCTCTATCTAAACCATCAAATTCCAAGGAATTAAAGACAAAAAATTCTAAATTTATTTCAATCAGAAATGTCTGAGTCAACAATCAATAAAGTCTATAATTAATCTTAAAATGGACTTTTCTCAATTAAGTGAAACAGAAATTAAAAACAGTAACAGCACAATATCTACCCAAATCAGCTTGGTCTTCATCTAGGATATTAGATTGGGAGTCCCAGAGCTGCCGTTTATTGAGAATAAAACCAGACCACAGCTGTGAGAGGACATGCAGAAGACTGATGAGTCTGTGATTTAGAAGCGAGACCATCGTTTATTCCTTGAATTTTACCTTTAGTATGCTTCTATTAAAGCACATTAGATTTCTATACTCGAAATTACTGTGTTCCATGACACCACAGAAATGGATAAGACTTCTAAAATAAAGTTTAAGTGGCTGAGAAAAACCATTCTGGAAATCAAAAATTGTCCTAGTTGTTGACAATACTCAAATTTGGATAATCAACCATTCGTGAAATTTCTTTACTAACCCTTTATTTGTTTAACCAACAGACACTGAGCCATGATACAGAGTGAGGTTTCAGAAATAAGAGGTTCTCCTGAAGCCGATCTGAATTTGGCATGACTAAGGATTTAGCATATTGAAAAGCAGAGACATTACTTTGCCAACAAAGGTCCGTCTAGTCAAGGCTATGGTTTTTCCTGTGGTCATGTATGGATGCGAGAGTTGCACTGTGAAGAAGGCTTAGCGTGGAAGAATTGATGCTTTTGAACTATGTTGTTGGAGAAGACTCTTGAGAGTCCCTTGGACTACAAAGAGATCCAACCAGTCCATTCGGAAGGAGATCAGTCCTGGGTGTTCTTTGGAAGGAATGATGCTAAAGATGAAACTCCAGTACTTTGGCCACCTCGTGCAAAGAGTTGATTCATTGGAAAAGACTCTGATGCTGGGAGGGATTGGGGGCAGGAGGAGAGGGGATGAGGGGATGAGATGGCTGGATGGCATCACTGACTCGATGGACATGAGTCTGAGTAAACTCCAGGAGTTGGTGATGGACAGGGAGGCCTGGTGTGCTGTGATTCATGGGGTCACACAGAGTCAGACACGACTGAGCGACTGAACTGACTGAACTGAACTGAAAGGCTTATAGAGAAAAACACCCAGATACGGCAAAAGGGTGGCAGTGGACAGGCCAGGCGGGGAAGCCTTTATGGGGGATAATCTTTTTTGTTTGTTTGTTTGGGGGAATAATTTTTTTTTTTTTTTTTGGTTCAATCTTACAGTCTGGGACTTACAATATTTCAACTTAGGATTTTTCAATTTTACAGTGGTGCATGAAAGCAATGTGCATCCAGAAGTCATACTTCACATTCTGAATTTGATCTCTTCCTGGGCTCCCTCATGAAGCTCCTAGTCAGCCAAGCGGTCATGAGGGTGAACAACTGGTACGTTTCCAACCATCCTGCACTCACACAGCCATTCTGGTTCTTACTTTCTGTATAAAATTTAAGAAGCTGCATGAGACAGTCAATGCTTCATTATAAAATAGGCTTTGTGTTCAATGGTCTTGCCTGGCTGTAGGCTGATGGAAGTGTTTTGAGCTCATTTGAGAGAGGCAAGGCTAAGCAATGATGCTCAGTAGGCTTGGTGTATTCAGTGCATAAATATCAACTTATGATATTTAGAGTTTTACAGTGGGTTTATTGGAAGATAACCCTATCATAAGTTGAGGAAGATCTGTATTCTTAAAGGATAAATAGCTTGGTCTTGAAAAGCTAAGACATTCTGAGGAAAGAGAACACCACACAAGGAAAATCACCTAAAGTAGCATGGGAGATGGAAGGTGAACACAAAAGGAGTGGAGTCGAGGTAGGAAGGGGAAAGAGAGAGACCGAGACAGAGGCAGAGACACGGGGCACGCAGCAGGCCGAGAAGCAGAGGACGTGAGAACACGCTTTCCAAGCACTAACTAGTGGAATGCTTGGAAGAATGGCTCTTCATTGATGGGTTATCTACCCCAGATTATCCTTACATCAGTTCAGTTCACTTCAGTCACTCAGTCATGTCCGACTCTGCAACCCCATGAATTGCAGCACGCCAGGCCTCCCTGTCCATCACCAACTCCCAGAGTTTACTCAAACTCTTGTCCATTGAGTCAGTGATGCCATCCAACCATCTCATCCTCTGTCGTCCCCTTCTCCTCCCGCCTTCAATTTTTCCCAACATCAGGGTCTTTTCAAATGAGTCAGTTCTTTGCATCAGGTGGTCAAAGTATTGGAGTTTCAGCTTCAGCATTAGTCCTTCCAATAAACATTCAGGACTGATTTCCTTTAGGATGGACTGGTAGGATCTCTTTGCAGTCCAAGGGACTCTCAAGAGTCTTCTCCAACACCACAGTTCAAAAGCATCAATTCTTTGGCGCTCAGCCTTCTTTATGGTCCAACTCTCATATCCACACATTAGAAAAACCATAGCTTTGACTAGACAGACCTTTGTTGGCAAAGTAATGTCTCTGCTTTCTAATAAGCTGTCTAGGGTCATAACTTTTCTTCCAAGGAGCAAGTGTTTTTTAATTTCATGACTGAAGTCATCATCTGCAGTGATTTTGGAGCCCAGAAAAATAAAGTTTCTGTTTCCCCATCTATTTGCCATGAAGTGATGGGACCAGATGCCATGATCTTCGTTTTCTGAATGTTGAGCTTTAAGCCAACTTTTTCACTCTCCACTTTCACTTTCATCAAGAGGCTTTTTAGTTCCTCTTCACTTTCTGCCATAAGGGTGGTGTCATCTGCATATCTGAGGTGATTGATATTTCTCCCGGCAATCTTGATTCCAGCTTGTGCTTCATCCAGTCCAGCATTTCTCATGATGTACTCTGCATATAAGTTAAATAAGCAGGGTGACAATATACAGCCTTGATGTACTCCTTTCCTGACTTAGAACCAGTCTGTTGTTCCACGTCCAGTTCTAACTATTGCTTCTTGACCTGCATACAGATTTCTCTAGTTAGAAGATCCAAAAACAAGATTTGGTTAAGGTTTGCTGAGACAATGGTGAACAGTTTTGCTAAAAACCTAAAACCTTTAGCCAGACTAGTTCAGTTGCGGGAAGAAATACACACCAAGACTTCTAATTAAATAGGAAAGGCAAATTAATGACATTTATAATTTATTCTTGCAATATAGGGTTAGTACCAATGCCACAATTTTAAGTCTGAGACTGTGCCACTGTTTTCTTTTGCAAACTCCTTAAAATAAGAAATCACATTAGAATACCTGCCTTAGATGTGCTACAAGATAAACCAGAACTTTATATTATTAGTTACTATATCATTTGAAAACCCATGGCACATAGAGACAAACTTTCCTCTAGAAAGTAGATCATATTTATTTGTTTTTGTCTGTTTTAATGTGCAATAAAGATCAGGAAGTGGAGAGTTCTTTTTCCCAGAAGTCGTTAAGCGTCCGTGGATCACCTCAACACTCTGAAAAGGATGACACCCAATAAAAGTGTGGCAGTTAAGAACCTTCTTTTTTTTCATGTTTTGGAAAGTACAAGATAATTCCAATGGCATAAATTGAAAAGTAATATTGAAACAGAGACAAGTCATAAAATGTGTTCAATCAAAAGGCCTGGCTAGAACAACAGAAAGAGTAGCTTGCACTGTTCATCAGTTGCTCTGAGCCAGGACGGAGGAACCGGGTTGTAAACACGGCGGGGGTGACTTTCGGAGGGTGGCTGAACAGACGGACGTGAAGATGGAACTGCGATGGGTAGTGTGGTCGTTTGGAAAAAGTGAGTTAAGGGAGAAGGAAGAGCCAAAGGCCATTTCCAGAATTCCATCTGGATGACCGCCAAAGAGAAGTCACTTAAACTTCAAGTCAGATCTCGTTCCTTTCCTTCTTCAGTACCATGCTACTGGCCCTCAATTCTGACACCATCTCCTAATACTGCCCTGGCACTCACTCTGCACCAGCTCGCTTGCTATTCCTAACACACTCCAAACATCCCTCAGGCTTTGACACTGGCTGTTCTCCTTGCCTGGGATGGTCCTTCCTCTAATATCTGGTTGACTAGCTCCCTTCCCTCCTCCAGGTATCTACTTACATGTCAACTCCTCAGAACGATCTATATTCACTACTCTTTATAAATGGTATTAATGACTACCCCTCCCCCAACATTGTCAATCACCCTTTCCCTGCTTTATTTTTCATAGCCCTTATTTTACAATAGTATTTCATTTACTCTTCTATATTATACTTATTTTCTATTGTCTTTCTGAGACTGAGAATAGAAGAGCAGAGATTTGGAAGAGAAGATAATTCATTTTAAAATCAAATTGTGATGTCCACAGGCATTTAGATAGAAATATTCAGTATGCAGGTGGGTATTCCGATCTGGAATGGAGCTCGTAGAGATTTATGGAGCTATGAGTTAAAAGTCATCAACATACACACAGTAGTTTAAGTCACGGGTATAGATAAGATCAGGGCTTCCCAGGTGGCTCGGGGCTAAAGAATCCACCTGCCAATGCAGGAGATGTGGATAAGATCCCTGAGTCAGGAAGATCCCCTGGAGGAGGAAATGGCAACCCACTCCAGTATTCTTGCCAAGATTATCCTATGGGCAGAGGAGCCTGGTGGGCTACAGTCCATGGAGTTGCAAAGAGTTGGACATGACTGTGCACACACGCGCACATAGAAAAGATTGCTCACAAGAGCGTGTGTTATTCCAGTAAGAGTTCTTGAGTGTAAGCAAAAAAACATTCAGTCACCTTAATAAGAAAGGGACTTTGCTTCTAGCCAAGGACTCACAGACTTCTCACCCCTCCTCCACCGTAATCCCACTTAGTCAAAGACCAGAGTTAAACACCAAGTTTGCTACGAGTCTGTCGTTCACCTGTGTCCTGTCCATCAGTGTGTAATGAAGGGATATCCTCTTTACCCAGATGCTCCTCATCACTCATGGCATGGGGACATCCCCAAGCAAGAAGGAAGTTTGAAGGCCGAAAGGCCACATGACCCCTACACCTGTCCATCCCAAAGTATAGCATGAAGAGAGAAAAACCGGGAAGGCCAAGGATGAAAATGTGGTGCTCTCTGCATTGTAAAATGTGGGTAGTAGCATAAAAGCCAATGATGAAATCTTAGAATGATCCACAGAATAGAAAGTGAAAGGGAAAAGGGGTTTACAGAAGCAAAAGAAATAACTAAGTAGCAGTCAGACAGCCAACAAACACATGAAAGGATGCTCAGCATCACCAGTTATTAGAGAAACGCAAAGCAAAGCCACAATGGGGCCTCATCTCACACTGCTCATAATGGCCATTATCAAAAAATCTACAAATGATAAATGCTGGAGAGGGTATGGAAAAAAGGGAACCCTCCTATACTGTTGGTAGAAGTGTAAATTGGTACGGCCACTACATAGCAGTATGGAGAACAGTATAGAGGTTCTTTTAAAAGCTAAAAATAGAGCTAGCATGTGACCCAGCAAAAGCACTCCAGGTATATATCCTGAGAAACTGGAATTCAAAAGGATGCATGCACCTCAGTGTTCATGGCAGCGCTATTTACAATAGCTAGGATGTGGCCGCAACCTAAATGTCCATCAACAGTGGAATGGATAAAGAGGAAGTGCTCCACATACACAGTGGAATATTACTCGGCCGTAAAAGGGAACGAAACAGCGCCATTTGCAGAGATGTGAATAGACCTACAGATTGTTACACACACTGAAATAATTCAGAAAGAGAAAGACAAATCATTAATATCACTTACATGTAGAATCTAGAAAACTGGTACGGATGAACTTATTTGCAAAGCAGAAATAGAGTCACAGATGTAGAGAGCAAACTTCAGATACCAAGGGGGAAAGGGGAGGGTGCAATGAACTGGGGCAGTGGGATTGACATGTACACACCACTGTATATAAAATACTAGCTAGTGAGAGCCTCCCGCACAGCATGGGGAGCTCTACGCAGCGCTCCGTCTGACCCAAATGGGAATGAAATCCAAAACAGAGGGGATATATGTATGTGTGTAACTGGTTCACTTTGCTTCAGCAGAAACTAATATAATATCGTATAGCAGCAACTATACTCCAATAAACATCAATAAAATATAAAATGAACATCAAGGGCAGCCTTTAAAAGTTGCCCCAGAGACTCACAAGGTGAAACGGCAGAATGAAGCCGGAAGCCGGCCCCTTGCCCACCTCCGACCTAACGAAATGAAAGGCAGACTGGTGTTAGGACCAGCGCACTCGAGGGAAGGAACACAGCTTCAAGGCTATGTTGGCAACAGTGACTGGACAAAGAGAAACAGAAGGTTCTAGGAGCTGGGGTATGCGTCTGCCACCCTCTCTCTCACCCCCCATTCCTCACCCCGCACCTCCAGGAACCAGTGGGACAAAGGTGAGATGACAGAGTCCTGGGGAAAGTTCACTAATGTCTTCAGAGAGACGAGAGGTGAATGGACAGGGTGAGATAGCAGCCAGAGCAATATCCAGGGGACCCCTTGTTACGAGAATCTTCTTCACCATAAGTTCACCGTTTTCTTCTTTCTAGCCAAAAGAGAGCAAGCAAATGAGGATTCTACTCAAAATATATAAATTGCATCAAAACAGCTTTTTAAGATAAATAATCCAATAGGAAAATGGGTAATACAAACAATGTCTCAAAAGAGAGGAAACAAAAATTATAAATACATAAAAGATGCTAAACTTCATTAGTAATCAGTAAAATGCATTAACACCATGTGATGAAGAATCTTCCTGCAATGCAGGAGACGCAGGGGACCTGGGTTCGATCCCCGGGTTCGGAAGATCCTCTGGAGAAGGGCATGGCAACCCACTCCAGTCTTCTCACCTGGAAAATTCCACAGACAGAGGAGCCTGGAGAGATACAGTCCATAGGGTTGCAAAGAATTAGACAGGACTGAAGTGACTTAGCCTGGCACATATGAGTTAATAACATAAAGCACTTGAAGTAATGCAGAGTACATCATGAGCCTTCAGGTGAGCTGGGTTTATTTCATTTCAGTTTATTAACACCACAGTGAGAGTTTATTTTACACCCAACAAACTGGTAAACACTAAAACGTGTGGCATATGCAGTACCTGAGAAGAAGAGATAAAAGGAGTTTGTTTATAAAACAGAAACAGACCCACAGATTAAAAGATGGAATTGATGGCTGCCGGGGAGTGAAGGGGTAGGTAGGGAGTTTGGGATCAAGATATGTACACACTGTTACATTTAAAATGGAAAACCAATAAGACCCTCCTGTAGAGCATGGGGAACTCTGCTCACTGTTGTGTGGCAGCCTGGGTGGGAGAGAGTCTGGGGGAGAGTGGACACATGCATATGTATGGATGAGCCCCTGTGCTGTCCACCAGAAACTACCACAGCATTATTCATCGCCTACACTCCAGTATAAAATTAAATGCTTTTAAAAATGCAGTTAATAAGCGTGGGTAAGGATGTGAAGGAATGGGGGTTCTCATAAACTGCCAGTGGGGGCAGACATTATAAGCCCTGGAAAGCAATTCAGCTTTGCTGTGGGTTGGAGGAACTAACCCCACATTTGGGTGTGCTGCTCTGACCCTTTTACCAAATAATACTTAGGCTACTACTTTTGATGGGGGTCCAGAATGAAAGAAGTCTCTGCAGCAGCCACTATGGAAAACTGGAGTTTCATCAAAAACAGAACTACAATATGATGCAGTAATTCCATTTCTGGATATTTATCCAGAGAAAACAAAACACTAAAAGATTTATGCAACCCCATGTTCATTGCGGCGTTATTCACAATAGCCAAGATATGGAAGCAACCCACGTGCCTGTAGATACAGGAGTGAATAAAGAAGATGCGAGATATATATGCGTATACACAAAGATTATTCAGCCATAGAGAAAGAGTGAAACCTTGTTGATGACAACATGAATGAACTTTGAGTGTTAAATGAAATTTCAGACAGAAAAAGACAAATACTTCATGATCTCATTTATATGTGGAATCTAAAAATCAAGACAAAAGCAAAAATGAACTCATAGATACAAGCAGGTGGCTGTCAGAGGCAAGGGGAATTGAAGGAACAAGTTGCCAACTTTCAGTTTTAAAATAGTCCTGGAATGTAGTGACAGGATGGTGACTACAGTTAAATAGGAATAGGACTGTAGTGACTACAGTTAAATAGGAATGTAGTGACTACAGTTAAATAGGAAAAAAACATTTTAAAAAAGAAAAATAGTAGTCAGCAATTCAATTCCAAATGCCACAGTGAGTTCAAGTAAGACAAAAATGAGGACATAATTATTAAGTCTTAGAAATGATTCAGTGAAATAAACTCAGAGATCAAAATTCAGTGGTCCAAGAAATAAAAAGGATGTAAAGTGCAAACAGGGAATACAGGCAATCAAGAATCATTGCTCTAAGGTCATAATTATATGCCTCAGCATTTCTACTTCTTGAAACAGATGCAAAGTAAATAAGCATGTATGCATGCAAAGAGCTAGCCACCTGAAGTACGTTTTATATGCTGTTTATATTAGTTAGAAAGATAATAATGTGACATATATTCAAAGTTAGGGGATTGATTATACATACATATTAAGGTAAATGGAATATTGCACAACCATTTAAACAATGGGTAAGAATAAACTTATTCATGCAGAAATCTGTGCCTGATTCACTTTTAGATTGATAAAGTCTGAAATATTACATATGTTAGGATTTTGGTTTTAGAAAAAATTAATTTATTAAAAGAAAGAGATATAGATAGACAGTTTAAGATAGAGATATAGACAGTTTAAGATGCTTTGGGCTATGAATAACAGAATAACAAATTCATAGAGAATTAAATATGACCATTTCTTATCCATATGGAGAGGGTCTTTCAATTGGGCAATAGCACGCTGGTCAATGGTTAATTCAGTTGCTCAGAAATAGGGTCAAGGAGGTTTCTAGCTGTCACCTTGATCCTGAAGCTCATTATGATCAATTACAGCTTAAAATCTATCGACCCTTCTCTCTTCAAGGGTATTTCTGAAAGAAGAAGGGTTTTGCCCACACTATGTCAAATAAACATCTCTCATCACTGTCACCAGTCTAACTCAGTGACTCTTTCCCTTAGATATGTGAGATGGAGACACACTTCTCAGAAAAGATGAGCGGCCCGACTCTAGAGCATAGGTGCCTTGGGATGGACCGAACGTCTGAGTCCTCCCAAACGTCTTGTGTTGAAGCCCTCAGCATGCCCTCCATATGATGGTACTCGCGCCAGGACGGGGGGCGGGGGGGTGGAATAGGAGGTAATTAGGTTTAGATGAGGCATGAGAATGGCGCTCCCATGATGGAATTAGTGTCCCTGTGAGAAAAAAAGAGAGACCACTGTCCTCTCTCCCCACTTACATGCCCCCACCATCCTCCAGGTTAAGACACACCAGGAAGGCCGCCGTCTGCAAGCCCTGGAGCGCGCCTTTACCAGGACCCAACTCTGCCAGCACCTTCATCGTGGACTTTTCACCGTTCTCACAGCCTCTAGAACTGCGAGACATCAACATTTATTGTTTCAACCACCCAGGCTATGGTATTTTGTTTTGGTAGCCTGAGATGACTAAAGATATGTCTAATTAACAACTCTTTTAATTATACGTCAGGATGTCACAAATTTCAGGAAATAGAATGCATAAAAACATACAATAATATATTTCAATAATATAAAAGCTTTAAATTTTTCTTTAAATTTTTGCCTTCTCTACATTAAACTCTAAACGAATGACTCATGTTTCTTATAGCATGTCTCATTTTTATAAATCAAGAACTCATTAGCAGAATTTTGCATTAATTTAATTTCTGCTTTTATTTGACCGATAAAAATGCAAATTAATGCTCAAAATGTTCTTGGCTAGCTATAGAGAAACTAATTTATGTATACCTTAAATTACAAAGCAGCAGTGAATTAGAGGATCAAAAGAAAGAAAAACGGTGATAACATTTTTATGCAAAAGTTGAATACCCAAAGTCAAGTTGGAAAAATTAAAATATTGTATTTTATATTTATTTCCTTACTATGGTCTAGGTTATCATTATTTAAAAATACATCCTGTGTATAAGAAATAAAACAAGTAATACTGATCATATACTTGCATATTTTTGCTTATATTTCTCTTAACTCCCCAAAAAGTTTGACAACTATTAAAGAATAACATTAAAATAATTTAGAAAAACAAGAGCCACTGATGAAAAGGTGGAGATAATGCTACTGAAAAAATTTCATTAAGGATAGTTTTTGAGACTGAGCAATAAGTGAAGCTCTGAGCTTCAGCCAGGACACAACAGACGCCTATGAATTAAGACACCGTCTTTATCTAAGGCAGTAAGTGTGTGGAGCAAGACTGCATAGAATTGAGTATTGTTGTCATGGAAAGAAAATGTTCTCTTGTCTGGGAGCCGCCCCCAGTTGGATAATTATGTTTTATGCCAATTTTTCAACAAACCAGGCAACCCTGGAATGAAACTATGGAGCTCTTAGGGTTTCTTTTTTCTCCAACTCCCTTTTGAATATCTTCATGAACTCAGGACTTGGTCCTCTCAAGTTAAAAGTTTAATAAAGTTCCTCACATAATACAGTGGCTTTCAAACTGATTGAGGGATTCATATGGGACCTCTGACAGCTCGGTTCTTTTAATATGTATTTATTATTTATCTGGCTGCACCAGGTCTTGCTTGCAACATGCAAGATTTTTTAGTTGCAGCACGTGGGGTCTAGTTCCCTGACCAGGGATCGAACCTGGGCCCCTGCATTAGGAGCACAGAGTCTAAGCCACTGAACCACCAGTCCTGACAGCTCAGTTTTTGATGGCAGCTGTGCCCCATGGCTGTGAACTTAACTAATAAGTTCACTTAGCTAATAAGCTCTCTTATCCTTTAGAGATATCTTCACTCAGCAGGGCAACTCTGGAGCATCTAATATCTAAGGAAAATATATTTTAGCATTTTTTTCTAATTATTCAAAAGCACATATCTATTTTAGAAAAGAAAATGCATTAAAAAAAAAAAAAAAAAAAAGAGCCCGTAGTTAATCCCACCACACAGAATTAACCCCGTCAACATCAAATATCTTTCCTTTCATAATTTTTTTTCTGGACATGCATGAGGAAAGGGTAGGATTTAACATACAAATTTACAAAACTGAGATAGTGCTTTTTTCTGCCTGTGTGTGTGGGCATGCTCAGTTGTGTCCGACTCTTTGCAACCCCATGGACTGTAGTCCGCCAGGCTCCTCTCTCCATGAAATTCTCTAGGCAAGAATGCTGGAGTGGGTTGCCATTTCCTACTCCTACGCTTATGTCTCTTGCTTTGGCAGGAGGATTCTTTACTGCTGAGCCACTGAAGAAGATACTGGAGCATCTTAACATCATACTCTTGGGAAATTAAATTATCAATGGCTGTAAAATGTTTCACTGTGTCGTCCCTGACTTTTTTCAACTTTGTGAATGGTGCGGGAAGGACGCACATTACGTAGGAACCCTACTTCCGAATTTGAATTCTGATGTTCTCCTGATCGGCTGTCCGGTGCTGTCTGTGATGCGGGGCAGTGACAGGCAGCCACGGGCCCCCGTGAGCCGCGCCGTCACAAGTGCGCACGACTGACACGCAGACAACCTTTCTGAACCCATGCCACCATTCTGTTTTTCCCTTTCACTGTGGCATTCAATAAATCACATGAGATCTTCAACACCTTATTATAAAATGCGCTTTGTACTAGATTTTATCCAACTACAAGTTTAAGGGAGTGTTCTGAGCTTGTTTAAGGTGCGCAAGGCTAAACTATGATAATCAGTAGGTCAAGTGTATTAGATACATTTTGACTTAATGAAATTTTCAATTTCACTAGTGGGTTTACAATGCATCCTTAAGTCAAGGAATGCCTATATGTGAATATGCTACACAATTTTATTTTTGCTGAAACTATCATTATTGAAATTTGGTTTGCTTTGGATGGAGGGAGATTTGTGTTTGTTAGTTAGATCAGGAAAGTCTTAAAAGGTTGGAGACGGTGACCTATGTGTGAAAAAATAGATCAAGATAAGTCTGCCCATTACAGAGGTCTTAATGTAGGTGTGTATGTTAGTCACTCAGTCGTGTCCAACTCTCTGTGACCCCATGGACTCTAGCCCACCAGGCTCCTCTGTCCATGGGATCTTCCAGGCAAGAAGACTGGAGTGGGTTGCCACTCCCTTGTCCCTAATGTAGGCTCCAAAATCACTACAGATGGTGACTGCAGCCATGAAATTAAAAGACGCTTACTCCTTGGAAGGAAAGTTATGACCAACCTAGATAGCATATTCAAAAGCAGAGACATTACTTTGCCAACAAAGGTTCGTCCAGTCAAGGCTATGGTTTTTCCTGTGGTCGTGTATGGATGTGAGAGTTGGAATATGAAGAAGGCTGAGCGCCGAAGAATTGATGCTTTTGAACTGTGGTGTTGGAGAAGACTCTTGAGAGTCCCTTGGACTGCAAGGAGATCCAACCAGTCCATTCTGAAGGAGATCAGCCCTGGGATTTCTTTGGAAGGAATGATGCTAAAGCTGAAACTCCAGTACTTTGGCCACCTCATGTGAAGAGTTGACTCATTGGAAAAGACTCTGATGCTGGGAGGGATTGGGGGCAGGAGGAGAAGGGGATGACAGAGGATGAGATGGCTGGATGGCATCACTGACTAGATGGACGAGAGTCTGAGTGAACTCAACGTGCATAAGCTGAGCACTGAAGTTGAGAGTTTTTGTTTCCTATGCAGAAAGGAGATTCTGAGGTTGGGTCGCACCTCGGATGACCTTTACAGGGCGCTGGGTTAGGGGAACCCTGATGGAGAAAGTTGGGAGGGCGGCTGGGAAATGCATCAGTGGCAGGCCCACCACCCTTGTCAGCGTGACTCGGAGCTCTCGGGTCAGTCAGAGACTGAATTACAGGCTGGCATTTCCTCCATGCTGGGTTATTACAGTATTTGCTTTCCCAAAACAAGGAAACGGAGTTAAAACACCAAGGAAAGAAAATTGCAAACACATTTTTCTAATCCCTTGGAAACATTTCATTGAATACCACCTGGGCTAAACTGATCTTCAGTATCAAGAAAAACAAAGATAGAAGATTATCCTAGATAATAGAAAAATTATTGAGTTTGCAGGGATGGGGGAGCCTGGTGGGCTGCCATCTATGGGGTCACACAGAGTCGGACACGACTGAAGCGGCTTAGCAGCAGCAGCAGCAGCAGACCACAGCTCCATAACAACCTAGAGTGATGGGAAGGGGTGGGAGGTGGGAGGGAGGTTCAAGACGGAGGGGATAAATGTATGTCTGAGTCTTTGCAATGCGATGGACCGCAGCCTGCCAGGCTCCTCTGCCCATGAAATTCTCCAGGCAAGAGTACCGGAATGGGCTGCCATGCCCTCCTCCAGGGGAATCTTCCCAGCCTGGGATGGAGCCTGGGATGGAGCCTGGGTCTTCTGCCTGCCTGGATTCCTTACCACTAGCGCCACCTGGGAATCCCAGGGACAGACGGACACCTATGGCTGATTCATGTTGATGTATGGCAGAAACCAACACAGCGTTGTAAACAATTATCCTTCAGTTACAAGTATTTTTTTTTAAGTCATCAAGTTTAAACCAATGAACGGAACCAGGGAAAGGTGACATCAAATGAAGATGACAGTAAGCTGTTCCGGAAATCAGAGGGGAAGCAGGTAAAGGAGGTGGTAGACTCAGCGGGAACATGACCAGAGGGAGAGACTCAAGACAATTACAGCACTACTCTTACAGGATACAGTAACTATTAAATGGGGATTTCCTGTCCATGTGTTAAACGGAGTAGTCGTTATGGAATCTTAGCTGCAGTGCCCAATGGTGGGTGCAAGTCCCCCCACCTCAGTTCCGTGGGGCTGACTCACTTGTGGTCTGTCCTCTGCCCACTCGTAAATCAACATATATTAAGCTCCTGTGATGAACCTGGCTCTCTCCACCATTTATTCCTTTATGTGTATGATTGATATGAAGACATGGAAAAGCAGCTCATTCCTTACCTTTCTTAAATTTGCCAATGAATTACATCATGGAGCTAGGGAAATGGGCTAAAGAGTTTCTGAAAGCAGTTTTGTTTTTTTTTACTAAAGCAGCAGCAGCTGAAAAAAATTAATAAATGATGAGATAAGTCTAACTAGAAGGAAAGGAGAACAGCATTCTACGCTGGGAAATTAGGATGAATAAATTAACTCAGTCTAGAATAAACTTTCTTATGAGCCGGGGACATTGAGGATAAACATAATGATTGAAAGAAAGGCTCCACAGGGAGACACGGAAAACTGGCAGAAAATAAGTAACAGACACCATACACTTTAGAAACAGGAAGATTGAAATGTATCTTAAAGGCAATAAAGAGCTTTTCGTATGTTGTTGAGCAATAGTGAGGTTATGCTGGCAGTATTTTAGCCCAGGAAGTGTGTATAGGGAAGATTTGGAGAATCACCAGGAACCTTCAACAGGAGTGCAGCTGAGAACGGATATTGGTGTTATTTGGAAAACTGGCAGAGAGGAGATAGAAAAGAGAAAAAATAGTAAGTTACTTCAAAGTAGGAAAAGATAAAACTTTGACTGCATTTTCAAAATCAAGATGCAAACCCAATTACTCCCCCGTTTCTAACCTAGGATATGACTAACGTGTTAACTGCCAGTAAGTGCGGGGAAAAACTGTCTTCTCATCACATACAACACAAAGTCGAACTTCCGGGGCCCAAACCCAACAGGCCCCTCACCGTGTATTATTCCAAAGGTTCAACAGCATGTATTTAGCTGTGGCTCTGTGCTCAGCCTGTGCGCACTGCAAGTCTACGACACGGATTCAGGCTTGGTTTCAGTCTCAAACGTCCTACTCCTTGGTATCTGGTGTCCCGATTTATATACCAAGAGATAGTACACACTACTGTCACTGGTTTTTACCCCACCATATGTTCACCATCCTCTGTGCACTCATAGCAAATCCATCAATATGCACTCTTTGCCACCCCTATGGATGGTAGCCTGTCAGGCTCCTCTGTCCAGGCAAGAATTCTCCAGGCAAGAATACTGGGGTGGGTTGCCATTCCCTTCTGCAGGGGATCTTCCCGACCCAGGGATCAGACCCGGGTCTGCATTGCACGCGGATTCTTTACCATCTGAGCTGCCAGGGAAGCCCTAATATGCATCAAGTGAAAGTGAAGTGTTGCTCAGTCGTGTCCGACTCTGTGACCCCATGAACTATCCAGTCTATGGAATTCTCCAGGCCAGAACACTGGAGTGGGGAGCCTTTCCCTTCTCCAGCAGATCTTCCCAACCCAGGGGTCAAACCCAGGTCTCCCACACTGCAGGTGGATGCTTCACCAGCTGAGCCACCAGAGAAGCCCAATATGCTCAAATCCCACTAATATTATGAAGGGCACCGTGAATGCTTTAGCTCCAGGTCTCTCTCCTTTCTTATCCACAGCGTATCTGCTTTTCTCATCCTAGCACACAAACTAATACCTATACTGTCCCATAATATTCTAGTGTTAATAATCTCATCCTCCTCTTTCAATTGGATTGAGATGCCATTGAAGACAGAACTCTACATTCTCTTTTGAGACAGTCAGTGCTGGACAAACTAGATATACTACCTACTACTGATAAATTATTAGGGAAATGCATAGCCAAAAATAAATTCCAAAATTTGCTTTACTTTATTCTCTCATATCACAAAGAATGAGTGTTTGCAATATAATTGAAAATTAAAACAGCAAAATACCAAAACCAAAAAAAAAAAATGTATTGGGGATTTTTCTAGTCTGGAAAGACATAAATCTTCTCAATCCTCTTTTAGAGTTTTCTTTAAAGCCATTAAATCTACAAAAGGACAGCTCATTTTAAAAGGATAAACTGTCATTAACACTAAAGCTTCCTGGAGTGACGTCAGCGGCTTGGCGGAAGGAATTGTTCCCTCTGTTTGTCCCCTTCGGTCTACAACTAGTAAAGCATCTACAGCTCAGTAAAGGTGGCTCTGCCCAGGGCAGCAGGATGCTGGAGAACGTCACCCGCCTAAAGTTAGGCGGCGAAGCCCAGTGAGCGGCAGAGGCCCTGCCTGCCAAGCCCAGCCTTCCAGCCAGGGCAGCCCCCAGCCCAGAGACCCTCCGAGCACAGGAGAGCTGTCCTTCCGGGGCAGCGGTACCCCTTGTTAACTGGGCCGCGGAGGCAGTGGGGCCTGGGACTCTGTCCCTCCATATGCGGAGATGCTCGTGACTCTAGCCTCTCGTCCCCCACCCCAGCCTGCAGTGGCAGAGCCCATGAACCTTACAACGAGGGTCACGGCAGAGGCACCCGGGCGTGCCTGCCCTCCGCCTGCAAGATGCACAGCCTGCATGCACCTCACGGGATCCCGGGTGTGAGAGACGAGCCCACGCCCCAGGTGCCCCAGGAGGCCGCACCAGCGAGGCACCAGCAAAGCCCAAGAAGAGCTAACGGGACTTGGGAGATGCTGCGGACAGAGGCAGCAGAGGGCGGAAGGCGCTCACTCTCAAATGTAAGCAGAGGCAGCTCAGGTTGCTGGTTAGTCGCTCAGTCTGTCGGACTCTTTGAGACTCCGTGAACACAGCCCATCAGACTCCTCTGTCCAAGGGGTTTTCCAGGCAGTGCTGGAGTGGGTTGCCATTTCCTTCTCCAGGGGATCTCCCCAACCCAGGGATTGAACCCTGTCTCCTGCATTGGCAGCTCAAGTTAAGAGAGACCAAAAGCCTGTAGAGCCACTTACTAGGAAACAAACGAAAGGTGTTTCATTCCTTACCTACTGAATCATTTTAAGCAAGTAGAACGGTGTTTGCTACTTCAGATGCACCAGCAGGGGAACAACCCATCAAGCAACCTGAACCACAGCAACGCTGTACCACAAAAAGGAAATGACAATCCTACAGAAACCAAACTAAGTCGAAGAAATTCAGCAACCTACAAGAAAACTCAGAAAAAATATTTAATGAGCTAGGAGTAAATTAATAAGCAGAAAGAATACTTTACCAAAGAGACTGAAATTCTTTAAAAAAAAAAAAAAAGGCAGCGGGGGAGAAGAAGTTCTAAAAAAGAAGCAAGCAAATTCTGGAGCTGAAGAACTCAATAAACAAAATGAAGAATGCATTTGAAAACCTTGGAAATGAAGCAGACCATATAGAAGAAAGAATTGGTGAGGCTGAAGTTAGAAAACTAGAAATGATACAAATAGAAGAAAGAGAGATAAGATTTTAGAAATGAGGCAATATTATAAGAGCTATCCAACTCTTACAGGAAAACCAGCATTAGAGTCAAGGGTATCCCAGCAGGAGAAGAGAGCAGAGAGTTTATTTACAGAGAAACCAACACAACATTTAAATCAACTACACTTCAATTTTAAAAATCATCACTGAGAATTTCCCAAACTTACGAAAGGAATTAAAAGCTAAACACACACCTACACCTCAGTGCAAAAAAGGCCTTCTCCAAGATACATTATATTAAAGATGTTGAAAGTCATATGACAAAGAATTTTAAAGGCAACCAGGAAAAAAACAACGGCGACCTACAAAAGAAGCCCCATTAGGCCAGCAGCGGGTTTCTCAGCTGAAACTCGACAGTCCAAGAAGCAGTGAAATGACATTCTCAAAGTACTGAAACAAGCACTGCCATCTGAGAATACTCTGTTCAGCAAAGTCGTCATCCAGACGCGAGGGAGAAGTAAAAACTTCCCCAGAAAGACAAAAGCTGAAGGAGTTCATCAACACTAGGCTTGCCCTGCAAGAGATGTTGAAAGGACCTCCACCACCAGAAAAAAAAACGCAGAAGCACACAAAACCGAGGAGAGAAACAGAGTCAGAAGATGAGACTCTTCTTCATCAGGATAGGTTTTTAAGGTTCGAGGTTAAGGGGAGAGTGTAGGAAAAGTGAATAGCTACTTTCATTAGTAACAAAACTATAATTCAAAAAGATACGTGCATCTCCATGCTCATAGCACCGCTACTCACGGTAGCCAAAACATGCAGATGACCTAAACGTCTATCCACAGATGAATGTATACAGATGTGGTGCATGCAAACCACAAACTACTACACAGCCATAAAGAAGGACGAAATAATGCCAGGTGCAGTAATATGGATATAACGAGATTATCACACTAAGTGAAGCAAGTCAGAAAAGAAGACAAATTATGGCACAAAGTAACCCATCTTCAAAGTAGAAATGGACTCACAGAGATCAGCCTGGGGTTGCCTAGGGGTGGGGGAGAGGTGGGGACATAGACATGGGTCTGGGGTTGTTAAATGCAGACTATTACATCTGGAATGGATAAGCTACAAGGTCCTACTGTATAGCACGGGGAACTATCGGATTGGATATAATATGTCCAATCTCCTGGGATAAACCATAATGGAAAAGAACATTTTTAAAAAAGAATGTATAGTATGTGTATAACTGACTCACTTTGTTATACAACAGAGATTGGTACAACATTGTAAATCAAGTATCAGATCAGATCAGATTGGTCGCTCAGTCGTCTCCGACTCTTTGCAACCCCATGAATCGCAGCACGCCAGGCCTCCCTGTCCATCACCAGCTCCCGGAGTTCACTCAGACTCACGTCCATCGAGTCAGTGATGCCATCCAGCCATCTCATCCTCTGTCGTCCCCTTCTCCTCCTGCCCCCAATCCCTCCCAGCATCAGAGTCTTTTCCAATGAGTCAACTCTTCGCATGAGGTGGCCAAAGTACTGGAGTTTCAGCTTTAGCATCATTTCTTCCAAAGAACACCCAGGGCTGATCTCCTTCAGAATGGACTGGTTGCATCTCCTTGCAGTCCAAGGGACTCTCAGGAGTCTTCTCCAACACCACAGTTCAAAAGCATCAATTCTTCGGCACTCAGCCTTCTTCACAGTCCAACTCTCACATCCATACATGACCACAGGAAAAACCATAGCCTTGACTAGACGAACCTTTGTTGGCAAAGTAATGTCTCTGCTTTTGAATATGCTATCTAGGTTAGTCATAACCTTCCTTCCAAGGAGTAAGCGTCTTTTAATTTCATGGCTGCAGTCACCATCTGCAGTGATTTTAGCGTCCAGAAAAATAAAGTCTGACACTGTTTCCACTGTTTCCCCATCTATTTCCCATGAACTGATGGGACCAGATGCCATGATCTTGGTTTTCTGAATGTTGAGCTTTAAGCCAACTTTTTCACTGTCCACTTTCACTTTGATCAAGAGGCTTTTGAGTTCCTCTTCACTTTCTGCCATAAGGGTGGCGTCATCTGCATATCTGAGGTTATTGATATTTCTCCCAGTAATCTTGATTCCAGCTTGTGCTTCTTCCAGTCCAGCGTTTCTCATGATGTACTCTGCATATAAGTTAAATAAGCAAGGTGACAATATACAGCCTTAACGTACTCCTTTTCCTATTTGGAACCAGTCTGTTGTTCCATGTCCAGTTCTAACTGTTGCTTCCTGACCTGCATACAAATTTCTCAAGAGGCAGGTCAGGTGGTCTGGTATTCCCATCTCTTTCAGAATTTTCCACAGTTTATTGTGATCCACACAGTCAAAGGCTTTGGCATAGTCAATAAAGCAGAAATAGATGTTTTTCTGGAACTCTCTTGCTTTTTCCATGATCCAGCGGATGTTGGCAATTTGATCTCTGGTTCCTCTGCCTTTTCTAAAACCAGCTTGAACATCAGGAAGTTCATGGTTCACATATTGCTGAAGCCTGGCTTGGAGAATTTTGAGCATTACTTTACTAGCGTGTGAGATGAGTGCAATTGTGCGGTAGTTTGAGCACTTCAATTAAAAATAATAAAGGTAAAGAGCAATAGGAAAAAGTTACCTAAACACAAATAAAATGATATCAAAATCTATGCAGGGAATGCAGCAAACGTGGTACTAAGAAGGAAGTTTACAGCCATGTAGGCTAACCTCAAGAAACAAGAAAAATCTCAATCTAACCTTATACATCAAAGAACTAAAGAAAGAACAACAACATCTAAAGTCAGTAGAAGAAAGAATAAGACTCCGGACAGAAGTAAATGAAAAAGACTAAAAAGACTACAAAAGAAAAGATGACTGAAACTAAGAGCTGGTTCTTTAAAAAATAAATAAATAAAATTGACAAACCTTCAGCCACAGTTACTAAGAAAAAAGCAAATACTCATAAACAAAATTAGAAATGAAAGGAGAAATAACAATACATGTCACAGAAATACAAAGGTTTATAAGAGAATATTATCAACAAGTTCATGCCAACAAATTGGACAAGCTGGAGGAAATGAACAAATTTCTTAAAATCCTACAACCTTCCAGGACTGAATCATGAAGAAATAGAAAATCTAAATAGCCTGATCATTAGGACAGAGTTTAAAGAACAATCAAAAAGCTCCAAATGAAAGCCTTGAAAGGAAGGCTTCTTTACTTAGTTGGTTCCCTACCATCCTCCAAAGGCAATTAAAGAGGACTTTGCATTGTTGAAATATTTCACCAAAAAGTATTTTAATTAGTGAAAAGATGATAAATAGACGTGTGGTGAATAAAAAAAAAAAAAAAAACCCTCTGAAGAATCTTTGGAAAGGTAGGAAGGCAGAAATCAAATATAATTTAAGGAACCATTATTAGCAGTGTGGAAGGAAGTGCTATCTTTTAGATAAGAAAAAAACAGAAATTGGTTTTACAAAAGTTGTTTCATTTGAAGTTTGTAATTCAAAATGGATCAAAAAATAAATATTTATCAGTTGTATTTATTAAGTGGAAAATTTGAAAAACAGAGAGGCAAATCAAATATCTGTTTACTGACTGACTTAGAGTAACTATGTCTTGCAAAGAAAGTGAAAGTGTTAGTCACTCAGTCGTGTCTGACTCTCTGCAACCCCATGGACTGTAGCCCGCCAGGCTCCCCTGTCCATAGGATTCTCCAGCAAGAATACTGGAGTGGGTTTCCATTTCCTTCTCCAGGGGATCTTCCCCACTCAGGGGTCGAACCCACACCTCCTGTGTTTCATGCATTGCAGGCAGGTTCTTTTCCACTGAGACACTGGGAAGGCCCTTCCATGAATGCGATTAGCGTCCTTACAAAAGAAACCTCGGAGAGGTCTCTCACCCGTTCCACCTTAAGACCCACAGACCTGAAGCAAACAGACTGCAGATACTTTTCTAACAAGGACGTGTCTACACAGGATCAGCAGAGGATTGTTAGTCCGGGTCTGCAAGCACGTGTATGCACATGTGACCACACGGGGAAGGAGGCCGCTTTTACAGGGAGGAAAAGGAAGCTGGGAGGACTGCAGTAAGCAGAGTCCATGGCTTTCCACCCGCCGAGTCCTTTCCAGGCAGGAAGAGGGCTCTCTCGTCACCTTGGTGCTGCCGTTCCGCTGTCCTCACTGGGTGTGAAAATGCCTCCTCCTGGCCTCTCAACTCAACTCAACTGAGATATATATATATACACACACATATATATATAATATATAAAACATGTATAAACATATATTATACAATAAATGCTCAGACACATAATATGTAAAACATATATAAACATATACATTTGCACTATATATATAATAAATGCTCACACGCATATATATAATATATAAAACATATATAAACATATATTTGTATTATATATATAATAAATGCTCACACACACACATATAAACACATATATACACACATATGTTTTCACAGATTACAGGGAAAAGATAGCCAGAAAGCCCTCTCCAGACACCAAACCTGTTGGCCCACGATCTTGCTTGGATTTCCCATTCTCCAGGACTCCGAGAAATAAATGTCTGTTGTTTATTCAGCACCGAGTGTGTGGTGCTCTATCACAGCTCTATTCCCGCAGTCCAAACAGACTAAGACAGTCTCTTTCCATACTGTGCCCTTTGGAAGGAGGTCGCTATGCACATCCTGCACTGAAGCACGGGGGACTTACGCTCTGCTTTCATGAAGCGCGTCTACATAAAGTCTTTGGAAATCTGCACCGTTTTTCCCAGGACATGCCAGTGACAATCCAGTGTCCTCCTGGGGCTCAGCGCGTTTGCATTTCACTCTCTTTCTTTCTACTTCACGACTGATAGCCTTGCTTTTTCCTCTCAGTCTCCTGCAGAATATGGCATCCGCTTTGTAGCTGGTGTTAAGTTGTGGGTCTCAGACAGACATTAGCAATATAACCTGAGAATTTGTTTGAAATGCAAATTCCCAGTCTCTACTCTACTTTAAAATCAGAAACTTGGGGCAAAGCCCAATAATCTGTGTTTTAACAAATCTTCCGGGTCATCCATATGTGTCGTGCTGTTACAAGTCAAGATAAATGCATTCTTTTTTCATGCCCAGGCTTCATGCCTCATCTCACAGCCGAAAACCCCACTGCCTCCTTCTATGACTGGTAGCAAGTCTCAGCTTCAATGATGCTTTAACTGACCAGCTAGCATTGAGACCTCAATCTCAGAATTCTTTTTTTTTTTTAAATTAAGTTACCCCACCGACATCCCTGGCAACCTGGAAAGTTCAGATATTACATCCTCTCATTTCACTACTGGGCTTCCCTGGTGGCTCAGATAGTAAAGAATCTGCCTGCAATGCAGGAGACCTGGGTTCGATCCCTGGGTTGGGAAGATGCCCTGGAGGAGGGCACGGCAACCCACTCCAGTATTCTTGCCTGGAGAATCCCATGGACAGAGGGGCCTGGTCACAGTCCAGGGGGTCACAAAGAGTTAGACACGACTGAGCGACTAAGCACAGCACGCATTTCATTACTGACACACTCCCTCTTATAGCTTCCATCAAGCCTGTTCCTGTTCTTTCCCCATCTAAATTTCTCACTGAATTCCTAAAAGGAATTTATTTTTGATTGACACCCTCCTGTCTCCACTCTGTCCTTAAGCAATAGCCACAGGTTTCTCTGTAGACAGGAACATCTGTGTGATAAGACTTGCCGTGCCCTTACCTGAACTGGATCCCTAGAGTTAATCCTCTCCCTGAGAACCCCTGCCACTGTCCTGATTGTTGCAGATCCAGCTGCTTCCTGCTCCTCCTGTTTCCTGGGCCTCCATCTGGTACCTGGAAGCCTGTCCAGCCTCCTACGGGAGCCAGCACTGACACTATAAAGCTTTTCAATTACTGCTCAAGCCGAGCTTCATTTACACAGCATGCTAAATGACAAATGCCTTGAGATGCTTTAAGAGCCGTTCAGCCACTCTAGAGAAGCTCTTAAAACCGAGGAGTTAAACAAAGTGCTGTCGTCCCCCCGCTATCCATTGTAACTTCACTCTATTGTAAAACTACTACACTTAAATCCTCTGAGCTGTAAAATACTCATTTCCTTATTCGTCGGTTACTGATATACTTTATGAGGAGGCCTATTTATATCACAGTGGTTTCGTGGAAACTGCTTATGAGAGGATAACTTTTGGAAAAAATGCTAAATGTTCACTTTCATTGAAATATCATAAATCCAATCCATGAGGAGTTCACTGAAACCGTCATTCAGCCAGAACCTATTCTCTGATGTAGTGACTCACTCATTTGAAAAATATTTCTTGGCATATCCCAGTGCCTAACCTAACTCTTTACTGTCCTTTGCTGTAATTACATTGACACATCTTTACGATTTTATGATTTTTATAATTTTCCTCAATGGACATGTATCACTGTCATAAAAAGTGGAAGAAAAACGTTTCAGAAAGACAATTCCATTTGCAAGTATATGTTCCTCAAAATTCCACCATAAATTCAGTCAATAAAATAGTGAAATATCAATAGTCAATTTTTGAAACATTTGGTATAACTTATATGTTCATTTAAAAAGATGAAATGACCTTTCTTCTGTATTCTTTGTCTATATTTCAGATGTAATCATTAGAATAGGTTTTTACAGTGGAATGACTGGCTTAAAGGGTTTGAAAAATTTTAAGACTTGATATATATTGCCAAAATCCATTGACTTTAATTCTTAAACATATACACACATATTGACTTCTTTTGCAATCATTGAAGTAATATAAATTTGGTATCAAGTATAAGGAAAATGGCTTCCCAGGTGATGCAGAAGTAAAGAATCCATCTGCCAGTGCAGGAGATGCAGGTTGGATCCCTGGGTGGGGAAGATCCCCTAGAGGAGGAAATGGCAACCCACTCTAGTATTCTTGCCTGGAATATTCCGTAGACAGAGAAACCTCACAGGCTACACTTCATGGGAACTCAAAGAGTTGGACAGAACTGAGCATGCACACACGCATAATGAAAACGCAACACGTTTTAAAGGAGGCCAAAAAGTCACCTAATCTCAGTCCTAGAAATAACCACCGGGTGTCTCACTTCAGTCTTTTCTCTGAGTGAGTGAGTGAGTGAAAGTCGCTCAGTCGTGTCCGACACTATGCGACCCCCACGGAATTCTCCAGGCCAGAATACTGCAGTGGGTAGCCTTTCCCTTCTCCAGGGGATCTTCCCGACCCAGGGATCAAACCCAGGTCTCCCGCATTGCAGGCAGATTCTTTACCAGCTGAGCCACTAGGGAAGCCCCTTTTCTCTATTATTTTATCTTTTTTTAACACACTGGTTTAGAAGATAGTCATTCTATTTTCTTATTTTATGAATATTTATATTTTGAAATTCTAGATACTTTTTTCCCAAATCATATCAAGAAAAATGAACTTTCATCTTATAAAATTATAAGTTAGCATATTTTTATTTCCCTAGCATTTCCCTTTCCACAACTTCCTGCTCGCCACTTAAATAATTTGGAGATTCTTAAATTATCATTTAACAAGTAATAGTTACTTTCTAATTTTTGCATTATTTTATAACTATAATTGCAATGATAGTTTAGACCCAACTCTAAATTTTTTTCAGTTCTTACTGTCATTGAATTTATAAAATTTCCTCTTTCTTGAATAAGCTAGACAATTAAATCCTTGTGAATCTGAAGTACAACATGGCATAAACTTTGCAGAACAAGTGTATAGGTGCACACATTCTAAGTCTTTGCATATTTATTAATAACTTTCACTTTATTCAACTTTTTATCTTCAATAAATATGTTTGAATTCATGCTGTTCAAAAAAACCCTTCCTGAATGCTTGCGTAGAAGACATAGATGGGAGATAGAAATCAAGAACATGATGAGAGAGATGGTAGAGATAAACAGATATGTGGAAAGTTACCGGTTTAACCAGTGAATGTCTGAGGCATTGTTTCACTAACATAAGTTCTGTGCAACATTATTAGAACACATGTTGAAAGTATTACCCCCACCCAAAAGTGGTCATAAATTAGAGACATAGTGGGTTAAAATAAATTGGCCTATTTTTTTTTCTGATTACTTCATTTAACTAGCAAATATACAATGTGAGTCTTTCAGAAGCCATTGTATTGTGCAAAATCTCCCACACTTTTCAGGCCATGAAACCATTTTCCAAATGAGCACATAAAAAAATTAATGAACAGAAATCTCAGTTAAACAGAGTTGGGCGACCAGCAGGGGAAGCCCTCACACCCGACTGCATTGGCCAAGCCCAACGGGAACAAAGAGACTCCTCTTCTTTCCTGGTGAGGATTTAGCCAATGAAAAGCCATGGACTCTTTGTTTCCCACAGCCCTCCTAATTCGTTTTCTTCTCTAGGAAAGAGCGATGGGGTCTCCTTCCTTTCCTGTGTGGGGCTTGCCTTGGTTGCAGACCCTGAATTCCAGTTGTCAACAAACTCACCTTTGCTGAAGAAACATCTGGTGGTCCGATAGTTTCAGGTCACCAAGCATCAGATGAGAGTGTCATCCTGTGGGACACACTTTAAGAAACATGGGTCACGGCTTTGCTTCAGACGTATCAATTTTGCTGGACACGGTGAGCATTTTATTAGTAGACTGGAATGTGTTTCCAGAGAGGGCAATGGCACCCCACTCCAGTACTCTTGCCTGGAAAGTCCCATGGGCAGAGGAGCCTGGTGGGCCGCAGTCCATGGGGTCACGAAGAGTCGGACACAACTGAGCAACTTCCCTTTCCCTTTTCACTTTCATGCACTGGAGAAGGAAATGGCAACCCACTCCAGTGTTCTTGCCTGAAGAATCCCAGGGAAGGGGGAGCCTGGTGGGCTGCCATCTATGGGGTCACACAGAGTTGGACACGACTGAAGCGACTTAGCAGCAGCAGCAGCAGCATATGTTTCAGATCAGTCTGTCTTATATCTAAGACTATCTCTATTTTTTCTTCTGGGATTCTGATTATAATTTAGATTGAAATCTCCAAACATGATTTTTCTCTCTGTCCTCTTTTCTTTCAACTTTCTAATGTTTTTATTCTTTTCTCGTAAATCCCGTTAATGTTTTCCATCAGAATCTAATTTACGATTGTAATATTTTCGTTTATAAGAAGAAATGCATATATTTGGTCTTCAATCTCGTTTCTGCCACAGAGCTTAAAACCCTCAACATTTCCTGACAGGTATCTTTCATTATTCATAATAAGCTCCTTTTGAACACACCTGAGTTTGTCCAAAAAGTATTAATAATTTCCAGAAAACCCCTAACAATGGAGGCTATTTGCCAAAGGAATCCACCTTGTGATGAGAGGTTTGGACTTTCAGCCCCATCCCTCTCCAAACCCACCTCCGCCCTCTGGGGAGGTTTAATTAACTTTGACCACTGACTTAATCAACCATAGCTGCTTCATGAAATTTCCATGAAAATTCACAAGGACAGAGTTCAGAGAGCTTCCAGGTTGGTGGCCAATTAGAGATGCGAGGAGACCAGCGACCTAGAACCGCCGGGCCTTTCTCCCCATCCCTTGCCTTATGCATCTCTTCCATCGGCCTGCTCCTGAGTCGCATTCTTTTTAATAACCTGGTTCTCTAGGGGGTAAAATGTTTTCCTGAGCTCTGTGAGCCACGCCAGCACGTTAATCGAACCAGAGGAGGGGGATGTGGGAACCTTCAGTCCATAGTGGTTTTCAGAAGCGCAGGTGACAACCTGGACTTAAGACTGGCATCTGGGGTGTGGGGAGGAGAGTGGGCAGACTGTGGCACCGGGCCCTCACCTCTGGGATCTGGTGCTATTTCCAGGCAGATACTGTCAGAACTGAGTTAAATTGTGGGGTCCCCAGCTGGTGTCCCAGAATTGCTTGATGAAGGGAAGTCCATACACATTTATTTGGAGTACAGAGGATGCTCTGAGTAGTAAGAGTACAGAAAAACAGAAGGGTGTTTTTGCTTTATAGTTATTCACCACTTCCATCCTGATTTTACATTTGGTGATTGTATCTTCCATCACCTCACTGTATATCCCAACCACAGATTCCTGGTCACACAGTCCTACGTTATTCCACAGATGCAGATTTTTCTCTATTGACTCAGAGAATGAGAATTCCCCAACAGAGGTTCAGGATCAAACTTACAAAAAACCTATGAGACCTTGCCTGAATCAACCAAGCATCAGAAATGTATGTATGTCGTGCAAACACCTCACGGATTCAGATTTAGCAGCCCGAGTAAATCAGGGAAGAATTAGAACAATGAAGAGTTTTATCAGTAGATCATGTTTTTCTGTCATTCTCCCTGGGAATGTCTAGGACATCTTGCACACACACACACCACACCTATGGATGGAAGACCCATCAGTACAAGCTCTGGGTCCTGTTCACCACTGCTTCTCTGGAATCTATCTAGAACAGAGTCTGACTCATCATGCATTTACTTACCAGCTGTCTATTTGTTGCAAGAGACAGAAACCCAAGAGGAACCAGATTAAGAATCAAGGGGAGCACGTTGCAGGTGGGACAGTGGATAAGAATCTGCCCGCTAATGTAGGGGACACAGGTTTGATCCCTGGTCCAGGAAGATTCCCTTGCCTTGGGGCAACTAAGCCTGTGTGCCTCAACCACCGCAGCCTGCGCCCTCAAGCCCTGGCTCTGAAACAAGAGAAGCCACAGCCTGAGAAGCCTGTGCTCTGCAGCAGAGAAGAGACCAGCACAGCAACAAAGACCCAGCGCAACCAAAAACAAGTAAATTACCTCTTTAAAAAAGCTAGCTTAAAAAACAAAATCAAGAGGAAAGTCTGGTAACTAGGAAATCCAGAAGAGCATCTGGCTCCAGAGACAAGTGAATCCAGCTTCTGAAACAACACTGGCAGGGCTTAAAGTCTGCTATCCATCTCCAAGTGAAATCCCTTAAATGGAGTTCTCATAGATACAAGTTTAGGGTTCTTTCCTACCTCTAAGGCAAAATCTATGCTTTGAGGGCTGGAGTAAACTTTAGGAAGAGTCTACTGCACATAACCAACTCTGTTAACAAATTTGGAGGGAGGGGCACCATGATACACAGCCCAGAGGGTCAGCAAGGAAGGGAGAAAGGGGCTCCGAACAGAAGGAATGGGGTGGCCTTAGCAGTCACAGGAGGAAAGGATTCTACGATCCGCTGCGCCATGAAGCAGATGCTCAAGGAATATATATTGAGTCAAAGAAGGAATGTGTCTCTCACGAATGTCCCTCAAGTCTGTCTCAGGCTCCATGTCTTATTCCTCTTTCAGCGTTGAACTCAGTGACAGTTTCAACCAGGCACAGCTGGAAAAGCCAAGTGAAAGTGTTAGTCGCTCAGCCACATCTGACTCTGCGACTCCATGGACTGTAGCCCACCAGGCTCCTCTGACCATGGAATTCTCCAGGCGAGAATATGGGTGTACCTATGGCTGATTCTTGTTGATATATGACAGAAAACCATAAAATTCTGGAAAGAAATTATCCTTCCATTAAAAAAAATTTTTTTTTTAAAGAATGCTGGAGTTGGTTGCCATTTCCTTCTCCAGGGGACCTTCCTGACCCAGGGATTGAACCCAGGTCTCCCGCACTGCAGGTGATGCCTTACCGTCTGAGCTACTAGGGAAGCCCAGGGTACAGCTGAGGGCAAGCCAAGTGGGGTGCTATGTCCTGGGTCCTTCCTTCTTATTTTGGGGGGGAAGGCTATGAACGACCTTCCCTAAAATTGTGCGACTGTGTAAAAGCTGTCTCATAAACATTACTAATGATAGCAACCATTATATTCACATTTGGCTAATTCAATGACTTTAGCCACCTGAAATACTGAGGCTTAGTCCCAAACATGCATTGGATTTGCTAAAATTTTCTGTAAGCCTAGCACAGCAGGCGACACGGACTCGCATAAGTTCGGTTGCAACGTGCAGCCCTTCTCGTGCCTTGCACCTAACACCAGGTGCTGGTCCAGATGAGACAGAGGAATTAACTCCAGTGATTGGCAGACTATGTTCAGTTTATAGTTTCAATAATGACCTTTCAGCTTCCTCAAAAAGACATACCATGTTAACCCTACCCGTATTCTGTCCATGGTAATTCCTTCTGCCAAAATAAAATGTTTATATGCTGGGCCCCAAGCCCACCGATGATAAGAAATTGTGCTGAAACCTAACAGAGAGGTATACATAGCTCAACGAAGGAAAGTAATCTTCTCAGAAGGAAGATATCGTTCCTAAAATGTATCTGTGTGTTATGTAACCGTCAATGGAAGTTGTGAGAAATCTTCCTGCGATGGTGTTTTACTTAGCATCTGAAATAGACTTCGGTCAGCTTTCCTAGTATTTTACTAAGAAGTTATTAAATTTCTAACTAAAAAGCCACTATGTTTCAGGCAGTCGTCACCATCCTGAACTCTTAGACTGAACGACAACAACAAAATCTGTTCTATATTAAACTGTATCTAAAGTTTCTCTGTTAAAACCAGAAGACCCCTGCACTTATGATCAATTAACCCACAACAAAGGAGGCCAGAATATACAAGGGGACAGAGACGGTCCCTTCACTAAACGGTGCCAAGGAAGCTGGACAGCTACATGTAAAAGAATGAAATCAGAATACAGGCTAACATCATATACAAAAATAAACTCAAAGTGGATTAAAGACCATTTAATGTAAGACCAGATACTGTAAAACTCCTGGGGGAAATAAGCAGAACACTTTTTGACACAAATCACAGCAATATTTTTTGGATCCACCTCCTAGAGTAATAGAAACAAAAATAAAACCTAAGCATACTTATAAGCTTTTGGATAGCAAAGGAAACCATAAACAAAATGCAAAGACAACCTTTAGAATGCGAGAAAAATATTTGCAAAAGAGGCTACCAGCAAGGGATTTCCAAAAAATACAAGCAGCTTATACAGTCAATATCAAAAAGAAACCAGTTGGTTTCCAAAAAATACAAGCAGCTTATACAGTCAATATCAAAAAGAAACCAGTTGGTTTCCAAAATATACAAACAGCTTATACAGTCAATATCAAAAAGAAACCAGTTGGTTTCCAAAATATACAAACAGCTTATACAGTCAATATCAAAAAGAAACCAGTTGGTTTCCAAAATATACAAACAGCTTATACAGTCAATATCAAAAAGAAACCAGTTGGTTTCCAAAAAATATAAGCAGCTTATACAGTCAATATCAAAAAGAAACCAGTTGGTTTCCAAAAAATATAAGCAGCTTATACAGTCAATATCAAAAAGAAACCAGTTGGTTTCCAAAAAATATAAACAGCTTATACAGTCAATATCAAAAAGAAACCAGTTGGTTTCTTTTCTGAACCAAATTGAAACCAATCAGAAGACAGACAGAAGACATAAACAAACATTTCCCCAGAGAAGTCATACAGGTGGCCAACAGGCACATGAAGAAATGCTTAACGTTGTTAATTATTAGAGAAATGCAAACCTAAACTACAATGAGATAATCAATCACCTCACACCAGTCAAAACAACCATCATTAAAAATTCTACAAATAACAAGTGCTGGAGAGGGTGTGGAGAAGAAGGATCCCCACCGTCGGCAGGAATGTGTACTGGTGCAGCCCTATGGGGAACAGCAGCGGGGGTCCTTAAAAACTGAAAGTAAAGTTACCATGTGACCCAGCAGCCCCACTCCTGGGCACACATCCAGAAGACGAAAACTCTAATTTGAAAAGACACATGAACCCCAGTGTTCACAGCTGCACCATTTACAATAGCCAAGACATGGAAGCAACCTGAATGTCCATCAGCAGACGAGTGGATAAAGAAGAGGAATTATACACCTTTAAACAGAATGAAATGATGTCACTTGCAGCAACATGGATGGACCTGGAGATTATCACACAGAGGAAAAGGCAGACGGGGAAAGGCAAGTATCACGTGCCATCATTTATGTGAGCAATGTGAAAAGGATTATACAAACGAACTTACTTACAAAACAGAAATAGAGTCACAAACAGAAAATAAACGTACGTTTACCAAAAGGGAAAGGGGTGGTGGAGGTATAAATTAGGAATTTGGGATTAACCAATACATACCACATAAAATAAACAAACAAGGACCTACCGTGTAGCACAGGGAACTGTATTCAATATCTTACAATAACCCATAATGGCGAAGAATCTGAAAAACAGTGTGTGTGTGTGTGTGTGTGTACACATACATATCTGACTCACTTTGCTGCATACCTGAAACATTGTAAATCAACTGTACTTCAGTAAAAAACAGAAGAAAATAATTAAGAAAATCACCATGTGCACATAATTACAAGGCAACATTGTAACAGTTTTTAAGTCTTCACATCACTGGCAAGAAAGCAGCACTTTACCAGACTATCAATCTCGCTAGTTTAACGTCACCGAAACTCACTTGCATGCGGGTGGATCGTGCCGTCACCAGATACTGCCACTGAGAAGTATACCTGCCTCGATTATTGCCACAGAGTTTTATATAGTCAGCGATTATTGTTTGAAAAAGAGGTCTTTTATAAAAATTCTAATGTTTGGATGTTTGAAGCATTTTGACTCCCACTTAAGTGATGCTTTTTTCTAATATATTTGTAACTTTGGGAAGTAAAATTTGTATTGAAATAAGAGGAACCAGAGATCAAATTGCCAACATCCGCTGGATCATCAGGAAAGCAAGAGAGTTCCAGGAAAACGTCTATTTCTGCTTTATTGACTACACCAAAGCCTTTGACTGTGTGGATCACAACAAACTGTGGAAAATTCTGAAAGAGGTGGGAATACCAGACCACCTCACCTGCCTCCTGAGAAATCTGTATGCAGGTCAAGAAGCAACAGTTAGAACTGGACATGAAACAACAGACTGGTTCCAAATTGGGAAAGGAGTACGTCAAGGCTGTATATTGTCACCCTGCTTATTTAACTTTTATGCAGAGTACATCATGAGAAATACTGGACTGGATGAAGCATAAGCTGGAATCAAGATTGCCAGGAGAAATATCAATAACCTCAGATATGCAGATGACACCACCCTTATGGCAGAAAGTGAAGAGGAACTCAAAGCCTCTTGATGAAAGTGAAAGTGGGGAGTGAAAAAGCTGGCTTAAAGCTCAACATTCAGAAAACAAAGATCATGGCATCTGGTCCCATCACTTCATGGCAAATAGATGTGGAAACAGTGGAAACAGTAACAGACTTTATTTGAGGGGGCTCCAAAAATCACTGCCGATGGTGACTGGGGCCATGAAATTAAAAGACGCTTGCTCCTTGGAAGAAAAGCTATGACCAATCTAGACAGCATATTCAAAAGCAGAGACATTACTTTGCCAACAAAGGTTCATCTAGTCAAAGCTATGGTTTTTCCAGTAGTCATATATGGATGTGAGAGTTGGACTATAAAGAAAGCTGAGTGTTGAAGAATTGATGCTTTTGAACTATGGTGTTGGAGAAGACTCTTGACAGTCCTTGGACTGCAAGGAGACCAACCAATCAATTCTAAAGGAAATCAGTCCTGAATGTTCATTGGAAGGACTGATGCTGAGGCTGAAACTCCAACACTTTGGCCACCTGATGCAAAGAACTGCCTCCTTGGAAAAGACCCTGATGCTGGGAAAGATTGAAGGCAGGACTAGAAGGGGATGACAGAGGATGATATGGTTGAATGGCATCACTGATTTGATGGACATGAGTTTGAGCAAGCTCTGGGAGTTGGTGATGGACAGGGAGGCCTAGCGTGCTGCTAAGAATTGGACATGACTGAGTGACCAAATTGACTGACCATTTTAAAACATCTCCCATCCTCACCTCATTTCACATGCAAGTTCATTCAGATGATATTAATTGCCTTCTGGCTTATGATCAGGATGTAAAAAGATGAAAAGGACGTACCTTTTCCAAAAAAAAAAAAAAAAAAGATAATTTGGCAAGATCACAACTGTTAAAACCTCATCAAAAAGCTGATGATGGGACAACTCACTCGCCCAAATCCAAAGAAAGGCGGGCATGTCCAGCGAAATGCAGGACATGAGCATGTGTGTATGTGGGACGTGTACTGGAAGGCATTCACACTGGTAGGAAGCACTCAGCTGGAGTTCTTGATGGGTCGCTCAGTCCCACTGTGGAGCAGCAGGGGTGAACAGAACCCCTGGCGGCCCAGATGGACCAACGCCACATGGGGGCTTTTCCCAGGACCTCTCCCTGCGCCCGAGTTTCTCATGATCGCTAAGGTCTGCAAGGGGACATGAATTCTCCTGTGCCGTGGCTCTCAGGGGTTCTGTCCTCTCCTGTTGTTGGGGGTGATAAGCAGGCGTAGGACCAGCTTTTCTACACTCGTGGAAATACAAGTTAAAACGATAGTGTGATATCTTTACCCATCTCCTGGAATGACTACACTGAGCCTACCAAGTGTTGGTGGCCCTGTAGAGTCACCGGAAATCTCCTTCTCCGATGGTCAGAATACAGACACGGGAAGCCACTGGAGTCCAGTCTGATGGCTTCTTTAAAAGTTAAGTATGTCCCTCCCACGTGACCCAGCCGTTCCACAGCACCCCGGTATTTACAGAGGAGGGAGCGAGCGGCGGGGAGAGGAGGAGGAGGAGGAAGGCGGGGGAGGGAGAGGAAGAAGTAATTATATTCCCCAGTGTTCCTAGCGGTACTATTTCTAACACGCCAAAATTGGAAATAGCCCAAGTGTCCATCAGCTGGTGAACAGGTAAACATCCCGGGCATGGAACACTACGCAGCACTCAAAGGAAATGAACTGCTGCTGCAAGTTCATTCACTTAATCTCATGTCGTTATAGCAAATAAAAAATCAGGTAATGGGTATGATTCCATTTGTATGAAATTCTAGAAAATGAAAACTAATCTACAGAGAAAAAGCAAGTAACTGGTGATTGACTAGAGTTGGAGGGGAGTGGGGGGAACAACAGAAAAGAGATTACAAAGGAGCAAGAAGGCATTGTGGTGATGGTTTCAAGGGTATACGAATATGTTAGAACCTGAACCAAACTGTGTTATTTCAATATACGCAATTTGTGCAGGTCGGTGATGCTTCATTAAAGCTCTCAAAATGAGTTATAGCCCCTCTTAGAAGTTCACATAAAATATGAAGACACAGCCAATCTTTCTTCTTTCTTCAGGTTGCTTTCCCCTCAGACCGTCCTCTTCTCCGAGTCGCTACCGCTTGTGCATTTTCATTTGCAAATTCTTTCTAACTCGAGGCCCCTCCTTGAACATTTGCTGTCTGCGTTTCACAGCACTGTGTGTAAACGCGCACTGTAGGGCTTATAATTGATTCCCTGCATGAGAGGCTCTTCTCTGGCAGGAATGCAGAGCACTGTGGCTTGACATTTGCTCCCCTGACCCCATGCCCCAGCTCACTTTCTAATCAAGAATACAGTTAATGCAGTTTGGGCTGGTCGGTGTCTCCTCCCTGAGGACTCATCCATTTTGTGTGTTAATGTCTTTTTAATTTTTTATAATTATGAAAATATGATAACACATTTTTTAAGACTTGGAAAATATAGAACAAAATTACACATAGTTCCATATATACCACGATTTTTTTAAATAATCTATTTTTGTTTTGGTAGCCCGCTATTTCTTCTGCCTCAACCTATCAGAAAACAATCTGATGAAAAACTAATCATCAGGACCATTTTATTAAACATTTGATGGAACATGATGATCATCATGCTTCTTTTCTTTTCTGTTATTGCGAGTTTGGGTGTGCCAAAGGGCGGGTGCTGCTATATGTATATATATCTTTCAACACCAAACTTCACATACAGTGTCAGAACACTTTTATCTCTACTTTGGCCTTTTGTTTCTAACTAATTTTTAACCAGTATTCTTGCTCTGCATTGTTTGTAAAGCAGAAATTTGAAACCCAAGGTGCTCATTCTTAGAGGAAATACTGAAGAAATTGCGGCATGGAAATAACTAGGAAAGCAGCAATGAGAATAGCAAAAGCAAACAGGCTACTCTGCGGTTACTTTCCTGGAGCATTTTTTTAGTTCATTATTTTTTCTTTCTTAACAATAAAGTGAAACATTTAAAATGTGGATTTTTTTCTGATTTTTCTGGTTTGTCCAGAATTTGTATAATTTTATATGATTTTCATATCTAAATATAATGTGAATTTCAAATTATTTAATTTTTGAATACGTATTCATCTAAATGTTAATCCAAAATTGATTCATTTTAGTTAACCATTTGAGATCAGTTTTCACAGTTCATTTCATACGGAAAGAGAATGATGTCTATTTGAATTCAGTTTTGACATTTATCGAGATTTCCTCTGGGCTTAATATATAAATGGTTTTGTAAATATTACATTGAAATGGAAAAGGACAGCCTTTGAGAAAGGTAAAAGTTCAATATCAAATTTATTATAATAGTTGAATCCTCCTTATTTGTCCTAAAATTTTATTTGAAAAATTCCAAACCTAAAATAAAATAAAAGAATATCCCATATACCCTTTGCCTGAATTCACCAACTATTAGCATTTTACCATATTTGTATATAGACAGGTACAAATGTGTATAGTTTTATGTTCTTAGTAGAGAGATAGATACTATTTTTTGCAGAATTTAAAAGTAAGTTTTAGAAATAGAAACTTTAGCATAAATCTCCGAAAGGCTATTCTTATGCATAAACATAATTCTATTATCAAAATGAAGAAATCTGTGTTCTAATACAGTCCATATTCAAATTTCATCAATTGCCCCAATATTGTCCTTAATAGCTTTATTTCTACCAAACTGATAGAATAAATAAGAGATATTGTATGCAGAAAATGCATTTCATGATTAAAAAAAAATCATTCTCAGCAAATGAAATCTAGAAGGGATTATCCTTCTAATAAAAGTTATTTATAAAAAAAGACTATTGCTAATATCACAGGTAGTGGAAAATTATTGAAAGTTTTCTTCCTGAGATGAGAAAAAAATACCTGGATATTCACCACAGCCACTGCTAATTATATTATAGAGAAGATCCTAGCCAATTCAATAGGCAAAAAATAAATACGTAAATCGTATAATGGAAAGGGAAAAAAGTAATCTTGTCATTCACAGATGGCATGATTGCACACCTAGGAACCCAAATTATCAAAATTAAAGAGAGAATTTACCAAAGTCGCTGGTTATAAACTCAATATGGTATATATATTCACATTAAGAATTAAAAAGCTATTGGAGAATAAAATTAAAATCAATACCATATACAATTCTCTAAAAAATTTCAAATACATAGGAATAAGGGCTTCCCTGGTAGCTTGGACGGTAAAGCGTCTGCCTACAATGCGGGAGACCCGAGTTCGATCCCTGGGTCAGGAAGATCCCCTGGAGAAGGAAATGGCAACCCACTCCAGTATTCATGCCTGGAAAATCCCATGGACCGAGGAGCGTGGTGGGCTACAGTCCATGGGGTCGCAAAGAGTTGGACACAACTGAGCTCGGCTTCACTTCAAGCTATTGATAGAGAAAACTTAAAAACATTGCTAAAAGATATCAGAGAATGATTAAATAATAGAGGAATGGGAAGACTCAAATTATAAAGATGTCAATTCTCCCAAATCTATTTATGTAGTAAATGTAATTCTGGTTATCCAGCAGATATGTTGTGAAAATAGATAAGCTGATTTTAAATTTGTATGGAGAGGCAAAGAACCTGGCCAAATTTAAAGAACAAAGTTGGAGTTTCTACAGCCCAGATAGCAAGACTTATTACAAAGTGACAGTGTGGTGGGGATACAATGATGAACAAACAGACCTAGGAAAATAGTGGTTCTTTTAACAGCCCAAGGAAACAAATACAATTGATGCTCCCCCAGCCTGGCCGCAGAGTCGATCCCCGCCGGCCATAAACATTCTACCCTCCGCATCCCATCCTTGCTCACACACTCCATCACTGTCTCTCCTGATGCTGTTCGGACTGTTTCTTCCAGTACAGCCTCAACACTACACTGCCTTTATCTGTATCTGATGGCTGTTAGCTCATCTATCAAGTATCTGTTTGATTTCAGTGATTGAGGTACTCATTTCTAGGACTTCGTTTTCTGATTTCTCATGTTCTTTTTTCATCACCTTTTGTTTCACTTGAAATCTGTTTATTATCTGAAGTCTATTTTTGGTGAATTTCAAATTTTCCCAATATTTCCAATTCTTAGGGAGTCGACACTCATGTCTATGTCATTGTTTTCTGCCTTTATTTATTGGTTTATAATTTATTGGTTTTTATTCACGTTTGTCTTCAGCTGTTGACTGATTTATGCTATGAGCGTCTCCTGTACCTAGGGTTATGAGAAAAGTTTCATGTTTACATCTGAGAGGAAACCAGAATCCTCATGGATGACTTTTCCTCCGTCCCAAACCCTGGACAAGGAGCCGCTTCCCGGCTTCGCTCAGGAACAGTGCGTGGAATGTTCCCAGTTCCTTAAACCAGGGCAGTGGGTTGTGGCTCAGAATTAACGCAGGACATTCAGTCCTGACTCAATTCACACGCACCTGTGTCAGTATTTGACCATCAGAAAGCCAGTCCCCAACTACTGTGGGCTTGCGTGATTCCTCCTTACTATGGTCGTTTTTATTTCCATTTTTGTTTTGAGTACTGGTGATCATGGTCTTTTGAGCTCATACTATGTAAGTATTTTTAAGATAACCCACTCACATAAGCTCAGATTATCACACTGCTGGAAGCTCGAATATTTGTCTTTTTAAAAAGAGGGGGGTTGCCTATTCTATGTATTTTCATTTTGAAATTAGTCTTATTTGAGTGTGATGATTTCTGGGGTTTTTTTTACCTCCTTGGAATTTCTTTTGCTTTCTTTTTTCTATATCCTTCTTGATATTTGATTTTATATCAGAATATTTTTAAAAGTTACTCTAAGCCCTAAAATCTTTAATTCATCCATTATAAAATAATTTAAAACTTACATACACTACCATGTGTAAAATAACTAACCAGTGGGAACCTGCTGGTATAGACAGGGAACTCAGCTCAGTGCTCTGTAATGACCTTGAGGAGTGGGATGGGGGAGCAGGGAGAGGGAAGCTCAAGGGGATATGTGTACATCGAGCTGATCCACATTGTTCTACAGCAGAAACGCTTGCTCCTTGGAAGAAAAGCTATGACAAACCTAGACAGCAGGGAGGGTCAGGATGGGGAACACATGTACACCCATGGCTGATTCACGTGAATGTATGGCAAAAACCACAATATTGTAAAGTAATTAGCCTCCAATTAAAACTTTTTTTAATTAAGTAAACATAAAAAAAGTCTTCTCCAACAACAACAAAAAAAGCAGAGATATTACTTTGCCAAAGGTCTGTGTAGTCAAAGCTATGGTTTTTCCAGTAGTCAAGTATGGATGTGAGTGAATCATAAAGAAAACTGAGCACTAAAAAACTGATGCTTTTGAGCTGTGAGAGTCCCCTGGACTCTCAAAGCATCAAAGCTGATGCTTTTGATGCTCTTGAGAGTCCCCTGGACTGCAAGGAGATCAAACCCATCAATCCTAAAGGAAATCAGTCCTGAATATCCATTGGAAGGACTGATGCTGAAGCTCCAATACTTTGACCACCTGATGTGAAGAACTGACTCATTGGAAAAGACCCTGATGCTGGGAAAGATCGAAGGCGGGAGGAGGAGGGGACGACAGAGGATACGATGGCTGGAGATGGACATGAGTTTGATTAAGCTCCAGGAGTTGGTGATGGACAGGGAGGGCTGGCGTGCTGCAGTCCATGAGTCGCACAGAGTCAAGACACGACTGAGCGACCGAGCAACAACAAAAGCAGCAGAAACACAGCATTTTAAGGCAACTATACTCCAGTTTTTAAAGAATAAAATAAAATGTATGTTAAATATTACTTAATTTTTAAGGAAAGAAGCTGGTGATACACATCACATGCTTTTGATGCTACAAACACTAGGTTAGCCTTTAATTAGGAAAAAATTAAGTATTTGAATGACAGTTTTCACAAAGCTTATTTTAAATCCATGTTTATTATGAAATTTGTCCTCATAAAGTTAGGTTTCTGAGTATATCGATTTACTAAGAAGGTCAGTGATCTTCCCTGTATTATTCAAAGATCTGTTTTAATAATTCTGAGGTCTATTGACTTATAATAATAAAACTATAATTATTTGATTCAGAAAATTACAATTAGAGGACAGTGTTTCTTTACTTAATGTTGAAAACTATCTCAGAGGAAGTTAACTTATTTTTTTAGTCTACAAGGCTCTGTCTGTGTGATCTCTGCCTTGTTCCCTGACCTGATTTCATTTCTTTCCACTGTCTCGTATTCCCTCTCCAGCCACACTGGCCTCTCAGCTCTTCCTAGAACACTCCAGACACATTCGACAAGCCTGGCCTGATCCTTCTGTCTGGAACACTCTGCTCTTATATTGGCCTGGTTAATTCCTTCACCTCCCTCAAATTTTTGATGCTTCTGAGCTGTCTCTCTCAAGAAGACCTACTTTCTCTGATTTAAATCATAACCTGCCCGGCACCCCCATTCCTTCGCACCCCCCGTGCCCTTCTTTTTCTTCTCCATTGCTCATCACTGTCAGTTACCACTTTTCAGCGTCTAAAACACTGGCTTTACTCAGGTGTGTCACATAAATTATGTCCACTATTCCTTTGCACACGCACTCTGCCCTGGCTGACCTTTGCGGCTGTTGCTGTCCTTTTGTTATTGATACTCAATACATCAAGGGCAGAGAATAACAAGGAGAACATAGTTGAATGGTCACAAACAGCTGGACACGACTGAGTGACTAACACTTTCACTTTTTTGGCTTCCCTGGTGGCTCAGACAGTAAAGAATCCACCTGCAATACCGGAGACCTGGGTTCAATCCCTGGGTCAGGAAGATCCCCTGGAGAAGGTAATGGCTACCCACTCCACTATTCTTGTCTGGAGAATTCCAGGGACAGAGGAGCCCAGCAGGCTACAGTCCACGGGGTCGCAAAGAGTTGAACACAACTGAGTGACTAACACATTAAGTGCTCAATAAATGGTTGCTGAATCCTTTGAAATTTTTCCACCACTGACTCTGGCTTCACTAATATTACAACAAATTTTTCAGTGTAAGAGTGTTGTAGAATCCCTTAAAGTTAGGAAAAGCATTTTTAAGCTTCTCCTCTCAGCATTCATTGTATGAAAAAAGTTAAGAGTGGCAGTTCAGTTCAGTCACTCAGTCGTGTCCAGCTCTTTGCGACCCCATGGACTGCAGCACACCAGGCCTCACTACCCATCAACAACTCCAGGAAGATGCTCAAACTCATGTCCATTGAGTCAGTGATACCATCCAACCATCTCATCCTCTGTCATCCCCTTCTCTTCCCACCTTCAATCTTTCCCAGCATCAGGGTCGTTTCAAATGAGTCAATTCTTCACATCAGATGGTTAAAGTATTGGAGTTTCAGCTTCAGCATCTGTCCTTCCAATGAACACCCAGGATTGATTTCCTTTAGGATGGACTGGTTGGATCTCCTTGCAGTTCAAGGGACTCTCAAGACTCTTCTCTGACACCCAAAGCATCAGTTCTTCAGTGCTCAGCTTTCTTGGTAGTCCAACTCTCATATCCATACATGACTACTGGAAAAACCATAGCTTTGACTAGATGGATCTTTCTTGGCAAAGTAATATCTCTGCTTTTTAATATCCTGTCTAGGTTGGTCATAACTTTTCTTCCAAGAAGCAAGCATCTTTTAATTTCATGGTTGCAGTCACCATCTGCAGTGATTTTGGAGCCCAAAAAAATAAAGTCTGACACTGTTTCCACTGTTTCCCCATCTATTTGCCATAAGTGATGGGACCAGATGCCTTGATCTTAGTTTTCTGAATGTTGAGTTTTAAGTCAACTTTTTCACTCTCCTCAAGAGGCTCTTTAGTTCTTCTTCCCTTTCTGCCATAAGGGTGGTGCCATCTGCATATCTGAGGTTATTGATATTTCTCCTGGAAATCTTGATTCCAGCTTGTGCTTCTTCCAGCCCAGCATTTCTCATGATGTACTCTGCATAGAAGTTAAATAAGCAGGGTGACAATACACAGCCTTGACGTACTCCTTTCCCAAATTGGAACCAGTCTGTTGTTCCATGTCCAGTTCTAACTGTTGCTTCCTGACCTGCATACAGATTTCTCAAGAGGCAGGTCAGGTGGCCTAGTATTCCCATCTCTTGAAGAATTTTCCAGTTTGTTGTGATCCACCCAAAGGCTTTGGCATAGTGCAGGCACCATTTAAAATGATGTAGGTGCTTGACTCTATGAAGATTAAAGTCTATCAGGAAAATAGTATTGAGGGGATGTTTAATTAAATAATTACAAGAGTGTAATGTTCTACAAAGAGATGTTATAGGATTAAATTTGTAACACCTGGGCCCTAAGAATGAGGCTGTGAATCCTGCATTCTAAGTCCAGGAAACTAGAACTGACTGAAAGTAAATCCCTTAGTCACTTTGAGCAGATGGAGTAACCTACGCAAGCCTTATATACTCTTGGCAGTTATTTCTAAAATCCCCCAAATTTGTATATTTTGGAGAATATTACAGAGAAGAAATGTTCATAATTCGAGGAATTTTCAGGATTTATTGTACAATGCTTTTTCTGGACATCCACATTGGCCATGAGGAAGACAGTCCAGAACTACCCCACACTACAAGTGAAAACTTAGACAAAAACAGGAACGATTTTCAGATATCAGACAGCACCAAGCTGTGACTCCTGAGAAGAGCGAAGTACCCCAGGAGGGCCCCCCCTCACCATTGCCTGCGCCTCCGGACTGGAGGGAGGCCCCCAAGAGAGCACGTGGACCCCACCGACACCCTCCAATGCGGCACCAGCCACGTTGTCCTGCAAGTGTCCGCTTGTCTATCTCCTTAGACTATGAAGGGCTTCCCTGGTGGCTCAGACGGTAAAGAGCCTGCCTGCGATGCAGGAGAACCCAGCTTAATCCTGGGTTGGGAAGATCCCCTGGAGAAGGGAAGGGCAACCCATGCCACTATTCTGGCCTGGAGAATCCCACGGAAAGAGGAGCCTGGAGGGCTACAGTCCATGCAGTTGCAAAGAGTCAGACCCAACTGAGTGACTAACACTTTCATTTTAGACTATGAAGTCCTCCTGAAGAAGGAACATGTGTCCATCTCTATATTCCTGAAACATGCCACAGGGAAGGATCTAAGTAAACATTTGACAAATGAAATAGACCCTGCAAGGAATGGAGGAACGGGCATGTATGAACTGAAAAAGCATTCGCTAGCAGACACTTCTGTATTTCCCCACTGAACACCCACAGCAACCTTGCTGGAGACACAGTAACTCTCACGTTGGGAAACTGGCTTGTTAACAGGCCACAGCCGCAGAGCTGGTCAGCTCCAAAGCAGGTGCTTTTTCTGCCCCCTCTTGCTTCCTCCTTCTTGAAACAGGTTACCTTCTACAGATTCTGCATCCTGTAAGAGCCCTTCGCCATAAAAGCATGACCTCTACAGCAAGGAGTTTTTAAATATTCTTGAGTTCTCAAAGTGGGCAAAGTCACGTGAAAAGATGAAATAATTTTCTGAGAGAATATTTAAATAAAGGAGAAAGCAGTGTATCCAGGAGATTATTCACTCAATTGAGAATACGGCTTCTAAAAGGAATTTAAAATAAAATATAATGAGCATCCATTTTAAAGTAGAAGATGGGCTGAAGAAGAAATTAGATTCGGGCAGTAAGAGACCGTTTCATAAATAATGAAGGTAATTGTCTAGGTATGCTCCTCTTTGCTGACATCAAGACAAAGAGGTCAAATATATTGAATTATTCATATTCTGTGTGTATTACTTTTCAACTATTGTTTCTTACGGCATATTTCTTCGGGCTACATAACTGCAAGTTTTTCCTGTAGAGCGACAAAGCTGTTCCATCAGAAATATCTATCATTCAAGATTGCTTTTTTGCAAAAAGCTACTTTATTTTTCAAATTTCAAGTTTTCTGTAAAATTAAAGCCATTTTGAGTGTGCCAGATTCCTTTAAATGCTCTTTAGTATTTTAACAAAGTTCTCATCTCGAAAGAGAAAGGGAGAGAGATAGATTTAAAGCGTTTTAGAGACAGCTTGAGAAAGAGAGTCCGAGAAAGAGAAAGAGGAGTCTGAAAGAGAAAGAAAGTTTGAAAGAGAACTAGAGTTTGAAACAGAAAGAGGTTGAAAGAAAGAAAGAGAAAAATACACCCCATAAAGCACTTTTCCTCGCTAGCCGAGGACGTTTTGAAGGTGGGTGCCTACCGTCCCAGGGACATGTCTCTCACGGGCACATTGCACATGCGTCTCCAGCCTGGTCTCTGCACCTCTCTCCTCAAAAGGCAGGAACTCTGCTTCTCAAACGACCGCCCCCTTTATTGCTCTCCTTTACAGTAGTGGTTCACAACGTGCTGACCCCACCATCCCAGGTCAGCATCACCTGGGAATGTTTTAGAAATGCAAATTCTCCAGCTGCCCAGACCCACTGAATCAGACCCTGGGGTGGAGAACTCAGCAGACTAAGTTTAACAAGCCCTTCGGGTGATTGAGATCCACTGATTTCAAAACGTGGCTGTACTCTGGGCTCCTCTGAGGAGTTTAAAACTATTCCCTTGGGGTCTCCCCTCAGATATTACGATGTGGTCACTCTGGAGAGGGCCCTGGGCAGCAGGAGTCTAAACAGCTCAGCAGGGGCCCTCCTCTGGCGGACAGGTGGTTAAGACTCCACCTCCCAATGCAAGGGCCTGGGTTTGTTCCCTGCTTGGGGATCTAAGATCTCAAAGCTGCATGGTGCAGGGCCAAAAGAGGAAAACTCAGCTGATAACCCTGATTTGCAGGGACATTGGAGATGCCTTGCTTTAGAGCTCGCTTTACTCCTTACCCATTAAAACAAGTCTGCCTGGAAAGAGGTGCCAGCTCAATAGCCTAGACCCACTTCTAAGGACACTGATTGAAGGTACCCTTCCTGGAGAGACCTCGCTCATACGTCAGCCCAGACGCCAGGCATCCAGGGTCCCCTGTGCTGTCTGAACCCCAGTCTTCTCCTGAGCACCCAGGGGCTCCACATTGTGCCCTGAACCCAATATCAACTGGCTTCACCTGATACAGCAACTAGGCAAAGATCGGTGGAAGATGATGAAGTTAAACATGATTCTTCTATTTGACGCTGATTAGTTTCAGATTCGAGGGTAATGCTTTTTTTTTTTTTTTAATGAATGGACATCTTGACATCTAAATCTGCGTGTTGTAAAGACAAGCATCACTTAAGATACAAAGCATATGTGCTTTTCTGTTCTGTCAAGCAGTCTTGGTTGGACCTTCCCTGGGCTGCCATAGTTGCTTTATTTCAGCACATCTGAGGCTGTCTTCCGGGTAATTGCTCTGTGTCTCTCGCGGCTTGTAGGCTGCGAGCAGAGAATGCATTTTATACATCTCTGCATCTCCAGAGCCAGGGCTCAGCAGGCATGCTTTAGTATTTTGGATGAGTCAGCAGCTGAACCGTGAAAGCTTCTCTCAATCTCTAAGCAAGAATGTGAATAGTCTGTCAGTGGCCTTGGGAAAAAGAGGGCAGATTCCTGGCTTTCAGCAAGACAGAGGCTATAAAACCGGGGTGGACACAAAGAACCCTGAGACCGTCTCCTTTTCTCCGTTTTTCCTTGTTCTCAGCAAAGTAGCTGATCTTCAGAAAAGCAGAAGCTTGAAAAACACAAACCAAAAGGTTGAAATTTGTCTAAATTTCTGAGCTTTTTAGAAAAAGGAGAGTGAGATGCGTTTAAATTCCTTCAAAACTCAATGCAATAACAGGATAAGATATTCTTCAGAGACGCTGCCTCTGCCATATGTGTCGTTATCTGGCTTTGTCCACACAGGTTACTCTGGCATGTGGGCTGGGGCGACAGTGAGATCCAAGTATGTTTCTGCACATAGTCAAGCTCTGTGTGTGTATTAGTCGCTCAGTGGTGTCTGACTCTTTGCAACCCCATGGACTGTAGCCTGCCAGACCCCTCGGTCCGTGGAGTTCTCCAGGCAAGAATACTGGAGTGTGTTGCCATTCCCTTCTCCAGGAGATCTTCCTGACCCAAACCCTGCTGCTGCTGCTGCTGCTGCTGCTAAGTCACTTCAGTCGTGTCCGACTCTGTGCGACCCCATAGACAGCAGCCCACCAGACTCCGCTGTCCCTGGTATTCTCCAGGCAAGAACAGTGGAGTGGGTTGCCATTTCCTTCTCCAATGCATGAAAGTGAAAAGAGAAAGTGAAGTCACTCAGTCGTGTCCGACTCTTCTCGACCCCATGGACTGCAGCCCATCAGGCTCCTCCGTCCATGGGATTCTCCAGGCAACAGTACTGGAGTGGGGTGCCATTTCCTTCTCCAGACCCAAGCCCTAAGAATACGTTAATAGCTTACTTAGGACCTATATTCTAAACGCATTCTCTAAAAAACAGAGGGGTGACCTTTGGTGGGAATGTAAATTGGTGCAGCCACTATAGAAAACAGTCTAGAGATTCTTTTAAAAACATATGATCCTGCAAGCCCATTCCTGGGCATATATCTGGAAAAGGCGAAACCTCTAAGTCGAAAATTTACATGCCCCTCAGGGTTCACAGCAGCACCATTTGCAACAGCCGGGACATGGAAGCAGCCTAAGCATCCATCTACAGGTGCAGGAATAAAGATGCGGTCGCGTGTACAATGGAATATTACTCAGCCATATGGAGAATGAAACAATGCCACTGCAGCAACATGGATGGATCTGCATGTCCCAGTCACTCAGCCGTGTCTGACTCTGTGCAACTCCATGGACTGTAGCCCGCCAGGCTCTTCTGTCCAGCAGATTCTCCAGGCAAGAATACTGGAGTGGGTTGCCATTTTTTCCTTCAGGGGATCTTCCCAACCCAGGGATTAAACCCATATCTCCTGTGTCTCCTTCATTGGCAGGCAGATTCTTTACCACTGAGCCACCTGGGAAGCCCTATGGATGGATCTAGAGGTTATCATACTAAGTGAAGTCAAACGAGGACAAATATTATATAGTATCACTTACTCATTTACAAAACAGAAATAGACTCACAGACATAGAAAAAAGCTTATGTACCGAAGAGGAAAGAGGCAGGGGACTGACAAATTAGTAGGAGTTTAACAGATACACAGTACTACATATAAAGTAGATAGACAACAAGGTCTGACTGTATAGCACAAGGAACTATATTCAATATCTTGTAATAACCTGTAACAGAAAAGAATCTGAAGCTGTATGCCTGAAACTAACGCAATATTGTGAATCACCTTTAAATATATATATTTTTTTTGTAAAAGGAATTGATGCACTTTTTTTTGGAAAGAATCAAACCCTAAATATTTAAGCTTTGTGAGCCACATGGTCTCTTGTGGCAACTCTCTATGCTATCCTGTAGCACACAGCGTGCACGCTCAATCATGTCTGACCCCACAGACTGTAGCCCGCCAGGTTCCTCTATCCATGGGATTTCCCAAGCAAGAATCCTGGAGTGGGTTGCCACCCCCTTCTCCAGGGGATGCTCCTGACACAGGGATCAAACCCTCGTCTCCTGCATCTCCTGCACTGGCAGGCAGATTCTTCACCACTGAGCCACCTGGGAAGCCCCACAGAAGCACCCTAGGCTGTAGGTGAATGAATGCGTAAGACTGTGCTCTTATAACATTTAATTGACAGGACAAGGCAGTGGGCTGGATTTGGTCCTTTGATCCCGACCATGATTCTTTGCCTTCCCTGATCAACAGAAACTGACTAGAGGCCAGACAAGAAATTCAGTCAAGGCTTTCTGGGGCTCCTGGGCCAGCTGCCGGCGGGCGTGAAATCAAGTATCCGGCTCCCTTGCTTGCTCCTGAAGTGGGGGGAGGGCCTTGTTCCCGCCACGGGGTGGGAGTAGGGGGGCCCGGGGGTCAGGCTGGAGCGTGGCTCGGGTAGCTTGCCCATCCCTGTGTGACGCTGAGCGTGTGGGACATGTGCCATCCCTGCTCTCATTCCCAACACGCAGTGTTTTGCTCCTGGCTCTTGAGAAACGGGAGGAGTTTTCTCTGCGCCTCTCGGCGCAGGGCTTCTCCAGCCGTACCCGCAGTTATGTTCAGTTCCGTGTGGTTGCCTCGTACCCTGTAGCTGAAGGGGAGGTGTGTCCAGGGGCAAGCTTTGCATCGAAGGGTCCCAGGTCCCAGACCTATCTCACGCTGGCTGTGTTCTGCCCACCTCTGATCTAAATCAATATCTGTATTTAGGCTACTTTCCTTTCCTCTATGTTATGTTTAAAAACAGTCTTGGATTTTTCAGCCACCAGTTCAAGAAGGGCTCCAAAAGAGATATTTCTAACCTGGCCTGTCCATGGCACCCTGCAACAACAATCATTAAATTCAGAACACAAAGCTGAGCAAAGCGTGCCTTTTCAATGCTTGACCCTCAATCCCTTCATTCTTGTTTCATTTCTCACCTTCCCTTTATATTCATGTTGCAAGTGCTAATGAAACATATAGATGCACAGTCCCTCCATCGTCCTTCTGCAGCTGAATCCCTGCATGGATGGCCCAAGAATCGTGTTTGAATAAGCACCCAGGCAGCTGTGATCCTGCTGAAGTTTGGGAACCCTTGCCCCCTGCCACTCTCTCTCCCAGCACCATCCCACCTTGAATAATACCACTTCCATGGAACCAGTGGCTTGGGGAGCTCCTCACTGGAGATGGGAACAGATTTCCCAGCACCCACTTCCTGATATTCTACTGTGGCTCTAATTAATGTTTATGATGGTATTGATGGTTCCTGGCTGAGTTTAGAACATATTAATAGTACCCCTGACCAGTGGTCCAGAAGAGAAAGTCCTCCAACTTTGCAGACAAGCTCTGCCTGAGGCACCTCTCCACATTATTGAACCTCTCAGGGTCTCTCAGGGTGTCAGTTTGCTCAACTTTAAAATAAGGATAGATTTTATTTCTTGGTCTCCAAAATCATGGTGGACAGTGACTACAGCCATGAAATTAAAAGACTCCTCCTCCTTGGAAGGAAAGCTATGACAAACTAGACAGCGTATTAAAAAGCAGAGACGTTACTTTGCCAACAAAGTCCATATAGTCAACGCTATGTATGGTTTTTCCAAGGTCACATCAAGCCTAGAATTATTGGAACTACTTAAGAGATTAAAGAAAGTTGGCAGAAACTACCTCCCTTTCTCTAAAAAAAAAAAAGAAGCTGTATATAGTGAGTAAGCCAATTGAGGTTTGAGTCCAGGGTCTGCTATTTACTCGCTGTATGACATTAGTCTAGTTAATTGACACCTGGAAATTGGGACGCTTGAGTTCTAGTCCTGGCTCTAACACTATAGCTGCATATCATCCCATAAAATTACTGTCAGGCTGCACCAGGCAAGGGAACATCCTACAGATGGTGTCTAGGCTTCTGTCTAAATCACTGTATGACCTAAGGTCTAAACTTGAAAGTTTTGTATATAGTCATGAAAGTATTGATTTAGTGAATGTGAGAGGCAGGGAGAGCAGAGAAAGTCAGATAGCTGGGTACATCTAGTTGAAATCAAGGACAGTTACAGCAGCAACCAGCTAGTCTCATAAAATGGAAGACTTCCACTCCCTCTTTAGAGAGTTTCACAGAGGAGCCCCAAGCTCCAAAAGGCTGTCTCAGATGCAGCCCTTTAGACCTTGAGAAGAAGTGCTGCCTCTCTCCTGACCAAGAGAAGATGCCCTGCACCTCAGGGGAATGCAGCTCGCCAAGAGGAGCTTCTTCTCTTTCCAGCCAGAGACTTAGGTTTACCTACTGCAGACCCGGGGGTGGGGGAGAGCGCACCCCCTGGGAAGAGTACTGGAGCAGTTTGCCATTTCCTCCCGCAGGGGATCTTCCCGGACCCAGGGACTGAACCCACGTCTCCTGCATCTACAGGTGGATTTTTTACCACTGAGCCACCTGGGATGCCCCTTTGCATCATGGGAAGCATCAGATAAATGCAACCTTCTGTGTTTAACCTAAACAACGTGCAGATATTATGAGATCCTCACAAGGACAAAGGCCAAGTGCTGGAAATGAATGTATAGCTAAATCCATGAACAGAGACACTTCCATCTCCCATAATCATTTAGTAGCAAAGCGCATAACACTTTACCCGCCCCCACCCCTGCCCCGCCGCCCCCGCCCCGCCCAGCAGCCCCGGGGAATTGATAGGGGCATTGTGTGGTCAAAGACTGGCTGACCACGGCAAAATATACACACTTGACTGTAAACCTTCTACCGCGTTCTTTCTTTCATAAAATAAGGGGTGCTGGAGGATCCAGCTTCCAGCTCTGAACTTCTGTGCCCAGGGATGTGCTGGAGCTAGCCCTACCACCTCTCAAGAGCCAATTATTAAATACTCAGAAATTTTACAAGCCAGTGGTTAAACCTCAGATAATATGAAAATTGCTGTGTTGAAATATTTACAGCCCAGAAATTGGCAAAGGATACAACTTAGGGCTTTTTTTTTTTTTTTTTTTTTGAGAGCTAGCTTACCAGCATGTCGCTGAATATGAGCCATTTAACCACATACTGGGGTGTGCAGGGCACAGCATCAGAGGCGAGAAAGGAGGTATTTCTCAACCAAACACATGGCCACCTTCCCAGGTGGCAGCGGAAATACGAGGATACATTTTTGTTTGTCAAAATAACAGATGGGCACTACGGGCATTTAATGAGCAGACGCTTGTTATGATAAATATCCCACAATGTATCGTTTCTCCAAATGAAGAAACATCATGTCTAAAATGTCAAGTGCAACCCCATTGAGAAGCAGTGCACACAGAACAAATATATTCTAACACCCATTTGGGGTCCCTTCTTTGAACCTGTATAGGAGATCACATTTGTATAAAATTATTGTCCATAGAAGGAGCACGGGACTCACTGGTGGCCCGAAGGTCAGGACTTCGCCTTCTGAGGCAGAGGGGGAGGATTCAATCGATCCCTGGTCAGGCAGCTAAGATCCCGCAGGCCTCTCGGCCAAAAAACCAAAGCAAACAGAAGCAGTATTGTAACAAATTCAAGACTTTAAAAATGGTCCACATAAAAAAGTCTTAGGAAAAAAAAGGAAGAAAGAGCAAACAGAAGCAGATGGGGCTCCACCCCAGATAGAAACCTGCTGATAATTTATTCCTTAACTTCCTAAATCCAGTCTCCAAGGCTCATTTGTCCTTTCTCCTTGATCCCTCTGTCTTATTACTATCTCCACTCTAAATTATTAATGAAAATTTTCTTTTAGCCTAGTTCTGTTGAGACACTGAATAAGGAAGGGGTTTTTATAATGGAAAAGAACACATATATATGTGTGTGTGTGTGTGTGTGTGTGTGTGTGTGTGTGTGTGTGTGTGTATAACTGAATCACTTTGCTGTACAGCAGAGATTAAAACAACATTGTAAATTAACAGAATAAGGAAGTGGCATGTTGGGCTGCAAGTGACAGAAAATCCAACTAGTAACAGTTTAGGCATGTGATGATTTTTTTTTTTTCTCATACCGATATCAGGAGGCAGACACTTGTTAATTTCTTTTCAGCAGCTGAAAGATAGTGACTTCTTCCTAATGGTTTCAAGCTGCTTAGGAGGCTCCGCCAAGCAAGGCCATTTCCCCAGGAGAAGATGAGGAACCAGATCAGAAAAGAGAGTCATCTGTATCCAAAAGCAAAGGCTTTCCTCGAGGTCCCTAGACTCCGGCTTACCCCTCAAGGACCAGGCTTGATCTCTGGTCCTGTATACACCCTAATTGTCAGCGAGCGTTAAGTGGATTTTAGCTTTCTGTATTCCATCATAAGAGGAAAGTGGATCGAAATGACAAGTGAGAGAGCCACCCACTGTGTGTGTCACTGGCAGAAACTTTCCAGCAGCCCTTCAGGGACTATCGCAATTAAATATTGGCACATTAAAGGTGTAGAAATAGGCCTACTCAGAACAGGGTCTTGCGTGTGTGTGTGTGTGTGTGTGTGTGTGTGTGTGTGTTGGTTGCTCAGTCATGTCTGACCCCATCCAATAAGAATGGATTCTTCTCGTTAAACAAATGCAACACAGCCACGGGGGAGCTGGCAGCTCCGAGGGCCCTCATCCAGAATTGCTTTCTTCCACCAGGATTCATTCTGAAGATCCCGGTCAGTGTTCACTCTTTGGAGTCCATAAAGAATGCATGTCAAATCTTCACACTGTACACGTTAAGTAGCTTACAATTTGTTGTCCATTACAAATCGATTTTTAAAAGCCATGGAAGCATCAACAAACAAAGAGATAAAAAGCGGAAAATATTAACAGCCTGCCCCCAGGGGCTCACCAGGAAAGTCCTTCCCCGTGGATCCTGCAGTCTCTTTCCACAGGCTTGTTTCCACTGTGCAGAGATGAGTCAAGCCACGTCAGCCATGAATCACTCTTTAAAGTCCCCTAGATTCTCGGTAAACATCCTGGGAAATGACTTCATTTCTCTAGAACCTTCAGGGAGAGAACACTTGGGTCAAGGGGATTTGGAATGTGAGAGGCTCAAGGTTTGTAGTCTTGATCATCAAACTAGCATTCAGCAGGACCAAGTAAATCATAGTTGATCGGGCCCTGCTCAGGGAATCTGATCCAGTAGGCCTGTGGCACTTGGGTGCTCAGTGGATAAGTCGTGTCCAGCTCTTTGCGACCCCAGGAACTATAGCCCGCCAGGCTCCTCTGTCCATGGGATTCTCCAGGCAGGAATACTGGAATGGGTTGCCATTTCCTCCTCCAGGGGATCTTCCCCACCCAGGGATCGAACTCACATCTCCTGCCTTAGAAGGCAGGTTCTTTACCACTGAACCACCAGGGAAGCAGGTCTGTGGTGAGGCCCCAGAATTTACATGTTTAGCAAGGTTCCAGGTGATCCTGGTCAGGGACTGTGCTTCGAGAAACAACGCTTTCAAGGAAAGGATGTAGAAGTTCAACCTAAAGGTGGTAGGGTGCTGAGAGGGATAACACCTCGTCCTTCCCCTGTGAAGGAAGAAGCAGGTTCAGGAAAGGGGGATGGAGAGAGGAAACCGTGAGGAGGGTGCTGAGAGGGATAACACCTGGTCCTTCCCCTGTGAAGGAAGAGGCAGGTTCAGGAAAGGGGGATGGAGAGAGGAAACCGTGAGGAGGGTGCTGAGAGGGATAACACCTCATCCTTCCCCTGTGAAGGAAGAGGCAGGTTCAGGAAAGGGGGATGGAGAGAGGAAACCGTGAGGAGGGTGCTGAGAGGGATAACACCTCATCCTTCCCCTGTGAAGGGAGAGGCAGGTTCAGGAAAGGGGGATGGAGAGAGGAAACCGTGAGGAGAGCGTATAAGATGTAAACCAGCCATGACAGGGAGTCATCAGCATTCACTCTGGGCTAATGCCCTAGCCAAAGTAGTTAAGATACCAGTTTTCACTGAGCAGTGTCTCTGTGCTAGGGACTGTACTAAGACTTTTGTGTGCATTTATCCCTCCTAAAACACTATGTATTAGGAATTTTGTAAACCCCATTTAACACGGAGACAGCAAGTTCATGGGTCTAGTAAGTGGGGAATCTAGGATTTAAATTCACAAATTGCAGAGTTAATGGTATCAGCAGCCGTGCTGTGTGTTAGTCGCTCGGTTGTGTCCGACTCCTTGCGACCCCATGGACTGTAGCCCGCCAGACTCCTCTGTCCATGGAATTCTCCAGGGAAGAATACTGAAGTGGGTTGCCATGCCCTTCCTTCCCCAGGGGATCTTCCTGACCCAGGGATCGAACCCGGGTCTCCTACATTGCAGGCAGATTCCTCACCTTCTGAGACACCAGGGAAGCCCAGCAGCCCTGCTATTCTGAGTTAAAAGCATCCATTAAGCTATTTTGAAATGAATCTCATCCTAAAGAACCCACTTGACTTCTTTCTGTGGTCAGTGTTGAGAATTTCTCCCGGTGCATCCTTTAGATTTCCTCAATCTCTGCTGATGATAGTACAAAGCAAGAGAGAGGTGTGACAGGACTTCCCTGGTGCTCCTGGTTTAGACTCCGCTCTTCCGACACAGGGGGCGGGGATTAAGATCCCACATACTTCGGCCAAAGAAAGAGGAGAGAGAGAGATGTCAGGTATAGAAGGACAGGGTAAGCTGGTTTCTCTGGAAGGGCCTCACAGCTTGGAGACTTTGCTGTAACGGAGCTGACCCTCAGTCTTCCAGACCAGTCGCTAAACTCTCACGACCCCAGTGGACTAAATGCCACTTCATTCATCCGTAACAAAGAGGAAATGCGTCCTCTCAGTGGGAACCAGAATACTTACATTATCCCCGGCCCAAGTTCTTCTGACAAAACCAAATATCTGGGACTCAGACTAATATTCAGAGTGCCATTTGGTGAGTCAGACTATTTACAGGAAGTAAATTAAGATGCTGAAATTCAGCTAGTAGACCATGGCATGGTTAGGCAGGTATTTTCAGCCAGAATGCATTCTGATATCTGTATCTATGCTATACTGATTATTAAATAATTTTTGTAGTTAGATTACCTAGATGATAAAACATACAAAACCATAAATCACAGGCACTCTGTAGGAATGTTAATTTAGAAGCAAGCACCAAATAAGAAGAGATGACTAATATTATAAAGTGGAGCATCTCATCAAAGGAAGATATTATAAATACTTAGTATATTTTGAAAGTAGGAAATACCTAAGAAGGTTTCAAATGACATAGCTTTTTTTATGTTTACATATTTGGTTAAAAAATAAGTTTATTTTGCTGGAAAATTCAGCTATATATCAAAGTGAATTTCCATATGATTTAGATGAGAATATATACTAAGAAACAAATAACTATGAACCCCGTGGAGGTGGCTCACCTGTGGAATACTAAATACACAGGGTAACAACACAGCCACTTATCTAAAGAGAAGTAAAGAACAGCTACTTGTAATGCAAATATTCCAATAGATCTTACAAGAGTCAAATGTCAAATGGCCACATATGAAGGCAGAATAATTTATTACTTTTGTTATTTTAACTTCTCCCAATGTAAATATTAATATATCCTTAATGTATAAAGCAAAGAGTGATGCTCACAATATAAAGTCACACATTTTTTAAGATGCTCAAAACAGCACTTTCCAAAAATATTCATACAAAAACCCCAAGCACTGTTCAATTACGTAAAAAACTGGAAAGTGTTGATATGGTTGCATTATGCGCACCGATGTGCTGAACTGTTAATTCGGGTTAGTTACTAGAACAGTTGTATTCAGTAGCCTAAGCGTGACATTTGCTTTACTCCCCGCTTGGCGTTACTGCTACAAAAAGAACCCACCACCTCGGAAGCAAGTTACTGTCCTGTCGCTCCATCTGCACAAGGCCCAGAAGCACAGCCTGCAGCGAGCAGCGGATTCAGAGCTCATGCGAACAATGTGAGAAGGTGAATACTTCTCTAAACACCTAAAAAATTCAGCCTCACAGAGAATTATACTCAATATTTTATAATGACTTATAAGGAAAAATAAACTGAAAATATATATGTGTGTGTGTGTAACTGAATCAATCTCTTTGCTGTACACTTGAAACTAACAGCCTTGTAAATCAACTATACCTCAATTAAAAAAAAATCATTCTCATCCATACACAGGTCACAAGCGATGTTGTACTGTTATTATTCAAAAGTATTTCAGAACTCTATAGTGTGCACATTTTTCCTTGAACGCTTAAGTACCTCTAAAGAGTGCTTTTATTTATAGGCTTTCCACAAGTGTTAAAACCTTTAAAAAATGCCCTCAAAGATAACAATCCCTTCAGTGCGTCGAATTCTAAAGCATAAAGCTTTGGGCTATATGACAGTTGAACAAAAAAATGTGAAGACGATTTGCTCCTCCTCAAAGAAATAAGATGCTGCCAGATTTATGAAATCCCATCCCAGTTTCCGAAGGGGCCGGTTGGTAACGTGGGATCTGGCGCCATCTACTGGGCAGTCATAGGAACTTGTCCCTGCTTGTTTCTTCTGCTAAATAGTGTGTGATTTATTGTTTAATCTATCTGTAAAACAGGTACTCCTGTGAAAGTGACTGGAAAGGAATTTGCTAATGTAAAAGTACTATGTTTACAGTGGGGCTTTGTCCCTTTTGCATGGCCATATATGTTTTCTAAGAAAATAGGTTGATTTGAATATTTACAAAACACAAGAAATACAGAAACTTGAAAGACCTGGGCAAAATGAGAAGATGAATGGCTCCAGGACAGAGAGTGTAACTCTTGGGACTTCTCTGGTGACCCAGGGGCTAGGACGCCACACTTCTACTGCTGGGGGCCGGGGTTCGGTCCCTGGTGAGGAAGCCAAGACCCCACAAGCGCCGCAGGGCAGGAAAAATAAACCCTTAAGGTCACTCAGCCAAAGAAGGTCGGCACTGGAGACGGTCACGAACCTGGTGCTGGCAACCGAGTCATTTGACCCATCAAAACTAAAGACCTACTTTTTCTCTTACAGTTTAGAATTAAAGCTGGTTATCTAGTGTAACATAAATCAAGATCTCCTATGAATTAGCATTATGAGAAACTTATTCTAATAGATTTCCTCCCTGGTGCTAATGAGAAGAAACTCTGAAGGCATTCTTTGAAATGTCAAAGAAAAATAAATATGTGGTTTAGCTTGACTAGAAGTTCCGGGATAAACCGTGTTTCACGTGCGAAGTTCTGGGGCTTTGGCTGAGCCATAGAAACCACAGCCTCGTAGGAGACAAGGTGCTGAAAGATGCAGTGAGCAGGTAACTTGCTCCGCTGCCAAGAAATAATTTCTCCTGTTTTTTTACTGGACGTCAAGAACATACTGTAGATTTCTTTATAGATACTTTTTCCTCCGTAGATCTGAAGGAAACTGTAATTCCAGACCCCTGTGTGTGCTCCTTGGTTTCACACAGGTCTCCAAGGGGACCATCATCAGACCGTATTCTGTCCCCACTCTGCGTATCTTCTAGCGCAGTGTCTGATACGCTGGCACGATGCAGTACTCACACAGCACAGTGTCAGCCGCTCAGTCGAGTCTAACTCTCTGCAACCGCGTGGACTCTAGCCCGCCAGGCTCCTCTGTCCATGGGATTCTCCAGGCAGGAAGACTGGAGTGGGTCACCATTCCCTTCTTGACCCAGGGATCGAACCCAGGGTCTCCTGTTTTGCAGGCAGATTCTTTACCATCTGAGTCACCACGGAAGCACCTACTCATACAGTAGGCACTCAATAAATGTTTTAATTAGGTAATTAAAATGTAAACCTAGGGCAAAGGCAGGGATGGGGAATAGGAAGACAAGAAAAGAACGATGAAGGATAAGAAGCAAGGAAACTCTAGAGGTCTCTTTACCGGCCCTCACAGCAGGGCCAGAAATCGCTCTGGCGCTAATATCTGAGCAATATCTGTTTAAAGCGTGACCATGTTTTTTTTTAACTCCAACTGATATTTGATAGAAAAACACAATTTGCTTGGTAAGAAGATTCATTACAAATGGCTGAAAGCTGAAACACTACCATACTTGGCGTGTCAGTCAAAGTTTAATCAGAGAAACGGAGCCAGTAGGAGTGATGTATGTAAGAAGGGATTTTTCATAGCAATTGGACCTCATGGAATTGTGGGAGCTGGTTAAACAGTCTGTGGGAGGCATTTACTTCTAGTGCCAGGGCCTGGAGTGAGTGGGGCTGGCCCTCAGAACGGAAAGATGGATGTACGTGGAAAAGAGCAAGGAGAAACTGGGGCCTGCAGAGAGGCGGGATGTGTGCGTGTGTGCGCGTGTGTGTGCGTGTGTGCGCGTGTGTGTGCGTGTGTGTGTGTGTGCACGCTACATCTCTTCCGTCGTGTCCGACTCTTTGCAACCCTATGGACTGTAGCCCCCCAGGCTCCTCTGTCCATGGGGTTCTCCAGGCAAGAATACTGGGTGGGTTGCCATGCCCTCCTTCAGGGGATCTCCCTGACCCAGGGCTCAAACCTGCCTCCAGAGATCGAACCTGTGGCTCCTGCATGGCAGGTGGATGCTAAGCCACCGGGAAGCCCTGATGGGATGCGTATGGAGAAGCCAAAGCCCGCGTCTCTCCCGGGCCCCAACGTTGGTGATGAGAGTGACCTGCAAGTGGCAAAGAAAAGGAAGGCAAACAAGATGACTCACACGCGGTATGACTCCATTTCATTCAAACTCTAAAAAAGACAGACCTAATCTATAGAGCAATGGCACCCCACTCCAGTACTCTTGCCTGGAAAATCCCATGGACGGAGGAGCCTGGTAGGCTGCAGTCCATGCAGTCGCCAAGAGTCGGGCATGACTGAACGACTTCGCTTTCACTTTTCACTTTCATGCATTGGAGAAGGAAATGGCAGCCCACTCCAGTGTTCTTGCCTGGAAAATCCCAGAGACGGGGGAGCCTGGTGGGCTGCTGTCTATGGGGTCACACAGAGTTGGACACGACTGAAGTGACTTACCAGCAGCAGCAGCAATGTATAGAAACAGAAAGAAGATGAGTTATTGTTCAGGACTAGGAACTACCCCACGTCTGAGGTCAGGGGCAGAAGCCAGGAGGACCCCATGCCCAAAGGGCAGCAGCCAAGAGGAGTTACCCCACGTCCAAGGTCAGGGGCAGCGGCCGAGAGTGCCAGGCTGCACTGGCACAGGAACGGCCGAGAAGAGCTACCCAAGTCCGAGACCAGGGGTGGCAGCCAGGAGGAGCTACCCTATGCCTGAGGCCAGGGGCGGCGATCGGGGGGACCAACCCCACATCCAAGGAGCAGTGGCTGCACGGGCGCAGGAGGGCCTAGAGGAGCTATCCCGCGTTGAAGGTCAGGAAGGGCGGCAGTGAGGAGATACCCCTCGTCCAAGGTAAGGAGCAGCCAAGGTAAGAGAAACCCAAGTAAGATGGTAGGTGTTGCAAGAGGGCATCAGAGGGCAGACACACCGAAACCATACTCACAGAAAAATAGTCAATCTAATCACACTAGGACCACAGCCTTGTCTAACTCAATGAAACTAAGCCATGCCCGTGGGGCAACCCAGGACGGGTGGGTCATGGTGGAGAGATCTGACAGAATGGTCCACTGGAGAAGGGAACGGCAAACCACTTCAGTATTCTTGCCTTGAGAACCCCATGAACAGTATGAAAAGGCAAAATGATAGGATACTGAAAGAGGAACTCCCCAGGTCAGTAGGGGCCCAATATGCTACTGGAGATCAGTGGAGAAATAACTCCGGAAAGAATGAAGGGATGGAGCCAAAGCAAAAACAATACCCAGCTGTGGATATGACTGGTGATAGAAGCAAGGTCCGATTCTGTAAAGAGCAATATTGCATAGGCACCTGGAATGTCAGGTCCATGAATCAAGGCAAATTGGAAGTGGTCAAACAAGAGATGGCAAGAGTGAATGTCGACATTCTAGGAATCAGCGAACTAAAATGGACTGGAATGGGTGAATTTAACTCAGATGACCATTATATCTACTACTGCTGGCAGGAATCCCTCAGAAGAAATGGAGTAGCCATCATGGTCAACAAAAGAGTCCGAAATGCAGTACTTGGATGCAATCTCAAAAATGACAGAATGATCTCTGTTCGTTTCCAAGGCAAACTATTCAATATCACAGTAATCCAAGTCTATGCCCCAACCAGTAATGCTGAAGAAGCTGAAGTTGAATGGTTCTATGAAGACCTACAAGACCTGTTAGAACTAACACCCAAAAAAGATGTCCTTTTCATGATAGGGGACTGGAATGCAAAAGTAGGAAGTCAAGAAACACCTGAAGTAACAGGCAAATTTGGCCTTGGAATACGGAATGAAGCAGGGCAAAGGCTAATAGAGTTTTGCCAAGAAAATGCACTGGTCATAGCAAACACCCTCTTACAACAACACAAGAGAAGACTCTACACATGGACATCACCAGATGGTCAACACCGAAATCAGATTGATTATGTTCTTTGCACCCAAAGATGGAGAAGCTCTATACAGTCAGGAAAAACAAGACCAGGAGCTGACTGTGGCTCAGATCATGAACTCCTTATTGCCAAATTCAGACTTAAATTGAAGAAAGTAGGGAAAACCACTAGACCATTCAGGTATGACCTAAATCAAATCCCTTATGATTATACAATGGAAGTGAGAAACAGATTTAAGGGCCTAGATCTGATAGAGTGCCTGATGAACTATGGAATGAGGTTCATGACATTGTACAGGACACAGGGATCAAGACCATCCCCATGGAAAAGAAATGCAAAAAAGCAAAATGGCTGTCTGGGGAGGCCTTACAAATAGCTGTGAAAAGAAGAGAAGCGAAAAGCAAAGGAGAAAAGGAAAGATATAAGCATCTGAATGCAGAGTTCCAAAGAATAACAAGAAGAGATAAGCAAGCCTTCCTCAGCGATCAATGCAAAGACATAGAGGAAAACAACAGAATGGGAAAGACTAGAGATCTCTTCAAGAAAATTAGAGATACCAAGGGAACATTTCATGCAAAGATGGGCTCGATAAAGGACAGGAATGGTATGGACCTAACAGAAGCAGAAGATATTAAGAAGAGATGGCAAGAATACACAGAAGAACTGTACAAAAAAGATCTTCATGACCAAGATAATCATGATGATATGATCACTGACCTAGAGCCAGACATCCTGGAATGTGAAGTCAAGTGGGCCTTAGAAAGCATCACTACAAACAAAGCTAGTGGAGGTGATACAATTCCAGTTGAGCTATTCCAAATCCTGAAAGATGATGCTGTGAAAGTGCTGCACTCAATATGCCAGCAAATTTGGAAAACTCAGCAGTGGCCACAGGACTGGAAAAGGTCAGTTTTCATTCCAATCCCAAAAAAAGGCAATGCCAAAGAATGCTCAAACTATCACACAATTGCACTCATCTCACATGCTAGTAAAGTGATGGTCAAAATTCTCCACGCCAGGCTTCAGTAATACGTGAACCGTGAACTTCCAGATGTTCAAGCTAGTTTTAGAAAAGGCAGAGGAACCAGAGATCAAATTGCCAACATCTGCTGGATCATGGAAAAAGCAAGAGAGTTCCAGAAAAACATCTATTTCTGCTTTATTGACTATGCCAAAGCCTTTGACTGTGTGGATCACAATAAACTGTGGAAAATTTTGAAAGAGATGGGAATACCAGACCACCTGACCTGCCTCTTGAGAAACCTGTATGCAGGTCAGGAAGCAACAGTTAGAACTGGACATGGAACAACAGACTGGTTCCAAATAGGAAAAGGAGTACATCAAGGCTGTATATTGTCACCCTGCTTATTATTTAACATATATGCAGAGTATAAGTTAAATAAATGCTGGACTGGAAGAAACACAAGCTGGAATCAAGATTGCCAGGAGAAATATCAATAACCTCAGATATGCAGATGACACCACCCTTATGGCAGAAAGTGAAGAGGAACTAAAAAGCCTCTTGATAAAAGTGAAAGTGGAGAGTGAAAAAGTTGGCTTAAAGCTCAACATTCAGAAAACCAAGATCATGGCATCTGGTCCCATCACTTTATGGGAAATAGATGGGGAAACAGTGGAAACAGTGTCAGACTTTATTTTTCTGGGCTCCAAAATCACTGCAGATGGTGACTGCAGCCATGAAATTAAAAGACACTTACTCCTTGGAAGGAAAGTTATGACCAACCTAGATAGCATATTCAAAAGCAGAGACATTACTTTGCCAACAAAGGTCCATCTAGTCAAGGCTATGGTTTTTCCTGTGGTCATGTATGGATGTGAGAGTTGGACTGTGAAGAAGGCTGAGCGCTGAAGAATTGATGCTTTTGAACTGTGGTGTTGGAGAAGACTCTTGAGAGTCCTTTAGACTGCAAGAAGATCCAACCAGTCCATTCTGAAGGAGATCAGCCCTGGGATTTCTTTGGAAGGAATGATGCTGAAGCTGAAACTCCAGTACTTTGGCCACCTCACGCGAAGAGTTGACTCATTGGAAAAGACTCGGATGCTGGGAGGGATTGGGGGCAGGAGGAGAAGGGGACAACAGAGGATGAGATGGCTGGATGGCATCACTGACTCGATGGACGTGAGTCTGAGTGAACTCCGGGAGTTAGTGATGGACAGGGAGGCCTGGCGTGCTGCGATTCATGGGGTCGCGAAGAGTCGGACACGACTCAGCGACTGAACTGAACTGAGGAGCAAGGGGAGAAGCGGCAGGATTAGAACACAGGAACAATTGTACCTGGTGGAAGTGGGCTTGATTTTGGTGGTAGTCCACAGAGGTATATAAAGTTTTCAAAAATAATTGAAGTGTGCGTTTTTAATGGGCACATTTATCGGACATAAACTATACCAGAATACGGAGCTGATTTATTTTAAAATGAGAATGGAGTGAGTCCCATTCTCCCACTATTAGCTGTGGCATTCTTTTAATCTTTCTTTCAAATGTATTGTTGACTGGAGGATAATTGCTCTGCAGTGTTGGTTTCTACTGCACAGCAGCATGAACCAGCTGAGCACACACGTAGCCCTGCCCTCCTGAGCCCCCTCCCGCCCCTGCCCACCCACACCTCTAGTCATCACAGAGCAGCCGGCTGAGCTCCCTACCTTATACCAGCTGTGGAATTTTTCTTCACTTAATCTCTTCTCTGTGCTAAATTTGAGGAATTGGGTTTTCTGACTACTGAGGAATTGTTTGCTGAAAACCTGGATAGGTCAAAGAGTCCTAGAAAATGTAAAAACTACCAAGAACAAGGGAGATCATTCGGCACTGTGGATGACGCGAAGCAGTTATGCTCGAAAGGGCTCTAGACTGACCTTCTCCACTGGGACACGCATAATGCCCACGAAGAAAGACCGCATGTTTTGGCAGTTTAGTGCTAACATTAGCTCACCAGTGACCAAGAGCGCACTTCTTTGCATTATATCAGGGTAACCTCAGCCAGCACACTTAAGGTCACGGCCACCTCTTGAATCTTTCTATTTTTTATTATACTGTGCCAAAATTTCCACCAGAAGAGGCTGACAGGGAGAAAAAGAGAAGAGAAGAAAAGGTCAGCGCCCACAGATAATTAGACTTTCTTCCTGCTTTCAGCAATCAGAGTGACTTTTATCACTGACAAAAGGGAAAGTTGCTGTATTTGGATTTCACACATATAAATATGCAAGGAACATCGGCTATAAAAAGCTTTTTCACCGTTCTGGATCCTAAAGGGCATGTACCTTTCACTTCTTCTTTACTCAAACATTTTCATTAAGACTTCCCAGAATAAAGGACAAAATGAGTCATCATAACAAAAGCAGAGTGGAAACCCAAAAAACTGTTTTTATAAAATGTGAGTTTTCTGTGTCCAAATGCAAAGAGTGTATCTTCAAGAGTGTCATGGCGTGCGTCATGTCAAACTGTACAAGTGTGACTTCATTCTTGGAAAAAATAAAAGAGCCTTTTTCACTCTCCTTTTAGAAGAAATGTACTTAAAATCATTATAGCAGAAAATGATATGGTAAAGTGTCTGCCTGCAATGCAGGAGACCCGGGTTCGATCCCTGGGTTGGGAATATCCCCTGGAGAAGGCAATGGCACCTCACTCCAGTACTCTTGCCTGGAAAACCCAATGGATGGAGGAGCCTGGTGGGCTACAGTCCATGGGGTCACAAAGAGTCGGACATGACTGAGCGACTTCACTTTCACTTAAAACGTATGATTAGGAATTTCTTTATGTGATGCATTGACAATCATGAGCAAGTGTAAGTATGCTTACCACTGGTTAAAATAAAAGGAAGCGCATCCAAATAGTTGTGACTTTGTAAGTTAAAAGATTAAAAACTGTTTGGAAGATTGGAATTAGTCCTCATAAAGATGAGGAGGCACTTACATAAATTTTATTTTTACCAGCAGAGAATCAAAATGCCTTTTGCTGATGAAGATAGGAAGAAGAGACTATACTTTCAAAATATTAAAACATCTTTACTGACTTTGGCTTTTAAAACAGGAGCAGGTTATCCTCTTACCCTATTATTTATTATTCTTTCAGGAACAATAAAACCAAGCAAAATCTGAGTGCATGACAGTTTTAACTTGCATGTTACATAATGGAAATGGAAATCTTTATGAAATTTGATAAATTCATTAAATCAACATTTGTCAAGCATATGTATGAGATACTGTTCTAAGCCCAAGACAAGAATTTGCCTCTTTCTGGGGCTTCCCTGTGGTCCAGTGGTTAAAACTCCACTTTGCAATGCAGGGGACACAGGTTCCATCCCTGGTCAGAGACCTAAGATCCCACATCCTGTGGAGCAGCTACGCCAGAGCCTGCACCCCCCAAGCCTGTCACCACAGCGAAAGATCCCGCAGGCCACAGCTAACACCTGACAACAAAGCTAAATGCATTAATTGAGTGATTTTTTAAAAAAGAATACGCCATTAATCTCAAAAAATAACTGGAAAGAAAGAACACCGTTGTCTTAAGGGCACAGGCTTTCAGCATCTCTCACTCACCCGGTGAACTGAGATGAAGACCGGTTTCCCTCCAGCACTTGGACATTGTGCTTCCGGCTCTCTGTTCAAGTGTCGTGTCCTGAGTTTCTGCGTCTAACCTTGTCCTTCAGGTTTCTCTCCACCTAAGAATCCCTTCCAGCCTCAACTTCTCTCTGTCACACACCTCACCAGCCCCCGAACCCCACATGGCTTGTTTGGGACTTGCAGTATGAGACGTGCCTGCAGAGGGTCTCTCCCCGCTCTGTAGCTCCGTTCAGCGTAGAGCTCCTGGGTAGAGGAGAGATGAGTGAAGGGATGCCTTCTTCCAGAAGTTATCCTCCAGAGATGCACTGGAGGGCTGTGAGTGTGTCTGACTCTGTGTGACCCCATGGACTGTAGCCCGCCAGGCTCCTCTGCCCATGAGATTCTCCAGGCAAGAATACTGGAGTGGGTTGGCATTTCCAGGTGGGGGCTTCCAAGACATGAAAAAAAAAAAAAAATCTACTCAGCTTAAAATATTTCCCAGGAATAAACCACAAATCGGAGACTGATTTATGATGATAGTTCCAGTTAATAATTGCAAACACACATTTGGAAGGTTAATCCCACTAGTCATTCACATTAGGTCAATGTAAGTTGCGCTTAAGTGTAGCTTTGTTTGAAAAGAGAAGCCGAGGTCACCTGGTCTGTCTGGGCAGGTCTGTGTGAGCTTTCACACTGCCGCTGACACTGGCCTGCACGAGACCCTGGATAAACAACCAAGATCATGGCATCCAGTCCCATCACTTCATGGCAAACAGATGGGGGAAATGTGCAAACAGTGTCATATTTCATTTTCTTGGGCTCCAAAATCACTGCAGATGGTGACTGCAGCCACGAAATTAAAAGACGCTTGCTCCTTGGAAGAATAGCTATGACCAACCTAGACAGTATATTAGAAAACAGAGACATTACTTTGCTGACAAAGGTCCATCTAGTCAAAGTTATGGTTTTTCCAGTAGTCATATATGGATGTGAGAGTTGGACCATAAAGAAGGCTGAGTGCCGAACTGATGCTTTTGAACCATGGTGTTGGAGAAGACTCTTGAGAGCCTGTTGGCCATCACAGAGATCAAACCAGTCCATCCTAAATTAAATCAACCCTGAATATTCATTGGAAGGACTGATGCTGAAGCTGAAGGTGGCCAGCACTTTGGCCACCTAATGCAAAGAGCTGACTCATTGGAAAAGACCCTGATGCTGGGAAAGATTGAAGGGAGGAGGAGAAGGGGGAAATAGGGGATGAGATGGTTGGATGGCATCACTCACTCAATGGACATGAGTTTGAGCAAATTCAGGGAGATAGTGAAGGACAGGGAACCCTGGCGTGCTGCAGTCCATGGGGTCGCAAAGAGTCAGACACAACTTAGGGACTGAACAATAACAACAAGCATATGGTCATCAGAAGTCTTGTAGAATCCTATAATCCACCGAGCAAATTTCACTTGGTGAAACAAAACAGAGCCAAAACCTCTCCATCTGCTCTTTTGTCACTCTGTAATGGAATTTAAGAATGAATATATTAATTTTGTCTTAATTCCCTGGCTGTTATCGATCGTCTGGGTTCTAGGGTGCTTTAAAACTAAGGCACAAAAGATTTTCACTTGTACACATGTCTAGCTTTCATTGTACAATATGTAAGGCACTTCTCTTTGTGAAATATTTTTCCCCAGTTTAATGCTATTTTTAAATGGCTCTCCCAGAAAATTACCTTCAGGTTATTATAACTGACTTTCTAGAAATGTAACAATGATCAAGATTTAAATTTAAACATTCTTTGGGAAATTATTTTTAATATTGTATTTATCATACTATAGTGAAATTATAACTTTTCTTAGATTTTAAGCCCCAAAGAAAATCATAAAAGACCAATGCACTCAAGTACTTAAACTGGCATTTCTGTAATAATGTAGTAAAAATAAGAAAAGACAGAACTGTATTTTAAGCAAATAAAACAAATGGCTAATAGAAAAAAAAGAAAGAAAGAAAGGAAAAGGGAAAAAACTAAAAGACAAATGGCCTTATTTGCACATTCATCTCAAGTTGGAAGC